>NC_052153.1:84382443-84755568 GCF_902713615.1 Scyliorhinus canicula | reverse complement strand
TAGTCCAGATGTAATTATGAGGCCAAGTCTTTTTAGAGATTAATAATTACCGATATGATGCATTACCAACACATGGTTGTTACATTCTGTGAAGGTATATGCTGCACAGTGCTTGCTCAATTATCTTTTAAATGCGACTCAGTTTTGAATCATTAGTGCTGTATAATGTTTACAAGCATTATATTAAAAACAACACCCAAAGCAATTGGATTAAATTGACCATTATCTACTGGTTAATTCAATGATCAATTTGCAAGAAAGAAATTGGAATTCTCCGCTTGGCTAAACTGTACAAATTTAACGAAACATCAATGTGGAACTCTGCAAGAACTTTAAAGAATGCCATAAAACTGTGCAAGGGAAGTAATTGAAACTTGATCACCGTACATACGGGACAGCACAAAATTCACTCATTTCACAAATTACTCAGTGCTTGTCGGTTGCTGTCAGCTAACAGCACATTCATTGACAAACAATTTAGCACACCGAGAAGTTTCATCGGGACATCTAGCATAGCTGATAAGTCACTTCTGCAGCAATTAGGTTCTATGTAACTAGTTTTTCTGTCATTTGTTTGCTTTCTTGAGTCACTTAGGACTCACTCTCAGGGACATATTTTTGTTTTTTTGGAAGAGTCCGCAAACCATCAAAAATGACGGGTGGGACCCAGATATCCTGTCCCTATTTCCAACAAATCCAATTTTTGCTGCTGGGACCTGGACGTGATTCATACAGGAGGGAAAACTTAAAAACTCAGCAGGGTCATTTGAATTTAGTGCTGAGTTCAACAGATTCCATTTTGACTGTGGCAAGGGCCTTAACCTGCAGAGTGGGAGTCACAAATTGATAGAGTAGATGTAAACACAGTGGTTATGGTCTGCTTCAGTGTCGTGATTAGATTTTTTTTTTGAATATCCTGCACTTTAAACATGAAAAAGAAAAAAAGCTGAAGCTGGTAGTGAGAGCTACAAAAACATCCCTTTTCTGGACTGCTTGGATTTTCAGGCCACTTGGTGTACTTTAGAAAGGAAAATATGTATTTCAGTAGAGGTCTTTGTTGACATTTCACCAAGGGCTACTATGTATTGATGAATGCTTAGTTGCAGTTTCAAAAGACACAATTATCTCAACAGGAGATTGAGTTCACAGTTTAATTGGCAGGCTAATAAAGGAATACTGCCGTAAACTTGGCTACTGAATAGAAGTCTGTCTGTTGTTATAACAAATTAATTACTTGGGGAGATTTCAAAGTGTTAAATGGATTTCTTGACCCTTGGCACCAGGGTTTGATTCACATTGGAAGATTTTTTGAATGCGAGTTTATTTTCACTATCAAGTGTTTAAGAGTGAGAGTTATAGTAATAATCTAATAATAATCATATTTTATTGTCACAAGCAAGCTTACATTAACACTGCAATGAAGTTACTGTGAAAATCCGCAAGTCTCCACACACCTGATTTGTTCAGGTTCACAGAGGGAGAATTCAGAATGTCCAATTCACCTAAGAAGCACGTATTTCGGGACTTGTGGGAGGAAACCGGAGCACCCAGAGGAAACCCATGCAGACACACGGAGAATGTGCAGACTCTGCACAGTGACCCAAGCGGATATTGAACCTGGGACCCTGGAGCTGTGAAGCAACAGTGCTGACCACTCTGCTACTGGTAAAATTCCAGTGGCAGGGAATAAAATTCCAGCAGTGCTGACATTATTGATGATCCACTTATTCTGATAGTGGTAGAGAACAGAATTTTCAGCTCATATAACTAAACTAAAGATGATTCATCTTTATCTTTTTGTGTTAATTCAATCCCTCAAACTTATGAAGTCAGTAATTTCTGAAAGACATTTTCCTCCTCCATGAGTTCACCAACATTTACTCAAAACAGATCTTATTTCTCTGAAACTGGTTTACTGTGAAAAATATATATTCATCTCAGTGATTGTAAAAGTTTTGAGAACATCCATTATATCTCAATTTGTAGGAAGCAGAAGTAGTAAGTGAAATGAAGATGCACTATCATATTTTAAAACTGACCAGGATCTGGAAATTTACAAGCAATTGACAATCTGCAAACCTTTCTGAACCAATTACAATCAGCTGTTTAACATTACCACAAAAAACACTAATCACTAGCCTTAACAATGTGTTTAGCAGCTAAATTTCATTGTGCTTCAACTCCTAATGAATGCAATGGAAACCAGCTACCGTAAAAACATTTTAGCAAATACATACTTGACTTTCTTGAGTAGCGATATCCAGTCCATTTGAACTTGATAACTGTTTTCTTTTCTCCATCAACAATATTTTACTTGCATCTTCTTCTAGCTTATTAAAAAAGCTATCCTCTTCTGCTGTAGCAGGCAAGGATTTGGGTTCCTGGGGACAAGAATACAGCAGTCAGCCCAAGGCGAACATCAAAAGCATGTTTAAGATATGCTCATCCTTAACCAAGTTGCTATAAAACTCATTTCATTGAGTTCATGTCAAGTTTGAAAAGCTTGGATACTTCATAGAAGCATACAGCCTACTATCTTGGGAATTGAATCTTTGAAAGAGCGGTACAATTCCACTGCCTTGCTCTTTCCCTTCAATGAGGTTGCTGACATTGTGGCTGAGAAGTCCCTGTGATATCATTCCTTTCAAGTATATATCCAATTCCTTTTTGAAAGGTATTACCAAACCCGTTTCCACCACCAAGCAGTGCATCCCAGATCATTACTCACTGCATGCTAAAAGACTAGTCTCCTTCTAGTTTTAAAAAAATTTGTTTTTATTCAAAATTTTATAAACCACGACAGAAAGAAAACAACAAAAAACATAATAGTAATAATAAAGAAAAACGAATTAACAACTTAACAAAGCAAGGTGGGGTATCTGCCCTTTACAAGTAAAATCAATCCACCACCCATACTGCCTCCACCCCCCTCCTCTGGTTTGCTGCTGCTGACATCCACTTAATGTTCCGTGAGAAAGTCAAGGAACTGTTGCCACCGCCTGGAGAACCCCTGCAAGGCAAACTTTATCCTTTCCAAACTTAGAAACCCAGCCATGTCACAGACCCACGTCTCCACACTTGGGGGTTTAGTGTCCCTCCACATTAGCAAGGTCCGTCTCCGGGCTACCAAGGAGGCAAAAGCCAAGACTTCGGCCTCTTTCAACTCCTGCACTCCCGGATCTTCTGACACCCCAAATATCCCTATCCCCCAACTCGGCTTTACCCGAGTGTCCAAAACCTTGGACATAGCCTTTGCAAAGCCTCTCCAGAATTCTGCAAGTGCTGGGCATGCCCAAAGCATATGGACATGGTTTGCTGGCTCCCTGAACACATCATACACCTGTCCTCCACCCCAAAGAACTTGCTCATTCTCGTCACTGTCATATGTGCCCGGTGCACCACCTTAAACTGAACCAGGCTAAGCCTGGCACAAGATGAGGAGGAATTGACAACTACCCAGGCATCTGCCGACAGGTCCTCACCCAGCTCCTCCTCCCACTTGCCCTTCAGCTCTTCCACCGAGGCCTCCTCTGCCTCCTGCAGCTCCTGGTATACGTCCGATACCTTTCCGTCCCCTACCCACATGCCAGAGACCACCCTGTCCTGTATCCTCCAGGCCGGTAGCAGCGGAAATTCCCCACCTGCTTCCTCACGAAAGCCCAGACCTGCAGGTACCTAAAGGTATTCCCTGGGGGCAACCCAAATTTCTCTCCCAGCGCCCTCAGGCTAGCAAATGTCCCGTCAATAAACAAGTCCCCCATCCTTTTGAAACCCGCTCTGTGCCAGCTTAGGAACCCACCGTCTATTCTACCTGGAACAAACCTGTAATTGTTCCGTATCGGGGTCCAAACTGAGGCCCCTACCTCCCCCCTGTGCCGTCTCCACTAACCCCAAATCCTCAATGTTGCCATCACCACCGGGCTCATAGTGTACCATGTCGGCGGGAGCGGCAGCGGTGCCATAATCAATGCCCCCAGACTAGTATCCCTGCAAGACGCCTCCTCCAATCACTTCAACGCCGCGCCCCCTCCCTTTACTACGCATTTCCAAATCATGGATATATTCGCTGCCTAGTAATAGCAGCAGACGTTGGGCAGCGCCAGCCTCACCCCCCCTCGACTGCGTTCTAAGAACAGTCTCTTAACCCGCGGGGTCTTGTTTGCCCATACAAATCACAAATCCCGTAATAATCCTGTTCACCTGCCTGAAAGAGGACTTGGGGATGAGGATAGGAAGGCACTGGAAGACGAACTAGAACCTGGGGAGGACCGTCATCTTCACGGATTGCACCCTGCCTACCAGGGAAAGCGGCAGCATGTCCCACCTCTTAAAGTCCTCCTCCATCTGATCCACCTAGATTGAGCTTGTGCAGGGCATCTCAACTCTTAGCCACCTGTATGCCCAAATAGCGAAAGCACCTCTCCACCACCTTAAGCGGTAGCTCTGCCAGTCTCTTTTCCTGGTCCCTCGCATGTATCACGAAAAGCTCGCTTTTCCCGACATTCAACTTATACCCCGAAAAGTCCCTGAAACCTTTAAGGGTTTGCAAGACCTCCCCCATCCCCTCCACCGGATCTGAAATGTACAGGAGAGGGTCATCCGCATTCAGTAAACCCGATGCTCCCTCCCCCGAACCAGCCCCCTCCAGTTTCTAGACTCCCTCAGCGCCATGGCCAGCGGCTCAATTGCCAGGGCAAACAGCAGAGGGGACAGGGGGCACCCCTGCCTCGTTCCTCGATGTAGCCTAAAGTACTTCGACCGCAGCCAGTTCGTCGACACACTCGCTACAGGGGCCTGATACAGCAATTTAACCCACCCTATGAATTCCTTGCCAAATCCAAATCTGCCTAACATTTCCCACAGTCACTCCCACTCCACCCGATCGAAGGCTTTTTTCACGTCCATTGCCGCCACCATTTCTGCATCCCCTCCTTCCGAGGGCATCATAATCACATTCAGGAGCCTCCGCACATTTTGTGTTCAGCTGCCTGCCCTTGGCAAACCCTGTATGATCCTCATTGATCACTCCCGGGACACAGTCCTCAATTCTGGTGGTCAGGATCTTGGCCAACAGTTTGGCATCCACATTAAGGAGTGAAATCAGCCTGTAGGAGCCACAATGCAACGGGTCCTTATCTTGCTTAAGGATGACCGAGATGAGAGCCTGCGACATTGTCAGGGGAAGGATTCCCTTCCCCTTAGCCTCGTTGAAGGTTCTCAACAATAACGGGCCCAGCAGCTGAGAATTTCCTGTAAAATTCTACAGGATATACATCCGGTCCCGGGGCCTTGCCCGACTGCATACCCTCCAAGCCCTTAACCAATTCCTCCATCTCAATCGGGGCCCCCCAATCCCTCTACCCGCCCCTCCTCCACCTTAAGGAACCTCAGTTGGTCCAAGAATCGCTTCATCCCCCCCCCCCCCCCCCCCCCCCCCCGGGGTTCTGACTCATATAGTTTACCATAAAAGTCCTTGAAGACCTCATTGATCCTTGCCAAACTCAGCAGTGTTACCCCCCCGTCTCTAATTCCCCCAATTTCCGTGGGCGCCTCTCTTTTCCGTAGTTGGTGCGCCAACATCCTGCTTGCCTTTTCCCCATACTCGTACACTGCTCCTTGTACCTTCCTCCACTGAGCCTCTGCCTTCCCTGTGGTAAGCAAGTCAAACTCCGCCTGCAGACTCCGGCACACTTTTAACAACCCCTCCTCGGGGGATTCCGCATACCTCCTGTCCACCCCAAGTATCTCCCCCACCAACCTCTCCCTCTCCATCCTATCCCTTTTCTCCCTGTGGGCCCTGACTGAAATGAGCTCCCCGCTGATAACTGCCTTCAGTGCTTCCCAGACCACACTCACTGAAACCTCCCCAGTATCGTTGGTCGCCACATAGTTTTGGATACTCCTCCTCATCCGCCCACAGACCTCCTCATCTGCCAATAGTCCTACGTCCAGTCTCCACAGAGGGCGTTGGCCTCTCTCCTCCCCCAGCCCGAACTCCACCCAGTGCGGGGCATGGTCCGAAATCACAATGGCTGAGCACTCTACCCCCTCCATTCTCGGGATTAGCGCCCTACTCACCACGAAAAAGTCAATCCGCGAGTACGCCTTGTGAACATGGGAGAAGAAAGAAAACTCCTTTGCCCTTGGCCTAGCCAATCTCCACGGGTCCACTCCCCCCATTTGGTCCATGAACCCCCTCAGGGCCTTGGCCGCTGCCGGTCTCTTAACGGATCTAGACCTAGACCGATACAGTGACGGGTCCAGGACCGTGTTGAAGTCCCCCCCCCCATTACCAAACTGCTCGACTCCAAATCCGGAATCCTACTCAACATCCGCTTCATGAACCCTGCATCGTCCCAGTTCGGAGCATACACATTCACTAACACCACCCGGGCTCCCTGCAGCTTTCCACTCACCATAATATATCTACCCCTTTTATCCGCCACAATAACCCCCCTCTCAAATGCCACCCGCTTGATCACCAAGATTGCGACCCCCCTGGTCTTTGCATCCAGCCCCGAGTGGAAGACCTGCCCCACCCGAGTGGCGGGAGTTGCCGGGGTCAGCAGGAGTCAGCTGGCTTACGGGAGTACTATGGAGGGAGTAACGCGGCTAGGGGGGGGTGGGGTACTGGGTTGCTGCTGGAATGGCCAGGAAGGAGCTGGAGTATGCAGGGGGGGGGGCCGGGATGGGGGTTTGCCGACGTGGGGAACGGGCCGAGCGGGGGGGGCGCTGGCCAGTGGTGGGCAGGGGAAGGGTTATGGCTAGTCGGAGCCCCCTGATCAGGCTGATAACTTGGAATGTGAGGGGACTGAATGGACCGGTCAAATGGGCCTGTGTGTTTATGCACCTGAAGGGGCTGAAGGCGGACGTGGCCATGCTTCAGGAGACGCACCTGAAGGTGGCGGATCAGGTTAGACTGAGGAAGGGATGGATAGGCCAAGTGTTTCATTCGGGGCTGGATGCAAAAAATTGAGCGGTGGCGATCCTGGTGGGAAAGAGGGTGTCGTTTGAGGCGTCAAAAGTGGTGGCGGACAGCGGCGGGAGGTACGTGATTGTGAGCGGCAAGCTGCAGGGGGAGCGGGTGGTGCTGGTGAACGTATACGCCCCGGACTGGGACGATGCGGGTTTGGTGGATCCTTGGAGGTTTGCGATGCCGAGGGCCAGGGAGTTTTCATTCTTCTCCCATGTGCATAAGGCCTATTCCTGGATCGATTTTTTTATTATGCGCAGGGGGCTGGTTTCGAGGGTGGAGGATGCCGAATATTCGGCGATAGTCATTTCGGATCATGCCCCGCACTGGGTGGACCTCGAGCTGGGGGAGAAGAGAGACCAGCGCCCGCTCTGGCGCTTGGAGGTGGGGCTGCTGGAAGATGAGGAGGTGGGCGGGCGGGTTCGAGGATGTATCAAGAGGTACCTGGAGGCCAATGCTAATGGGGATGTTCGAGTGGGGACGGTCTGGGAGGCATTGACGGCGGTGATTAGAGGGGAGTTGATCTTCATCCGAGCCCATAGGGAGAGGAGAGAGCAGAGAGAGAGGGAGAGGCTGGAGGGGGAGTTGGTGAGGGTGGATAGGAGATACGCAGAGGCTCCGGAGGAGGGATTGCTGGGGGGAGCGGCGTAGTCTTCAGGCCAAGTTCGACTTACTGACCACCAGAAAGGCGGAAGCTCAGTGGAAGGAAGGCACAGGGGGTGGTTTATGAATATGGGGAGAAGGCGAGTAGGATGCTGGCGCATCAGCTCCATAAGCGGGATGCGGCCAGGGAGATTGGTGGAGTTAAGGATAGGGGAGGGAATGTGATGCGAAAGGGGGGCAGACATCAATGGGGTCTTCAGGGACTTTTACGGGGAATTGTATCGGTCTGAACCCCCAGCGGAGGGGGGGGGGATGGGGCGCTTCTTGGACCGGCTGAGATTCCTGAGGGTGGAGGGGGGGCAGGTGGAGGGACTGGGGGCACCGATTGAGCTGGAGGAACTGGTCAAAGGGATAGGGAGCATGCAGTCGGGGAAGGCGCCGGGTCCGGATGGGTTCCCGGTCGAATTCTATAAAATGTATGCAGACCTGCTGGGTCCCATGTTGGTTAGGACCTTTAATGAGGCCAGGGAGGGGGGGGTTTTGCCCCCGACTATGTCCCGGGCGCTGATTTCCTTGATCCTTAAGTGGGACAAGGACCCCCTGCAGTGTAGATCATACAGGCCGATCTCGCTGTTAAATGTTGACGCCAAGCTGTTGGCGAAGATCTTGGCCACAAGGATAGAGGACTGTGTGCCGTGGGTCATCCACGAGGACCAGACGGGGTTCGTGAAGGGAAGGCAGCTGAACACCAACATACGTTGGCTCTTGAATGTTATTATGATACCGGCGGTAGCGGGGGAAGCAGAGATAGTGGTGGCGCTAGACGCGGAGAATGCCTTTGATAGGGTTGAGTGGGGGCACTTGTGGGAGGTGCTGGAAAGGTTTGGGGAGGGGTTTGTCAGATGGGCGAGGTTGTTAT
Source organism: Scyliorhinus canicula (assembly GCF_902713615.1). NCBI lineage: Eukaryota > Metazoa > Chordata > Chondrichthyes > Carcharhiniformes > Scyliorhinidae > Scyliorhinus > Scyliorhinus canicula. The sequence continues at coordinate 84,747,073 of NC_052153.1, read as the reverse complement.
ACGAGGCCCCGATGGCGAGCGTGGCCACGAATAGGAGGAGATCCGAGTACTTTCGGTTGTACCGAGGGACGAGACAGGGGTGTCCCTTGTCCCCCTTGCTCTTTGAGTTGGCGATCGAAACCCTGGCCATGGCGTTGAGGGAGTCGAGGAACTGGAGGGGACTGGTGCGGTGTGGGGAGGAGCACCGTGTCGCTTTATGCGGATGACTTGTTACATGTGGTGGACCCAGCGGGGGGAATGCCGGAGGTGATAAAGAATCTCAGGGAATTTGGGGACTTCTCAGGGTATAAGCTCAACCTGGGTAAGAGCGAGCTGTTCCTCGTGCACCCGGGGGACCAGGAGGAGGGGATTGGTAGGCTCCCACTAAAAAGGGCGGAGAGGAGCTTTAGATACCTGGGAGTCCAGGTGGCCAGGAGCTGGGGGGCCCTACACAAACTTAACCTTACAAGGCTGGTGGAGCAAATGGTGGAGGAGTTTAAAAGATGGGACATGTTGCCGCTGTCGCTGGCGGGCAGGGTGCAGTCAGTCAAGATGATGGTGCTCCCGAGATTTTTGTTCCTGTTCCAGTGCCTCCCCATCCTTATCCCGAAGGCCTTTTTTTAAGGAGGGTCAACACGAGTATTACGGGATTTGTATGGGCGCACGGGACCCAGAGGGTGAGAAGGGTGTTTTTGGAGCGAGGCAGGGATAGGGGGGGCTGGCGCGGCCCAACCTCTGTGTGTACTATTGGGCTGCCAACGCAACAATGGTGCGTAAGTGGGTAATGGACGGGGAAGGGGCAGCATGGAAGAGGATTGAGATGGCATCCTGTGTGGACACGAGCCTGGAGGCGCTTGTTACGGCGCCGTTGCCGCTCCCTCCAACGAGGTATACCACGAGCCCGGTGGTGGCGGCTACCCTCAAAATTTGGGGGCAATGGAGATGGCACATGGGGGAGGTGGGGGTCTCGATGGGGTCCCCGCTACAGGGGAACCACCGGTTTGTTCCAGGGAGAATCGATGGCGGGTTCCTGAGTTGGCACAGGGCAGGTGTTAGGAGGTTGAGGGACCTGTTTGTAGATGGGGAGTTTGCGAGCCTAGGTGAGTTAGAGGAGAATTTTGGGCTCCCCCCGGGGAACATTTTTAGGTATATGCAGGTAAAGGCGTTTGCCAGGCGGCATGTGGTGGGGTTCCCCCTGTTGCCCCCACGTGGGGTCCAGGACAGGGTGCTCTTGGGGGTGTGGGTTGGAGGGGGGAGGATTTCGGACATGTATCAAGTGATGCAGGAGGTAGACGAGGCCTCGGTGGAGGAGCTGAAGGGTAAATATTAAGAGGAGCTGGGTGAGGAGAGTGAGGAGGGGACGTGGGCGGATGCTCTGGAAAGAGTGAACTCCTCCTCTTCATGTGTGAGGCTTAGCCTCATACAGTTCAAGGTTCTACATCGGGCTCATATGATCGGGACGAGGATGAGTAGGTTCTTTGGGGGTGAAGACAGGTGTACTAGGTGCTCGGGGAGCCCAGCGAACCATGCCCATCTGTTCTGGGCATGCCCAGTGCTGGGGGAATTTTGGAAAGGGGTAGCAAGCACGGTGTCGAGGGTGGTTGGATCCAGGGTCAAGCCAGGCTGGGGACTCGCAATATTTGAGGTTGCAGTGGAGCCGGGAGTGCAGGAGGCGAAAGAGGCCGGTGCTCTGGCCTTTGCGTCCCTCTTAGCCCGGCGGAGGATTCTTCTTCAGTGGAAGGATGCAAAGCCCCCAAGCGTGGAGGCCTGGATCAACGATATGGCGGGGTTCATCAAATTGGAGAGGGTGAAATTTGCCCTGAGGGGATCAGTACAGGGATTTTTCAGGCGGTGGCAGCCTTTCCTAGATTTCCTGGCAGAACGGTAGGGAAAAAGGCCAACAGCAGCAGCAGCCCGGGGGGGAAATCTGAATAAAAATTATTTCAAAAAAAAAAAGACCTGTCCCACCCATCCCTTCCTCGCCTGGTTTGATTCGCTACCTTAAGATGCGTTTCTTGTAGCATGGCTACGTCTGCCTTTAACCCCCTTAAGTGCGAAAAAACACGGGCCCTCTTGACCGGCCCATTCTGGCCCCTCACGTTCCACGTGATCAGCCTGGTCGGGGGGTTCATTACCACCCCCCGTCGCCGACTAGCCATCTCCTTTTTTCTGCCAGCCACATGCCCGCGCTTCCCGCACACTCCAGCCCCACTGGAGGCACCCCGTCCCGACTCTCCCCTTTATTCCGAAAATTGATTCCTCTCCAGTCAGCAAAGCAGCATCCCAGCCCCCCCACCCTAGTCAAGCGTTCGCTTAACCCCCCTTTCCCCCCCCATTGCCCTCCCGCAAGACAGCTGACCCCGGCCGCTCCCGCCTCTACCTCCAGTGCCCCTGTTGGCTCCCTCTACGGATCTCCAACCTCCCCCCCTCAACTAAGTGAGGTAGAGAGAGTCCTCCCCCCTACATCCCGTGTGTACAGAGAAAAAAAAAACTCTCTCAAACAAACAAACTTCGGGTGATACCCCCAACGTTGAGCGAATAAACTGCCCTCACTGTCTGGCCCGACCCCATCACCTGTGATGCAGCTCTTCCCAACTGCGACCCAGCCCAGAACCCCGAGGGCCCAGGGCACAGGGAGCAACAAAAACAAAAGAGAACACGGGGGGAGAACCCAACATAACACCGCCCCCACCAGCATGCCCCGACAACATACTGCAGTCCATTAGTTTGAGTCCAGCTTCTCTTTCTTTATAAAAGTCCACAGATATGTAACCCACAGTCTCGCCGGTTGTAGCAGCCTGAACTTCACCCCTTTGCTGTGGAGGACCGCTTTGGCCCGGTTGAATCCCGTACACCTCTTGGCCAGCTCTGCACCCCAGTACTGGAAAAAACAGATCTCACAGTTCTCCCACCTTCTACTTCGCTCCTTCTTCACCCATCGCAGGACACACTCCTTATCGGTGAAGCAGTGGAATCTTATCATAGCTCTCGGCGGTTCGTTCGCCCTCGGCCTCCTTGCCAGGACTCTCTGCACCCCATCCAGCTCCAGGGGCCACGGGAAAGCCCCCACGGCCATCAGCGTTCCCAGCATCGTGGTCACATACGCACCAGCATCCGACCCCTCCACGCCTTCAGGGAGTCCCAGAATCCGCAGGTTCTGCCTCCTTGACCTGTTTAAGGGCTTCCAGCCTCTCCTGCCATTTTTAGTGCAGAGCCTCGTGTGCCTCCAGTCTAACCGGCAGGCCCAAAATCTCATCCTCGTTATCAGAGGCCTTCTGCTGCACCTCCTTGATCACCGTCCCCTGCATCTTCTGGGTCTCCACCACCCTTTCAATGGAAGCCTTCATAGGGGCCAACATCTCCGCCTTTAACTCGGCAAAGCAGCTTCTGAGAAACTCCTGCTGTTCCCGTGACCTCTGGGCCCACGCTGCCTGATCCCCGCCGGCCGCCATCTTGTTTTTTCATGCCCGTTCTCCTCTTCTTCTCCAAAGCCACTTTTTTGATCGCCCCACTCCTGGTCCACTCCATACATCCAGGGGGACCCTCACTGTTTCCGCCCACACCGGGAATCGTCGTACAAGTGCCGCTGGAGCTCCTTAAAAGGGCCCAAAAGTCTGTTATCGGCGGGAGCTGCCGACCATGTGACCTACCTAGGCATAGCTGCAACCGGAAGTCCTTCTAGTTTTTTTTTAAACCAATCACCAAACCAATCAAACTGGCCCACCACTTTGTTCAAATTTATTTTAAAATTATATTTCAAATTCCAGGCATTATAAAACAGTAGAATTATAAAAGAGATTTAAATTTCTTCATGTTTAAAAAAAAAAGAAGTTATTTGCACAAACAAAACTAAGTTGCATACCTCAGATTTTCTGTTTGTCGGGTCTAGAGATAGAAAATGAAAGTTAATATGGTGCATCATAAGAAAACATGGCAATACATTTCATGGACTAAATTGTGTCTAATATATCTGATTGAAAATGGCACAAACTATACACCAGCATGTTTTAAACACCCATTCTTATTTCTGCAAAATTGATTTTTTACATTGGAAAGATGAATATGCTGCATTTTCAAGCATCTAGCAGGATTAGTTTTAATAAGTTTATTTTTTAAATCAGAATTGCCTCTTGATTCAAAAGTTATACATTTGAGTTTCAGGATTTCCCAACAATTATAATAATGGCTATTTTGACTGTCAGTTACTGTGTGAGTGTGAGTCACTGTAAGAGGCATCAAATGGAAATAATATTTTCTATTCATCTTGATAATCTTGCACTTTAGGGAAGGAAAGGTGGAGAATTACAGTAGTCACATATGAGACAAATTTAACTTGTCATTTACCACTATTCTTTCTGTTGGTTGAATCAGTACTGTGCTATTCTTCCTATACCAGCACAGTATTTGCAGCACAGAAAAAGGCCATTCAGCCAATAAGTCCATGTTGTTGTTTATGTTCCATTCAAGCTCTTCCCACCTTCTTCATCTAACCTCCAACAGGCTATTCTATTCTTTCTCCCATGTATGTTTATCCAGCTTCTCTTAACTGCATGTATGAAGTCCCAAGTATCTCTTCAAACCATCACCTGCACTGTGTGGTGCCCAAAGAAAAGAAATAAAAACGAATTGTCCGAGAAAACATGCTTGTAATGAGTGGACAAGTTCCTGGGCTATGAAGAAAATATACAGATTTCAAGTGAGGGTAAATAGGTGTATATTAATTAAATCAGAAAATTATAACATAACAACGGAATATTAAAGTTGGGAGATTTTGCTGGTTATGTAAGACGTTGGCAAGACCACGTCTAGGGAATGGAAGCACAGCAAGATATCAGAGATGAAAGATTACTATTTACTAACAGGTATTGCCTGGATTATGGACAGGCAGGGGTTTAATTTAAACAGCCCTGATTTCTCCTATGACTACCCATCGGTAAACAGAAAGGTGTTTTTGATTTATGAATTTCTCCCTTCAGTATTTTCTCCAGTCCTTAAATTTGGAGTGTTCCAATCCTCTTATGAATAACTTGCACAGCAAACTCAAGAAAAGAGGATTGGTTTATTTCACACACACAAAATGCATGAAATGGGTTTTGCAACATACACCCTTTTTACACATGATAGAAGATGGAAAGGGCAAGACAATGAATAAAATGAGTGCTGGTTTTACAAAGTCAAAATCTAATGGCCACTCCTTCATAGGGTAGCTGGCTGCCTGTTGCTGGGTGATCCATCTTTTCACAATTGAGGACTTCGGCAATGGGAAATAAGAATTGGATTAGTCTTGAAGGTGCAAGTTCCAATGCTCCAGTAGTTCACAGTCTATATGAGGGCCAAGCAATTGCAAACCTGGGCATGGGCTTTTTCTGCTGCTACCTGTGAGATGATAAATGGTAGACCGACACAGGGGTCCTGTTTCACTTCGGAGGTCAAACAGTGACTGAAGATAAGAACCAACAATAACTAAAGCAATTCGGACTGCTCAAGGAACAGAGAGGTTTTGGCTTGATTAACAAAGCCCTTTGTTGAAACTCTGTTTTGGAGCATGTTGGGCCATTATTACATTGGAGATTAGGATTGTCTGGGACAGACATCTCGTCTGCTAAACAATTGTGTTGGCTTGGCTGAAGGTTTAGAAGATGCAAACGGTGTTTCATCCAGGAGGTGCGAGGTGTGAGCCCGCTTTCAAACTGCTCAGCAACTTCTAGAACTCATCATGTGACCCGCTGCAGCCATTTTATCAGCCCAGCAACTGCCCATTTTGAAAAGCAGAGAAATAAATAATTTTATAACCAGGTTGTCAGGATAGACATATTTTTCTTCCCGTCTTCTCTCAGGGACACCTGCAACATATATTTTCGCTATGGGCGGCATGTAACATTTCCCTCGGACTGATTTCGAACTCTGCTCTCTCCAAACCTCAAGTCTCCCCCAATATAATTCCACCGTACAGATTTTTAAGTTTTCCTCAGCATAAATAGATCCCTTTCAGTTTTCCAGAAGTGCCATCTATTATTCTGTAGATCTGAATAACTTAAATTTGTTTTGCAAGTGTTCATTAAGTCCTTGACAGAGAAATAAACAGAGAAATAAACCAATAGCAAGTAACTGCCCCCTTCCCAACTACATTTAGAAAAAAGTTTAAAAGGTTGTTTGCCTGAGTTCTGCAGCTTTGTGGAACATCCATTTTTTTGCCCCTACATTGAAGTTCTCATGAATCCTTTCGCCCTGTTACAGAAATAGATAAATAACCCTTGTTTAAAATGCTTGTCACGGCTTTAAAAATTGCTTTACTGCCCATTGTTTTGCAGCTTTTTGAACATTTTATCTTGCCCTTTAGGATTCAGTGTTACTGCCTTAAATTGAGAAATAAATTATTTATTAATTTAATGCTTGCATAAAAAGGATCAGCTTGCATTTTATTTCTTACAAAACAAACCAATGATTCACTACTTCCTTGTCCCATCTGAAAACAACCTCACTACTGACCTATTGCAGCAGAGGTCTGTTAATCCTTCAAAATGGGTTAAAGGGATATGGGGAACAGGTAAGGAGGTGGATTTGAGACCAGGAAGAGATCAGTCACGATCTGATTGAATGACGTCGCAGGCTCAAAGGGTTGAATTGTCTACTTCTGCTACTAATTCTCATGTTCCTATCCTGGACTTGACTCATATTCCCAACCCAGAGTTGAGGGTGGCAGTTTTCCCTTCAGTGAGTTTGCTGACATTGTGGCTGATAAGTTCCACATTTGATCCTTAAATATGATCACACTTGTGTGTTGTTGCTTCCAGAAGTGGTATAAATCTAGTTTATGCATGAAACTGAGTTGCCACACTTCCAGCAAGGTAACTGCAGTGAAACATGAACATATAAGAGGAATTCCTGATGTTACGTTCAAACTTCACATCTCAACCCAAAGTTTACCAGCAATATCTACAGCAACATCAATTATGTAAAATACTTTCACTTTGAAAGACAGGGGTGCACATGGGACACAAATTTATGAAGGATGTTCCGTGAACAGAAATTTGGGAACCTTTTACACACACTTTGCAAAATGGGGTGACAAAGTAGGCGACCATTTGTAAAACACTAAACATAAAGGAAAAGGAAACATTAGGAAAATACTTAACTGGAAAGGAAAAACAAATTATAGTAAAGCTCACTGGAAACTAAATTAAGAGGGGCCATCACGGTATCTGGGGAATGTAGGCATCAGCAGAACAGTGCACAAAGCTGTTTTTGTTGGCCCATCAGGAACTCCTCCTCACATTAATCCAGAAAATGTGGATACCCCAAACCAATACTCAATCTCATCACTTTGTACAATATTTCTGATTATTTCATGATAATTCAAATTCCAAACAAAGTTTTACCGAGAACACAAAAATAAAATTGTAGAAATTGATGACTATCCACTAAAATCAATTAACGCAAAGAGAACAGTGCAGGATCAGCCAATTGAAAATGCAATCATTTATTAAATTTGCAACAAAGCCATATTTAAGTAACCTACTTTTGTCAGCCATATCTCACTCATCATGTGGTCAGCTTTTATGGATGCCAGCACAGCCTTGCACAATGAGCAATTTGACGAGGGAGTTATTAAAATCTTTATTTAAATATTGCAACACACAGTTCATGGAACTCCAGTTTTTGTCATCCAAATTACCCAACGTTAAATCAATTGCATGAAGTCTGGCATCCAATGATCTGACTTGAGGTCTCTCCAAATGAGGACAACACAAAGCTTACAATATCCACCACAAATCTCATTTCCTCACCACTGGTTTCATCTCCTTTCCTGTACTCCAGCTGAAGCACACAGCTCACAACTTCACCACTCTATTTAACCTGAAACTGAACTGACTCCAAATCTTCTCCATCACTAAGACTGCCTACTTACACCTCTAATATTTCTCATCTCAGCCTACCTGCTGTTGAAACCCTCATTGATGCTTTTGGTCCTCCAGACTTGGCTACACTAAATTCTGAATAGATTTTAAAGATTGTAGGAACCAAGTAAGGAGGTGGAATTATATATATATTTTTTTAAATTTAGAGTACCCAATTATTTTTTCCAATTAAGGGGCAATTTAGCATGTCCAATCCACCTACACATCTTTGGGTTGTGGGGGTGAGACCACACAGACATGGGGAGAATGTTCAAACTCGACACGGACACTGACCCGGGGCCGGGATCGAACCCGGGTCCCAGACTCCGTGAGGAAGCAGTGCTCGCCACCGTGCCACCCAAGGAGGTGGGGGATTAGACCAGTTGGCTCATGGCACAATTCGGCAAATGATCTCTTTTTGTGCTGTAATGTTTCATATTATGTAAAAGCTAGCTGTAATATTTAAAAATGGGAGAAACATTCCTGTGTATGAACATCAGATTTTCTTTCTACTAAAACAACACATTTCAAAATAAAATTGAACACCAACATAACCCCAATACTACCTGTACTTCCATCAGTTTGAAAATCTTTTAATGAAACGGTGGCTGGTTTATCTTTTCCCTGAAGGTGTTTTCTTTTTTCTTTTCTACTTGGCCCTTTTGTTTTGAGAGAAGTATTATCAGCATAACACTGCAAAAAATTAGAAAAGTGATTTTGAATTTAAATCTGAAAGTTTAATATTAATGTACATTCAAAACTGTAATTTCATTAAAATGTTTAAGGAATCTCTAATTGTTTTTAAGAATGTTTGAAAAAAGCTTTTAAGAATTTGCATCAATTGTAAGTCAGGCATTACAATTAGAATGGCAAGAATAAAGCAGAATGAGGAATTGTGCACTTGGATTGGTAAATTGCAAATGTCACTTTAGCATTTAAGAAATGACGGAGAGCTTGGTATCTTACAGCCCTGTTAATTTAACTTCTAGTAATTTCCCACAACTGATACAATCAATGGGGACAGAGTGAGTGGGTACTTGGATAAATAGGAACTACGACGACCTCTGACCCGAAAGTAGTACAGGAAGGAACATTTGTAATTTCTTTAAAATATCTATGGAATCTAGAATTACTTTTAAGGATGCTTGAAAAGGACTTTTGCGAGTTTGCATCAATTGAAAAGGGATAAATTGTAATTTGAGATAAGAAATACTGCTCCACGTGACCTGGCAACCCTTGACCTGAAAGCAGCAGGAAGTTAAGATACGAAAAGATGTGTGGCCAGTCACAGAAAAGATAGACAAAGAAGCACCTGCTATAAAGGACAAAGGAGAGCTACACGCAGAAGATTTGGAGGGTGAAGGCAATCAACACATAGATGTAGACACAAAGGAAAAGCAAATAGAGCCAGAAAGAAATGCACAAACTTTGTGAGAGAAGCCAGCAAAGCCCCAGGCAAAGGTTAGTTTTCTGTTTAGCAGTAAGAAGAAAAATAGGATTCCAGAAGTTCTTGGGGGAATGATGTGCAAGCCAGATAAAAGGTACTGAATCCTAAAAAGTGGTGCAAATATTTCAGACATGTGAAAGAACTGACAGTTTGTATCAGAGGGCCAGATCGTGAGTGGGATATTCTTGGTTGGTAGGTCAGAAAGAATTCTGGAAGAGCAAAGCAAGGACTATCTTCAGCAGAGGGAGAGAGGGTATGTAGAAGTTTGCTTTTTTAATTATAACCATATCCATAAAAAACATATGAAAGCTTACGATACAACGTATGACCTACCCTGTGTGAAAAAACAGAATATAGCAAACTGCGTAGCTAGGTAATGCAGAAGGGGATTTCTTGTGGTTGTCCAAGAGATAGCGCTGATGTATTTAAAGTGAAATTCACATTCCTATTTTAAGTATCATTTTATTCATATTAATTTGTATTGGTTCTGATTCATGTTAAAGTAAATGTTATAAAAATGAATACTTGTGAGTAATTTCTTCTTTTGAGGGCGCTTTGGTAAACTTGGTCATTTTGATTATCACTCCTCCACAGGAATCATAAGAGTTGATTAAAACAAAATGATTAACATGGATCTCTGATGTATAGGTCACGTCAGACTAATCAACCAGAATTTAAGGAAGTCGGGAGCATGCTGGAAAATTGAGTGTTTGTAGATTCAAAGCAGGCACTACAGAAGAAATTATTAGCAAACTAAAAACACATGAAATTGGAAGCAATCTTGTGACTAGAGTTGAGAGAGGAAAAAAACGAGGTAAAAGGAAACAAGCTGACTGGCGAATAACAAGTGATGTTCCTGAATGATGTTGAAGCCTTAGTTTTCCATGATAAACATCATTTATCTGAAGAAAGCAACAGAGTTGCATACCCAGTTTTGGGTGTGATATTACTATTAGGGTGCAGAGTACATTGCGAGCATAAATGAAGAGTTGGAAAAACTATGGCAGTGAAATCAATGTGCAAAAGTCTGGATCATCCATTTTTGATCAGAGAAAAGACAAATTGGAATATTTAATTAATGCTGAAAGAGTAATAACTGTGGAGAAACAAAGGGGTTTTGGTGTTTACATAAACTAATTACTGAAGGCTAATGGACAAAGTAATAACTCAAAAAGGCTAATAGAATGAAGGCATTTATCCCAAGGAAATTGGAATAGAAAAATGAGGGAGTGATGCTTTACTTGTACAGTGAGCCTTGGTCAGTCTTCAGCTGAATTAGTGTTCAGTTTTGTGCACCACCCCATAGGAATTACTAACCTTGGATGGCGTTGTGGTATAGATCAGCTATGACCCAACTGAATCGAGGAACCAGGCTCAAGATGCCACATGGCATATGCCTGTTCTTATGTTCCTGAAGCTAAATTAAAATGGTCAGATAACTTTGTTCATTGTATTCATGATGTATCGACTCTTAAAATTTATATTAAAGTTGAGATGTGCAAACTAGTAATGTAAGGAATAAGCAGATGATCAACTACTTAGAAAATGTAGCAAAAACAGCAATGATTCCAGGACAAAGTAAAACATGCCTTGTTCTTTGGTGGGTGAGGTAGATATTATTTTGTAGTTAATAATGTGCACAAAAAAGCCAAGATTTATTCTTAAATTGATTCACTGTTTTGACAAACTAATTGATTATTAAAATCAAATCCTTTGTGACTAGTTTATTTCTTTCTGCACTGTATAAATTATAAAATCAGAATGCTACGAAGTGCTGAAGTTAATAATGAGCACAGCATGAAATAACTTATTTGACTGGATAAACTGGGATGAGAAACAAGCAAGAGTGAGTCTGAACATATATGGGCATGTTCACAATTAGATTTCTTCTCAAATGGACCAAGCACCATCCAGAAAATTGAAATTGTACGGAGACATTATTGGTAACTTTTTATGTTTCAGGGGTGCTACTATTTCTATTGCAGATAAAATAAGGGGCATCTATATCCACGCAGGATACTTTTCATGGAACAGTATATCTATGTCAATTCTCACAATTAGAATCTCGTACTACAACAATTTCAAAAAAACAATTAACTTTATTTTTCAGGTGCCAGATATTTACGTACACTCTTATGCTCCTCATATTCCAACTTGCTAATCAGTAAAGCTTTTTGGAGATCTGCTTCATATAATTCACTCGTCAGCTATTCACAAAACAATAAAAAAAAACACACAATGTTTAGTGAAACTTTTATCATTGGTTCCAGAAATACTGCGGTTACAACAGTCTGTATTAAATGGTCTCTGCATTCTAAATGATTATGTATTTTCAAAATCGTCATAACCTACTAAAAGGCAGTCTATAATTTTTAGTATTGGACATTTTTTATTCATCTACAGGATGGGAGTGTCTCTGGCAAGGCCAGCATTTATTGCCCATCCTGGTTGATCTTCAGAAGATGGCGGTAAGCTGCCTTCTTGAACCATTGCAGTCCCAAAGGTGTAGGTACACTCAGAGTGTTGTTAGGGAGGGAAATCCAGGATTTGGACCTAGGTGACAGTGAAGGATGGTAAATGACTTGATGGGGAACCTCCAGGTTATAATGTTCCCAGGTATCTGCTGCCCTTGTCCTTCTATATTGAAGTGGTAGTAAACTTGTGCTTTGTAGATGGTGGACAGGACTTGGGTGAGTTACCCGCCGCAGAATACCTAGCCTTTGGTATGTTCTGGAAGCCGCAGTATTTATATGGCTAGTCCATTTCAGTTTCTAGTTATGAGTTTGGAAGGTGCTGCCCAAGAAACCTTGGTGTGTTCCTGCAATGCATCTTGAAGATGGTACACACGGTTGCCACTGTTGGTTGGTGGTGGAAGGGGTAGAAATCAAGTGGATTGTTTTGTCCTGGATGATGTTGAGCTTGAGTGTTGTTGGAGCTGCACTCATCCAGGTCAGTGGAGAGTATTCCATTACACTCCTGACTTGTATCTTGTAGATGGTGGACAGGCTTGGGGGAGTCAGGAGGGGGTTACTCGCTGCAGGATTCCTAGCCTTTGACCTGCTCTGATAGTCATTATATTTACATGGCTAGACCATTTCAGTTTCTGGTCAATGATAATCCCCAGGATGTTGATAGCGGGGGATTCAGAGGTGGTAATGATATTGAACGTCAGATCCTCCCTTGTAGACGATGGTCATTGCCTGGCACTTGAATGGCGCAAATGTTATTTGCAACTTGTCAGCCCAAGCCTAGATATTGTCCAGGTCTTGCTGCATATGGACAGGGACTGCTTCAGTACCTTAGGAGTCGCAGATGGTGCTGAACATTGTGCAGTCATCAGCGAATATCTTCACTTCTGACCTTATGATGGAAGGAAGGTCATCGATGAAGCATCTGGTTGGGCCGAGGACCCTACCCTGAGGAACTCCTGCAGTGATGTCCTGGAGCTGAGATGATCGACGTCCAAACACCACAACCATCTTCCTTTGTGCCAGGTATGACTCCAACCAGCGGAGGGTTTCCCCCTACCTGCCCTGCTCAGTCTCGTTATCAAGGGCTGTCACCCTCGCCTGGCTTTCAGCACTTTTGTCCATGTTTGAACCAAGGCTATAATGAGGTCAGGAGCAGAAATCAAACTGAGCGTCCGCGAGCAGGTTATTGTTCATTAAGTATCATTTGATGGCACTGTTGGTGATCCTTCCTATCACTTCACTGCTGACAGGAAGTAGATTGATGGGGCGGTAATTGACTGGGCTGGATTTGACCTGTTTCTTGTGTACAGGACAATTTTTCACACTGCCAGTTAGATGCTAGGGTTATAGCTGTACTGGGGGAGGTTGGCTAGGGGCACCGCAGCAGTAAAGTTAAGAAAAATATATGAAAAGGTTTATTGTAAATGACTAAAACATAATTAATTACTGCAACATTCAGTTTCAGAATATTTTAATTATTGTATTTCCATCAACAGTTCTCACCTGTTCGTCCTTTTCTCTCCACTGCTCCCACTTCTCACCCTCTACTACTGGTAGATTCTGGCTGTTCAGGAATTGCTCTGACTGCAAAGATCCAGTATTCACACTGGGAGCAGTAACAGAACAGGATTTTGAAACATTTTTTCCAAAGGCTAGACTTCTTAGCTTTAAAAAGAAAAAGAAACAAAAAAATAATCAAAACATATATTTTTGTACCAAAGTCAAGATTGATTCTGATGACAAACCATTTGATGATTTAATCATTTTGCTGTTGTTCTGGTTTGTCTCAAAGTCATATTTGAATGCTTTACAGTCCCTGGCTAAATTCAGATCTTTTACAAACTCAAGCATTGGACACAGTAATTTCCACTTGTGGAGGGGAGAGGAGATGGGGGAAAGAAGCACAAAACAATCAAATTCTTAAATTTTAATTCAATAATTCATCCTTATTCTCAATAAAATTATTTTTAGCCTCGTCTCAAAACAATAGACATAGAATTTACAGTGCAGAAGGAGGCCGTTCGGCCCATCGGGTCTGCACCAGCTCCTGGAAGGAACACCCTACCCAAGGTCAACATCTCCACCCTATCCCCAACCCCACCCAACACAAAGGGAAATTTTGGACACTAAGGGCAATTTATCATGGCCAATCCATCTAACCTGCACATCTTTGGACTGTGGGAGGAAACCGGAACAGCCGGAGGAAACCCACGCACACACGGGGAGGATGTGCAGACTCCGCACAGACAGTGACCCAAGCCGGAATCGAACCTGGGACCTTGGAGCTGTGAAGCGATTGTGCTATCCACAATGCTACCGTGCTGCCCTTATGATAATAATATTGTATACTTTTGAAAAACTAATTATTTGGTTTAGAATTCAGGCAATTGTTGCAATAGATGATACAATACCGATAAAGAAATAGGATTTCGATGTTAAACCAGTCCCTGAAGTTTCAGGGTTTTTTAAACTTTAAATCAGATCAATAAATTTGAACATGGCTAAAAACCAATTAAACATTTGATCAGTGAAGAGACCTGAAACTTGATTCCTACCTACATTAACAATATACACAATACAATGGAATGTTTACTATCAAGTTAAAACTGACCTCAGTAAAAATCATTTCTTATCACCTTACATAAAATCTGCACCAAATGAAACTTCCCCCAATTTTTCACACTATATTGATAATACCCCACTATAAGTCATACCACCCTGCCACTGGAGATCCCCACTGGAGACTTCGAGGTCCAAACTAATGAGCGTTGCTAAGATTTTTCACATATTGCTCTTGATTTTTTTGGCAAATATCTTAAGTAAGTATCCCCTGGTTCCTGACCCTTCTGCTAACAGAAACAATTTCCCTTCATCTATTCAAATTAGATTCTTCATGATTTTGAACAGTTCTATCAAATCACCTCTCAACCTTCTCTTGGGGTAACAATCCAGCTTCTCCAATCTATCAAGTAACTGAAGTCCCTTACCCTAGAAACCACTCATAAATCTTTTCTGTACCCTTTCCAAGAGCCTTTGCATCCTTCCTAAAATGTGATACATAGAATTGGTCATAGTACTCCAGTTGAGGATGAACAGCGTTTTACAAAAGGATCATCCTTGTTTATGCTTCTATTTTATAAAGCCCAGGATTCCATTTGCTCCTTTAAGTCTTTGTGAAGCTACACTGCCGCCTTCAATGATTTAAACACATATATCCTCAGATTTCTATTCCTGCACTACATTAGAATTATAGTCTTTATTTTATACTGCCTCTCTTCATTCTTCCTACCAAAATGTAGCACACATCTGCATTAAATTTCACCTGCCATGTAGCCATCCATTGCACCAGTCTATGCCGTCCTGAAGTCTATCCTCCTCACAGTTCGTAATACTTTGAACTTTTGTGTCTTCTAATTTTTTTTTAAATTGTGCCCTTTAGAAGATATTGATACAATATTGAGGAAAGATATTAGTACAGATGAGGTGGAATCTGTCTGGGTCGAGTTAAGAAACATCAAGGGGCAAAAAACATTCGTTGGGGTGCTATACAGACCACCAAACTGCAGTGGTAATGTTGGAAATAGCATTTGACAGACAATCAGAGATGCCTGTGTTAAAGAAACATCTGCGATTATGGGTGACTTTAATTTGCATATAGATTGGGTGACTCAAATCAGTCACAGTGCAGTAGAGGAGGAATTTCTGGAGTGTATGCGGGAAGTTTTCTGGACCAGTATGTTGAGGAACCAACAAGGGAACAGGCCATCGTAGACTGGGTGTTGTGCAAGGAGGAAGGATTAGATTGCAATCTAGTTGAGAGAGAGAACCCTTGGGGTTGAGTGACCATAATATGCTAAAATTCTTTATCAAGGTGAATAGTGAGGTAGTTGATTCTGAGACCAAGGTCCTGAACCTCAATAATGGTAACTATTATGGTATGAGGCATGAGCTGGCAATGAAAAATGAAATGAAAATTGCTTATTGTCACGAGTAGGCTTCAATGAAGTTACTGTGAAAAGCCCCTAGTCGCCACATTCCGGCGCCTGTCCAGGGAGGCTGGTACGGGAATGACGGACTGGGAAACATTACTGAAAGGAAGATCAGCGGACAGGCAATGGCAGGCATTCAAAGAACGGATAGATGAATTCCAAAAGTTGCTTATTTCTATTTGGCGCAAGAGTAGAAAGGGAACTGCGGCCAAACCATGGTTTACAAGTTGAATTAGAGATAGTATTAGATTCAAAGAAGAGGCATACAAATTGGCTAGAAAAAGCAATAGATCTGAGGATTGGAAACGGTTTCAAATTCAACAAAGGCAGACCAAGGAATTGATTAAGAAGGGGAAAATACAATTTGAAAACACAATTTAACAACTGACTGTAATATGTAAAGAGAAAAAGGTTGACAAAACTAATGTAGGCCCCTTACAGTCAGAAACGGGGAAATTTATAACAGGGAACAAAGAAATGGCTGAGGAACTAAATTCGTACTTTGCTTGTCTTCACAAAGGAAGGCATGAATAATGTACCAGAAGTTCTGAGAAACACAAGTTTTAGTGAGGAGCTGAAGGAAATTAGTATTAGTAAAAAAATGTTTTTTTAACCACCTCAACAACATTATCCTCACCAAAAACTCAAAGAAGGGTTGCCTTTAACAAATTTGCACCAAGTTTCCTTAATTGATCCACACCTTTCCCAGTAACTGTTAATTTTGTTCCAGGATTAGCATTTTTAAAAGCTTTCCTACCATTGAGATTAAACTGATTCGCCTGTAAATTGCTGGGCTTAGCCTGTGAAAAAATTGTGAAACTTTTATTCTTTCTGTATCTTTTATACGTTTTGTATTTTGTATGAGATGAATGGTTAATTTTAGAGGAAACATTGTCTCTGTGACGAGTTAAATTGGCGGCATGGTAACAGTGATTAGCACTGTTGCGTCACTGTGCCAGGGCCCCAGGTTCGATTTCCGGTTTGGGTCACTGTCTGTGCGGAGACTGCACGTTGCCCCTGTGTCTTTCCTCTGGGTGCTCCGGTTTCCTCCCACAAGTCCCAAAAGACGTCATGTTAGGTAATTTGGACATTCTGAATTCTCCCTCTGTGAACCCGAACAGGCACTGGAGTGTGGCGACTAGGGGCTTTTCATGATTACATTAAGTATATCCTATTCAGGTTGTCACCACAGGTGTGGTCATGATTGACGAGTTGCTGTAAGTATGGACAGGTAAAATTACAAGTTCAAAGCACAATGGCATCATCAGAATATGGGGAAAAGCTCTGGTTACAGAGGATAAAAAGCATTAGATTTGAAGAAGCATGTTGCATAGATTTCAGGAATACATATGGGGGGGGGTGAAGAAGAGAGGGAGAAAGCATCATGAGCTGTCCGTAGCCACAAAAATCAGGGAATCAACAATGATCTAAACAAGGATATTGATTGCTTTCTTAAGTTAACTCTAACGTTGTTGCTTGATAAATTATCCTGATAATCACGGCATCAAGAGCATCCTTGTTCAAATTTATTGTCTGGTCTCTGAGCCTCTTACACCGAGCACCATTTTAAACAGGGTAAAATTCTCCATTGCTCTGGCATCACTCCATAGCCAATGATAAATGGATGATGGCCACTACCTCTGAAATTTCCACCTTTATTTCCCTCAGTATCCTCAGATGCATCTGATTTGGTCCTTGTGACTTATTAACTTTAAACAAAACCAATCTATTACCTCTTCTTCATCAATTTTAACCAACCCAGTACTGTAGTTCTGGACATGATAACACATTCTCAGACTTATCGCCAGTTTCTGTTAAGGAACCTAAGAGGGGTGATATCATTTGTTTGGTTTGTGACAATGAGCTGAGAAAGTATTGTATTGGTACCAATATGGAACAGTGGTGTTTCTTTGGTTTTTAAAAAATTTAATTTAGAGTACCCAATTATTTTTTTCCAATTAAGGGGCAATTTAGCATGGCCAATCCACCTAGCCTGCACATTTTTGGGTTGTGGGGGCGAAACCCACACAAACACGGGGAGAATGTGCAAACTCCACACGGTCAGTGACCCAGAGCCGGGATCGAACCTGGGACCTCGGCGTCGTGAGGCAGCAGGGCTAACCCACTGCGCCACCGTGCTACCCTGTTTCTTTGTTGTTTAATGGTTAGTGTGATATGTGGAATGCTCTGTAGTTGATTTTCTCATGTTTGTTACTGTTGACTGTTTAATAAACAAAAGATTCTCAACTGCTTTGTCTTTCACTTCATCTTTGGCAACACCTTCCTCAATGGTAAAGACATATACAAAGTATTCATTTAGTATTGCAGCCAAGCCTCAACCCCCATGTATAAAGCACCACTCCTTTTGTTAGCACCCACTCACTATTTATATGCCTATAAAATGTTAATTAGTTATCAAGGTTAAGGATACACAGGTGGAGGACTTTGATTGATTCAGTACCTTAAGCACATTTCAAGGACGATTGCTGGGACACTGGGTGTTGGGTAGGGAGAAGGCAGCATATATCACGCTGCACTCTGTAAATACATCTACTACTATATAAAAAAGACCAGCATCTGGTTTCGTACTTGGTTTGGAATGAGATAATGTTGAAGACTTTTAGATTCCCTTTTTTCGATAGCTCCTAGTGTCTGCTCTCTTTTTGCTTTTCATTTTTTTCACTTCCCCTCTGTACTTCATATTTACCCTGGTTCTTACTTGTATTATCTCCCTAACACCCATCATAGGCACCTTTTTATCTAACTTCTTTCATTGAGTCGGGTGTTCTGGTTTTGTTATTCGACTTAGTATCTATCTTCTTCAGCTACTTGCCTGACAATTTTTCATTCCAATTTGAGTGTGCTCGATCCGATTAATATTGTCCCTCCCCCAATTAGTTATTTTTTCTACTGGTTTACTCCTTGCCTTTCCATTTCTAAGCTAAATCTTAAA
The DNA here is from genome assembly GCF_902713615.1 of Scyliorhinus canicula. NCBI lineage: Eukaryota > Metazoa > Chordata > Chondrichthyes > Carcharhiniformes > Scyliorhinidae > Scyliorhinus > Scyliorhinus canicula. The sequence continues at coordinate 84,728,336 of NC_052153.1, read as the reverse complement.
ATATTATGATCACTGTCTCCTGAATATTCCCCTATTGATACTTGATCCACTTGACGTGCCTCACTCCTCAGAGTAACATTCAGCAATGCCTTCCTCCTCGCAGATTGGAACACACTGCTCTAGAAGATTCTGAATTCACATTATAAACTCTTCCTCTCCTGCCGTTACACGATAAGAACACTTAGGATAATTAAAGTCCCCCATTATAATTATTCTATAGGTTTTGAACCTCTTTGTAATTTCCTTGCAAATATGTTCTTTTATATATTTCCCACTAGTTGAGTGGTCTTTAGAATACACTCAATAGTGCATTAATACCTGTTACAACCATGTGAGAAGGGGCTGAATAGCTTCCCTCTTTGTCCTTTTCTCGTTTGACGACACTTTTTTTTTGGTTTGAAAAGGATCTACTTTCCAATTCAGTGAATACTTAACTGCTTACACACTGCAATTATAAAAGAACCAATAAGACAATTTATTAAAATAATCACCAAAACATTTCTCGGAATGGTCTTAGGAAGGAGTATTTTGTGACAGGTGATTTGAAAGAGTTACTGTTGTGTTATGGGTTTGTTTGGGGTCTCAAATTATCAGATCTTGAGATTTGTATGTTTAAACATAAACCATTTATTGTTCATATAACAATAATAATAATCTTTATTGTCACAAGTAGGCTTACATTAACACTGCAATGAAGTTACTGCGAAAAGCCCCTAGTCGTCACATTCCGGCACCTGTTCGGGTACACAGAGGGAGAATTCAGAATGTCCAAATTACCTAACTTTCAGGACTGGTGGGAGGAAACTGGAGCACCCAGAGGAAACCCACACAGACATAGGGAGAACATGCAGACTCCACACAGACAGTGACCCAAGCCGGGAATTGAACCTGGCACTGTGAAACAACAGTACCAACTACTGTGCTACCCTGCCGCCCATCTTTAACCATGTACAGATTTCAGTTAATGACATGCTTGGTGCTGCTACCAATGGTCAGCAAAATGTTCTCGGAGTCTAATACCATGTGACTCCATACACCATATTGTAGGCGAGCACCTTTACATCACAATGGCATGTAGGCACAACATCATTCAAAAATTCTAACCGGTATTTTCATTGTCTCTAATGCTATGGAAAAGTGTGGCACTCGGGCAATAAATTACTCCTCCAAATTTGCTCCAGCAACACAAGTATAGGAATGCAACAATCACTTGCCTTGGAAATGGTCATATTAATTATAAATATGCATTTTGCTTCAGCACACCAATAAATATTTTGCAAAATGACAGAATTTTAATAAGTGCAAATTCAAATTGGAGAATTATAATTCTACATTTATTCTACACAAGAATCAAAGTATTTTATGAGGTGGCTTTTGGGTGGGGACAGTGTAACGGGAAGACCAAGGCATCAATGGGTGAGAGGGTTTTGACCTTCCAAATACAAAGTTAGGGAATTTCACCCCACAGTAAAGTTTTCAATATTATCATTCTGGTGCCAGGGGTCTTCTTTATTTATTCATTTGCCGGGATGTATGCATCATGGCTAGGTCAGCACTTATTGCCCATCCCTGATTGCCGTGGTGGTATGCCATCTTCTTGAATGGTTTGCCGTACATTTTTTTTTTTTAAATAATTTTTATTGAAATTTTTACAAAATATAAACAGCTCAATTCTATTAACAAAGCAACCGTGGTAACACCCCAAGAACAATTCCCACCCAACTTCAAAAGCAACTACAAAGACAAAAAAAAACCCAAAAGAACACCCAACGACAAAAGAGAAAGAGATAACACCCGCCACATCCCACAGACCCATGTACACAGTTCTCCCTCCCACCGATCCAAACCCAAACCCCCCCCCCCCCCCCCCCCCCCCCCGGGTTGCTGCTGCTGCTGCCGGCCTATTTCCCTACCGTTCTGCCAGGAAGTCCAGGAAAGGCTGCCACCGCCTAAAGAACCCTTGTACTGATCCCCTCTAAGCAAATGTCACCTTCTCCAATTTAATGAACTCCGCCATATCATTGATCCAGGCCTCCACGCTTGGGGGCTTCGCATCCTTCCACTGAAGAAGAATCCTCTGCCGGGCTACTAGGGACGCAAAGGCCAGAACACCGGCCTCTTTGGCCTCCTGCTGGTTTGCCGTACATGCGGTATAGGCATACCCACAATGCTGATCGGGAAGGAGTTCTAGGTTGATGATCCAGCAATAGTGAAGGAACAGTGATACAGTTCTAAGTCAAGATAGTGTTTGGCTCAAAGGGGAACTTGCAGTTTGATGTTCCCATGCATCCCTTGTCCTTTCAAGTGGAGGTGGTCACGGGTTTGGAAAGTGATGTCAAAGGAGACTTAATGAGTCTTGGAGATGGTACACACTGCTAACATTTTGTTTGGGTACTGGGAGTGAATGTTTAAGGTGGTGGATGGGTGCCAATCAAGAAGACTGCATTGCCCTGGATGGTATTGAGCTTCTTGACTGTTGTTGGAGCTGCACTCATCCAGGTAGTGGGGATTATTTCATCACACTCCTAAAATGTGCCTTGGGAGATAGTGGACAGGATATTGGAGTCAGGAGGGGAGTTACTCTCTGCAAAATTCCCATTCTTTGACTGGCTTTTATAGCCACAGTATTTATATGGCTGGTCCAGTTCAGCTGCTAGTCAATAATAATCCTGGGTTTGTTGATAATGGAGAATGTTAATGCTAATGAACGGCAAGGGCCGAGTTATAGATTATCTCTTGTTGAATATGGTCATTGGCTGGCACGGGTAGTGGCGCAAGTATTAGTCCCCGCAGCGATATCCTGCGGCTAAGATGATTGATCTCCAACAACCACAACCGCCTTCCTTTGTATTAGGTCGGACTCCAAACTCTCCTTCAGCCAATGGGGCAGTAAACAGAAGGCAAATAGCCTGACATTTGCCAAGTACACAGCTACAAGTAGAAGAGAATCAACAAAACATGGAAGATTAGTCAAGTTTCATGAGCACTTGAAAGGACCAGAAACATTACCACCTGACACACTTGTCCTTGTATTCATTGCATATATGCAAGGTAATTATTTTAAGTAATTATATCTCAAGATATACAGAAATATAAATAAACCAAAATCTGAGCTGTTTTTGTTTAATGTGTTTCTAAAAACTCAGCTAATTTTAAAAAGTAATAGCTGTTTCTTTCAACTCTCCATTGCTTATCATAGTAGTAACATATCAAGAGTAAGGAAATTTTTCATATTGCATTCTTCAAATGTGTTTTGATCAACTGGTAAGCACAAACCCCACACCATGTTTACAGTCTCCAAATGCAGCTTTGAGAAATTCATAATGAATTCGTAATGAAGTTCACACTTTTCCCACTAAAGAGACATATCAAATCTACCCAAGTGAGAGAGATTAGGAGTGACAACATCCAAATGTGTATATTGGCAGTGCTTTAAAGGTCACTAAATAAATTGTCCATCCTAAAGCCACCCAACACTGGTAGTCGTCTGGTTGAAACCACCTTTATACCATTAATCCCATTAGAGCACGCTCTGCAATTTTGCGTGCAACTTGTTGAAGAGTTTCAATGCCTAATGGTAAACTCACCCTCGGGTACCATTAGTGAGCTAGGCTAGTTGGTCAGCCAACTAGCCCCTGGAGTACTGCAGACATACTTTGCTTCAGACATTGGATTGACATTTAGAGTTACCATATTATGAAATAACTCTACGTACCTCCTCATTGCTTCTGTGACGAACGAAGGATTTTTAAGCTGAATTGAGAGCTACAGGTTTCTTTTCTTGTTGTTTAATGGGAAATTGAGCAGTAGTGTTAAGGGGTAATTGTTTTTTTTTGGTGTGACGCCCTATATTTTTATACAATCACTCCTGGAGCAAATCATTCTTTCCGCACAGTCTTGCAAACAAACTAAAATATTGGGGATTTTGGTCCGGTAACGTAGCCACTATTGGGGTTTGGTCTGGGATTGTAATAATAGGGGCTTGGGTCCAGGATTTTAAGTATAATTCCTTTTTTGGCTTTGGGTTACTGAACTTAAAGATAGTGAGTGTGTGTGGAACAATTGCATTCTTTCAGGTTTTAAAATTTAAATAGGGAGTGACTGGAGATTGCTCTTTCAGTTGCAAACATTTTCTTGGGTATGGAAGAGAATACTCGGGATAGTTTACAAAGGAAGGTTAAAGCAAAACTTAGAGTTTGGCGGAGTAGCTGCAGTAACCTTATCTAAAGGGGTGAGGAAGGTAGAGATAATACAAGCTCAATATTCAAATTTGCCAGAGACACGGCGTGAATCATTAGATTAGTTAAAAATTCATTACAACGGAAGTGAAGAGAAATTGGAAATGAAGGAAAAGTAGAGATTGGCAATGGCAGAAAAAAGTAAACAGAAAGAGCTTTTCAAAAAGAAATGGAAAGGAGAAAGATTGAGGTGGAAATTTAAAAATAGCAAATGAAGAAAGGATAAGGAAAAAGAAAGAATTTGAACTTCTGAAACTGGGACTGTAAAGAGAACATAAAATTCAACTGTTAGAGTTAAAGGCATAAGCTGAGGAAGGTCTAGAGGAAGATGAAATACTTCCTCGCCAAAACCTTAGTAGGGATATGTTTAAATATATTCCAAGAATTGCCAAGACTTGATGAGAAAGATATGGAGGCCTTTTTCATCTCATTTGAGAAAGTGGCTAAACAATTGAATTGGCCAAAGACAATATGGGTAGTGTTGGTTCAAACAAAGTTGGTAGTAGAGCTACTGAAGTGTTTGCATCTCTATCAGAGGAGGTATCTAGGAATTAAGAGAGGAAAACCATATTAAGTGCATATGAAGTAGTGCCAGACCAAAGTTTAGAAATCTAAAGAAAGAAACTGGTCAGGCATATATGGAATTTAAAAGAATTAAACAAAATAATTGATAGGTGGGTAAGAACATTAAAAATAGATCAAATGTATGACGCACTTTTTGGAGTGTCGGAAGACCCAGGAATCCAGGGGGGGACGAGAGAGGATGACGTTTTGGCCTTTGCCTCCTTGGTAGCCCAGAGATGGATATTACTCGCGTGGAGGGACTCGAAGCCCCCGAAATCAGAGGTATGGATTTGTGACATGGCTGGGTTTCTCAGTCTTAAGAAAGTTAAGTTCGCCCCGAGAGAATCAACATTAAGGTTCGTCCGGAGGTGGCAGCCGTTTATCGACTCGGAGAAAACTAAACTGTCAGCAATGGGGGGGGGGGGGGGGGGGGGTTTTAGGCGGGAACAGTAGGAGATGGAGGGATGTGTTACGCACTAAACTCTGTTTGCTTGCGTACTTGTATATTTTATTATTTCATTATAATAACGTCCTCTCCCTGTGTGCGTGAGTTTCCTCCGGGTGCTCCGGTTTCCTCCCACAGTCCAAAGATGTGCAGGTTAAGTGGATTGGCTATGCTAAATTGCCCGTAGTGTCCTAAAAAGTAAGGTTAAGGGGGGGGGGTTGTTGGGTTACGGGTATAGGGTAGATACGTGGGTTTGAGTAGGGTGATCATAACTCGGCACAACATCGAGGGCCGAAGGGCCTGTTCTGTGTTGTACTGTTCTATGTTCTATAAACCATAAATGCCTCAATAAAATGTTTGTTTAAAAAAAAAGAATCGCACAGTGTAAAGGAGATTCCCATCGAGTCTGAATCACCCTGAGAGAGAGCATCCTGTGAGGGCTCACTCCCCCACCCTATCTCCGTAACCCTACCTAACCTTTGGAACTGAGGGACAATTAAAATGGCCAGTCCACCTAACCTGCCCCATCTTTGGACTGTGGGAGGAAACCCACGCACCACACGAGGAGAACGTACAAACTCCACACAGTCACCAAAGTTCGGAACTGAACCCAGGTCCCTGGCCCTGTGAGGCAGCAGTGCTAACCACTGTGTCATCCTAATCTTACCTCAGACACTCTCCCCCTTTCCTTCAAATCTGCAGTCATTGTCCTATACCTAAAAAAAGTCTTCTGCAAACTACCACCGTCTTCAACATCCCTTTCCTCTCAAAAGAGCTATTATCTGCCAAATCTGTGCCCACCTTTGCCAGAACTCCACGTCTGAATCCCTCCAATCAGGTTTCCACACTTGCCGCAGTACCACATGGCTATTATAAGCCACAGGCTGACAACCTATATGACTGTGACTAAAGTAAACTGTCCTTCCTTCTCCACCTGTGCAGCCTTTAATGTGGTTGAGCACACCACCCTCCTTCAATGTCACTCCACCATCACGCAGTTTGGACCACTGCTCTCACTTGGCTCCATTCTTATTTAATTGGACCCAGAAAGTCATCTGCAATGGTATCTCTTTATACTCTTGGGTCATTACCTCTGATGTTGCCCAAGGATCTAGTCTTGGCCCCCTCCTACTTATCTACTTGCCACCCTTTGACAAAATCATCTGAAAACACATTAGTTTCCACATGTACACTGAAGACACCCGCTCTACTTCACCACCCATCACCTCTCTTGATTCCTCCACTGTCTCTAAACTTTTATGCTGCTTGTCCATCATCCTGTACCTGTTGAGCAGAAATTTCCTACAAGGAATCTTGGGAAGACGAAATCCCATTATCTTCAGTCTACACCATAAATTCAGTTTCATAGCAAGACTTCATTCCTGATCATGGGAACTGTATCAGAGTGAACTGATCTCAATCCAGACATATCTGACCAGGGATGAGTTTGTGACCACATATATATTTCATCACTAAGACTGCCTATAATATTTTCCATTCTGTAATCCACCTTCGCCCTTGTCTCAGCTCATCTGCTGCTGAAATCTTCATCCATACCATTTATTACCTTTAGACTAGACTATTCTAAAGCACTCCTCACCAGCTTCCCATATTGTGCCTTCCGTAAACTTGAAGTCATCCAAAAGTTTGCTGCCTCACATGCACCAAGTGCTGCTCCACTTGTCACCTCTTGTGTTTGCTGACCTACATTGGTTAAGCAACATCTCATCTTAAAATTCCCATCCCTGTTTTCAGATCCCTCCACGGTCTGGCCCCTTCCTACCTCTAGTTTGCCTCCCTCCCAATAACTCTCAAGAGTTATCAGTGTTCCACCAAACCACCTGGCCTTGCTTTCAGTTGCCCAGGCCCAAGCTCTGGAATATATACCCTGCCTAAATCCCTCCACTTTCCTGTTTTAAGATGTTTCTTAAAATCTTTCACACTGACCATGCTTTTGGACATCTATCCTATTACCTTATCTGGCTCAGCCATGTTTTGTTTTATGACGTTGCTTTGACTAAATTTAAGACGCTAATTAAATACACGTTGTGGTCGAAGGGACACCCACACCCTCAAAAAGCCACATTCATTTAATTGAAATGAACATCTCGGCACGGTTTGATTACAGTTCACCCCACTCACTTCTCGGTTTGCACAAAGTTACAAATTTAAATTTATTGAACAAAAAGGCTTGCCCATAAAGATCAGTTGACACAACTTAAAAAGTGTGAACAGAAATGCACAATGCAAGTTATTTCTTTTACCTACTTAACGGAAGATTTGTGCCCCGCATATGTAAACATTCGAGACAACCGGACTGATTTTTTTTAACGGAACAGTTTGCTGCTCCGTTCTGTTTGGAGATCGGCCTGAGTCTGCCTCCTGTCTCCTTACCTCATTCGCTTCGCTTTGCTGTTGTTCTTTCTTCTTCTTCCTTTTCTGTTTCTTCTTCTCGTTGTTGCCGGCCCCGGGCTGGCTGCTGCTATTTTTCTTGGCTGCTTCGGCTCGGGGACTTTTCCCGACACCGGCGTTGTTATTCCGCCCAGAGTCTGACTCGGAATCGGACGAGTCACCCTCCACCCGGAGCAGAGCAAAGCGAGAGGCGGTGGCGGGGAGCGAGGCCGAGCCGACTGCTGCCCGCCATGACGGGCGCTTCAATCAGACGGGGAGGGGAGCTGTCGGAGAGGCGGCAGACGGAGGAAACTTCCCCTCACGCTCTGACTGCCACCTCGGCGCCGGTGCCCGCGGGTCCGGGAACGCGCGAGGGGCAGATCCGGAGCGCGCTTAGACTGGGCTGGGCAGGTTCGGGGAGCGCGCTTGGACAGGTCCCGGGGCGCGCCTGGGCGGAGACGGGGGCGCGCGTTCCTAATCCCGGGACATTGGAGCCGGGCGCGCGTGCGCGCACCCACACACACTAGCTCGAGCGGCAATGTTTTTTTTAAATATAAATTTAGAGTACCCAATTCATTTTTCCCACAATTAAGGGGAAATTTTGGCCAATCCACCTACTCTGCACATCTTTTTGGGTTGTGGGCGGGCGTGAGACCCCCCCCGGGGAGAATGTGCAAACTCCACAGGAACAGTGACCGGGCGGGATCGAACCCGGGTCCTCGGTGTCCTGAGGCAGCAGTGCTAACCACTGCTGCACCCAATGAATCGCAATGCTGCAGCTTCCTATTCACACATAACACAAATAGATGGGGGGATGGGGGGGAAGAGGGTCTTTCCCCAGCCCACACTAGTGTTGGTAGTTTAGGGGGTACAGAGTCTCCAGTCTGGTCATGAGGGGACTCTTGACCAGGTTAGCAAAACGTAAGTGCAACGTGCCATCTCGTTGCAGCCCGATAGGTACAAATGGCCCAGGACAGCTCAGCCTCTGATGACCAATTCGGCTGGATCCTGGCTCTCATTGAAAAGGCTGAATGCTATTTTGCTGGCTGGTGCTGAAGTTAACAACTTTGGAAAAGCCATACAGACTCAAAACGTTCACTCTGTTTGCTCTCCACAGATGCTGCCAGACCTGCTGAGTTTTCCTGGCATTTTCTAATTTTATTCTCCGAACAGGGACAAGTTGATCAGAAATGTAAAAAAAAGTGAGGATTGAGAGTACACGTAACACTGTGCTTTCACTGTTCACTTACTGATCTTGATCATCCAATAACACTGCATGAAGGAATTTCTGGGATACTTCAACACAACTTTTTTTGGGGAAATCTTTGAGGACATGATCTGAAAAGAGTCAATGCAGTGTTACTCTACCTTATTGGAGACTTTACTGGAGTCACCAGCCTTGCCAGCAATCCTCACACGAATAAGGAATTGAAGGTGCAAGCATGAGAAGCTATGCTGCGGAGGATAGAGGGAGAGGAATGCAAGGAAAGCTCTCAGCAGAAGTTCCTAAGTATCCAGGATCCTCGGAGGAACCCAGTCACATTCATATGACCCAAGAGCGATGAATGAGGATGCTGTGTTTTTCCAAGAAGATCATCACAAAGATCTGTGCGTGGAAGGCCCAAATGTCACAGCATAGCTTTATCACTTAATTTTTATGCCAATGAAGCCTTTCAGATTGTCACAGGTCATTTCAGTCACATATCACAATCTTCTGTACACTTCTGCTTCAAAAGGTCACTGAGCTCAATATACTCTGAGGAATACTATATATAATTCTCTATTGCCTGAGAAGAATAGGGCCAACAAACTTTAGGTTTGCAGGATTCATCATGATCCAAGGTGCGATTGTCTGTACATGTGGCCATGAGAGACGCTCTATAAGCTCAGGTTTTCAGGAGCATGAAAGGATTTCATTCCCTCAGTGCAGCTATGAGCCTATTGGCAGTACATCATGCAGATCTACTGTTTAGGGAGCTGCCATAATGCTTTTAAAGCAAGACAGCCATCCACCTCACAGATCTTTGAGTTGTAACACAGTATGCATAGATAACTACTTGTGCTAGGTCTCATAAGGGGGTTGCTGATGCCCATGACACCCTGGAGAAAACCTCAGGAGCCAGCTGAGCACTCATACCAAGAGAATCAACTCTGCCATTAGAACTATCATTGGGTAAACTATTGGGGTCCTCGAGCAGAGGTAGTGCCCAGCTGGTGCCTGAGATTTTCTCCAGAGAGTCGTGCCCTATAGCATTACTAACTATTCCTCGTCACCTAGTAGTTATCCATGCACATCGACTTGCCCTCCAGTACTTGGTCAGGAAGATCTCCAGGTTAAAGATGCTGTACGACATTCTCCAGTCTGGAGAGCATGAGAAGCCAGCTGTTACCATAAGTGCTATCATTATACTGTAGCATTATTAATGCTTGACAGATTTTCACAACATATTACAGTGGATGGCTGCAAGTTTAATTTGCTTGATAGCTCAAATAATACCATGGGCAGCACGGTAGCATAGTGGTTAGCACAATGGTTCCCAGGTTCGATTCCCAGTTTGGGGCACGGTCTGTGCAGTATTTGCACGTCCTCCGGTATCTGCGTGGGTTTCCTCCAGGTGTCCGGTTTCATCCCACAAGTCCCGAAAGGTGTGCTACAGTATTAGGTAATTTGGATATTCTGAATTCTCCCTCTGTGTACCCAAACAAGCGCCGGAATGTGGCGACTAGGGGCTTTTCACAGTAACTTCATTGCAGTGTTAATGTAAGCCTACTTGTGACAGTAAAGATTATTATAAAGATTAACTGTTTCTGATGTTGGGTTTTAAATACACATAGAACAGTACAGCACAGTACCTCCTTCCCTGTCTCGCATTACGTTCCTATATCCTGGAATATTGAGGTACCAATCCTGCACCCTTGCAACCATGTCTCAGAGACAGCAATAACATACCCTGTGTTTTAATTCATCTGCCTTGAATTAAAATAAATACCATCTGATTTTCCCAGACTCCCTTGTGATTTAACTGGTCTGGCAATTCTATATCTTCCTGCCTCACTTGATGTCTCTTCTAATTTTGGCTGTGCATCTATCCCTGCTGAACCTTCTCTCGGGATCCCAGCCCCCTGCCAAGTTAGCTTAAACCCTCCCCAACCACACAAGCAAACCTCTCTGCAAGGACACTGGTCTCATTTCGGTTCAGGTATACAGGTCCCACCATCCCCCAAAATGGTCCCAAAGTCCCAAAAATCTAAAACCCTCCCTCCTCCACCATCTCTCCAGCCACACATTCATCTAGACTAACCTCCTGTTTCTATACTCACTAGCAGGTGGCACCAGACGTAATCCAGAAATTACCACCTTCTGGGTCTTGATTTTCAGTCTACTTCCTGGCTCCCTAAATTCGGCTTGCAGGATCTCATCCCTTTCTCTGCCTATATTGTTGGTACCAATGTATACCACAATATTTGTCTGTTTGACATCTCCCTTCTGTCATAATATATACCAAAATATCATGGTGCAGACACACACTGATGGACACACACAGGGACCAATCAACATGTACAAACACCGCAGCCAATCACCAGTTAGAACACACACACTATAAAGGCAGAGGGCACCATGGTTCCTGCTCATTCTGGGTGCTGCCTCTCAGTGTAACAGAAACTTATTCAGCCCAGCACAGACTCACCACGTGCTGAGAGAATCAACTGGTTCGGACAAGGCTTAGGTCTCTAGTTCAAGTTAGCATTATTTAGACCCACAGTCATCGTGTGTTAGTTAGTTAGAAGTAGTTAATAAAATTGAGTTGAACCTTCATCTGTGTTGGAAGTGTCTTCATCTCTCAAGCCTACACTAGCCAACACTTCATGATACCAGGAATTGAGGGATGCTTGCACTTCTGAGTCCTACCCTTCAGTGATCTGCCTTCCACCAGTCTCCAGCCATCCTACAGAATGGACTCTGTTTGCCCGCCGCCGCCTCTCCGCATTGCAGGGAACCAGGGCTCCAACTGGAAACTTTTCAACCAGCGCTTCCAGCTGTACCTCGAAGCCAGGGACCTGGAAGCTGCCTCGGACGCACGTAAGATTGCTCTCTTCCTCTTCACAGCCGGTGACCATGCTCTGCACATTTACAACTCGCTCACCTTCGATGAGGGGGAGGACAAATCGAAGTTCAAGACCATAATTCTGAAGTTCGACAGCCACTGCGGGGTCGAGGTCAACGACAGCTTCGAGAGATACATGTTCCAGCAGCGAACTCAGGGTAAGAACAAGCCTTCCCAGTCCTTTATGACCCACCTCCGCATCCTTGCGCAGTCCTGCAACTACGGGTCCACCTCTGACTCCATGCTCCGTGACCAGATTATTTTTGGTGTTCAATCTGAGCCCCTGCGCCAGCATCTGCTGAAAGTAAAGCAGCTCACTCTCTCCACAGCCATTGAGACCTGTGTGCTTCATGAGCATGCCTCCACGCGCTACTCATGCATCCAGGCTGCTGAAACGGCGCGGCAAGCCCCCTACGAGATAGAACAGGTCCAGATGATAAAATCTCTTCAGGCTCTGGACCTGAATGATGGCGGCCATTTCGCGCGTTTTTCACGGAGTCCCGCCCCCACACGCAGCGAGCGCGCTGACATCACGGACCGCTTTGCGCAGGTGCGTGCTACGCTGGATCGCCCCTAAGTCTTTCTGAGGTATCAGCGAGATTGAGGCCTGTGCTAACGTGGGTGGCAGTGTGCCCCTAGCTAGCGAGTCTGTGAACATCTCCCGCAGGTGCGGGGCCAGCGCTGTCGCGAATTTTTTGTAGAAGTCTGCCGGGAATCCGTCCGGTCCCGGCGCCTTCCCCGTCTGCATGGAGGTAATGCTGTCCATGATCTCTCCCAGTGCTAGTGGTGCTTGCAGGTCCCGTTTTCTGCCCTCTCCCACGACTGGTATGTCCAGTCCATCAAGGAACCGGTTCATCCCAGCCTTCCCCGTTGGGGGCTCTGAGGTGTACAGTTCTTGGTAGAAGGTCTTGAAGGTTTTGTTAATCCTCTCTGGTTCTGTTTCCAACGTGCCTTTGGTACCCCTGATTTGCGCAATTTTTCTGGTTGAGTGTGCAAAAATCTGGCAGATGAAGTATAATGTGGGAAAGTGTGAAGATTTTTATTTGGCAGGAAGATTAAAAAAAAGAGTATTACTTAAACAGAGAATAACTGCAGAATTTGGAGGTGCAGACAATTCTATGTGTTCTAGTGCACGAATCACAAAAGGTTGACATGCAAGTACAGCAAGTTATTAAGAATGCTAATGGAATGTTATCCTTTATAACCAGAGGAATTGAACATAAATGTAAGGATGTTATGCATCAATTATACAGGGCATTGTGGTACCACATCTCAAATACTTTGTGCAGTTATGATCTTATTATTTAAGGAAGGCTGTAAATGCAATGGAGGCGGTTCAGAGGTTTACTAGATTGAAACCTAGAATGAGTGGAGTTTAGAAGAGTGAGGATGACTTGATTGAAAAGGTGGTGGAGGTAAGATCATTGAATATTTTTACGGTGGTGGGAGATAGATTCACAGCTGTGATTAAGGAGGGCACGACAGAGGATTCGAGCACTGAGGCAATATGGGTGGAGCTAAGAAATAAGAAGGGTGCAGTAACATTGTTGGGACTTTACTACAGGCCTCCCAAAAGTGAGCATGAAGAAGAGGTACAAATATGCAGACAGATTATAGAAACATGTAGGAGCAATAGGGTGGTTGTGATGGGAGATTTTAACTTCCCCAACATTGAATGGGATTCGCGTAGTGTTGGAGGCGTAGATGGAGCAGAGTTTGTAAGGAGCATCCAGGAGAGTTTTTTAGAGCAGTATGTAAATAGTCCAACTCGGGAAGGGGCCATATTGGACCTGGTATTGGGGAATGATCCCGGCCAGGTGGTTGATGTTTCAGTCGGTGATTACTTTGGGAATAGCGATCACAATTCCATAAGTTTTAGAATACTCATGGACAAGGACAAGAGTGGTCCGAAAGGAAGAGTGCTAAATTGGGGAAAGGCAGAGTATAACAAAATTCGGCAGGAGCTAGGGAATGTGGATTGGGAGCAGCTGTTTAAGGGTAAATCCACATTTGAAATGTGGGAGTCTTTTAAGGAAAGGTTGATTAGAGTGCAGGACAGACATGTTCCTGTGAAAATGTGAGATAGAAATGGCAAGATTAGGGAACCATGGATGACGGGTGAAATTGTGAGACTAGCTAAGATGAAAAAGGAAGCATATGTAAGATCGAGGTGACTCAAAACTGATGAAGCTTTGGAGGAATATCGGGAAAGTAGGACGAATCTCAAACGCGCAATAAAAAGGGCTAAAAGGGGTCATGAAATATCTTTGGCTAACAGGGTTAAGGAAAATCCCAAAGCCTTTTATTCTTATGTAAGGAGCAAGGGGGTAACTAGGGAAAGGATTGGCCCACTCAAAGACGAGAGGGAATTTATGCGTGGACTCAGAGGAAATGGGTGAGATTCTTAATGAGTACTTTGCATCGGTATTCACAAAGGAGAGGGACAAGACGGATGTTGAGGCTAGGGATGGATGTTTAAATACTCTAGGTCAAGTTGTCATACGGAAAGGGGAAGTTTTGGGTATTCTAAAAGACATTAAGGTGGACAAGTCCACAGGACCGGATGGGATCTATCCCAGGTTACTGAGGGAAGCGAGGGTCGAAATAGCTGGGGCCTTAACAGATATCTTTGCAGCATCCTTGAGCACGGGTGAGGTCTCGGAGGACTGGAGAATTGCTAATGTTGTCCCTTTGTTTAAGAAGGGTAGCAGGGAAAATCTAGGGAATTACGGACCTGTGAGCTTGATGTCAGTGGTAGGCAAACTGTTGGAGAAGATACTGAGAGATAGGATCTATTCACATCTGGAAGAAAATTGACTTATCAGTGATAGGCAGCATGGTTTTGTGCAGGGAAGGTCATGTCTTACAAACCTAATAGAATTCTTTGAGGAAGTGACAAAGTTAATTGATGAGGGAAGGGCTGTAGATGTCATATACATGGACTTTAGTAAGGCGTTTGATAAGGTTTCCCATGGCAGGTTGATGGCAAAAGTGAAGTCGTATGGGGTTCAGGGTGTACTAGCTAGATGGATAAAGAACTGGCTGGGCAACAGGAAACAGAGAGTAGTGGTGGAAGGGAGTGTCTCAAAATGGAGAAGGGTGACTAGTGGTGTTCCACAGGGATCCGTGCTTGGACCACTGTTGTTTGTGATCTACATAAATGACCTGGAGGAAGGTATAGGTGGTCTGATTAGCAAGTTTGCAGATGATACTAAGATTGGTGGAGTTGCAGATAGTGAGGAGGACTGTCAGAGAATACAACAAAATATAGATAGATTGGAGAGTTGGGCAGAGAAATGGCAGATGGAGTTCAATCCAGGCAAATGCGAGGTGATGCATTTTGGAAGATCAAATTCAAGAGCGGACTATATGGTCAATGGAAGGGTCCTGGGGAAAATTGATGTACAGAGAGATCTGGGAGTTCAGGTCCATTGTACCCTGAAGGTGGCAATGCAGGTCGATAGAGTGGTCAAGAAGGCATACAGCATGCTTGCCTTCATCGGACGGGGTATTGAGTACAAGAGTAGGCAGGTCATGTTACAGTTGTATAGGACTTTGGTTAGGCCACATTTGGAATACTGCGTGCAGTTCTGGTCGCCACATTACCAGAAGGATGTGGATGCTTTGGAGAGGGTGTAGAGGAGGTTCACCAGGATGTTGCCTGGTATGGAGGGTGCTAGCTATGAAGAAAGGTTGAGTAGATTAGGATTGTTTTTGTTGGAAAGACAGAGGTTGAGGGGGGACCTGATTGAGGTATATAAAATTATGAGAGGTATGGACAGGGTGGATAGCAACAAGCTTTTTCCAAGAGTGGGGGTGTCAGTTACAAGGGGTCACGATTTCAAGGTGAGAGGGGGAAAGTTTAAGGGAGATGTGCGTGGAAAGTTTTTTACGCAGAGGGTGGTGGGTGCCTGGAACGCTTTACCAGCGGAGGTGGTAGAGGTGGGCACGATAGCATCATTTAAGAGGCATCTAGACAGGTATATGAACGGGCGGCAACAGAGGGAAGTAGACCTTGGAAAATAGGAGACAGGTTTAGATAAAGGATCTGGATCGGCGCAGGCTGGGTGGGCCTGTTCCTGTGCTGTCATTTTCTTTGTTCTTTGTTTAGGCAATGGAATCAAACATGGTCGCCAATAGATGGGAATATGGAATTCAGAACACTAACAGATCAGGCATGATGTTTTGAATAGGAGAGAAGGCGTGAGGGGCTGAATAGCCTATTTGTGCTCCTATTTCCCATGTTCATAAAGTTAGTGTTTGAGTCCCATATGACTCGTCTTTGGAATTAAGAGAGGTAGAAATGTTATGGATGGGTTTTATGCTATTGAAAAAGTGGACAGGGTCAAGTAGAACAAAAGGAAAGGTCAGGGATAGGTTACAGAGTGGGAGAGATTAAATACCAAATATGTCATGGAACAAAAGGCAAGGGGCGTGATTCTCCGCAACCACGATGGGTGGGAGAATAGTGGGAGGTCCGCTCCCGCACCTCCCGCTATTCTCCCACCCCCCCCCCCCCCCAAAATAGTGTGTCCGGTTTTGCGACACGCCGCTCGGAGAAACGCGGGCCGCTGTTTTTCACGGCGGCCCGCGATTCTCCGGCCTGGATGGGCCGAGCGGCGTGCCATTCCCGACCTGTTCACGATGGCGGCAACCACACCTGGTCGCTGCCGTCGTGAACATGGCGCGCCAGGTAAGTGTGGGGCCTGTGGGGGACAGATCGGGGATCGAGCACCACGACCGTGCTCGGGAGGGGACGGGCCCGCGATCGGTGCCCACTGATCGTCGGGCCGGCGTCTCAAGGGGACGCACTCTTTCCCCTCCGCCGCCCCGCAAGACGTGGCGGCTTGATCTTGCGGGGCGGCGGAGGGGAAAGACGGCAACCGCGCATGTGCTGGTTTGAGCTGTCCAACCCGCGCATGCGCGGCTGACGTCATTAGGCGCCGCCGCGGCGTCATTCTTGGCGCGCTGGGCCTTGAAGCCAGGGACAAGGCCCGGCGGCCGAGTTTCCCGGTACGGCCCTCCTATCCCCCCGGGGAGGGGAGAATAGGGGGCCGGGAGAGGCTTCCGACACCATTGTGAACCTCTCCGGGTTTCAAGATGGCATCGGGCCTTGCGGAGAATTCCGCCCAAGGAGTGGTAATAGTAGTAGTAAAGAAACAAAGAATTGATTCAGAGTACGTGTTAAAAACAGAATAAATGTCAACTCTGCCTGGAAGCAAAGATTGTGGGCCTTGCCTGTGAAGTGAAAATTTAGGATGAAATGCCCAATTGTAACTTTTTATTAAAAGCAAATTACTGCGGATGCTGGAATCTGAAACCAAAGAGAAAATGCTGGAAAATCTCAGCAGGTCTGGCAGCATCTGTAGGGAGAGAAAAGAGCTAACGTTTCGAGTCCAGATGACCCTTTGGTGTAACTTCTTATTGCCCAGTGGGTACACTTAGACATGATAAATAATATGCACTGAGTTATATAGTGACAGTTCTTAATGGATATCACATAATTCTGCAAAATGATTAACAGAAATACTGCAAATTAAGTTTATACTGCATCAGTGCTTTGTTTATCTTTTCATAAGGAAATAAGATATAAAGTCAGTGATGTGGAAAAACGCTATGGAACCACTATTCACGCTGAAGTATTTTGAGATCCGCTGATATTCAGCAATTTTTTGAGACAAATACTCAGTTATAATTGTACAAAAATAAACTTCACATTAACGTAAAATGAAGGGAACACAAATAGATTTGTCTAGATTTGATTTGGAATTTATTTGGCCACTTAGTTTAGCACAAAGCAGCTCTGAAAATGTGTTTAAAAAGAATTTCACCATCAGTACTCATTTCGAAAATCAAACCATTACAAAGAACTATTAGTATTCACATTATTGCCTCCTTTTTATTTAACCTTATTCAACTTAATAGTTAATGTTTTAAAAGGGTCCTGGTACCGAACCATTTTCTTAAAATATTGATTCAATTCAGGGAAACAATCTTACATTGTTTTATTTTTATACAAGTACAAAAATCTCTTCAAATAAAATTAACTTGTGCAATTGTATTTGCTTTATACATGAATCATGTGCTTCTATAAAAAACATTAAACTGGAATACTACAACATCCTCATTAAAGTACAAAAATGAAAACATGTAGAACACTTAAGAACATTTAGACCACGACACCATAGGGACAGAAATTTAGCATGTTTGAAACACCAACATAAAATGGTTATATTCACTGCATATGGAAAATAACAGGATCCTAATCCAATCGGGGACACCCAATAATTATTTTCTTTAGTGCAATTTTATTTTTTAATTTTACAATTAAAAAAAATAAAGTTAGAGTACCTAATTATTTTTTTCCAATTAAGGGGAAATTTAGCATGGTCATTCCACCTAACCTGCACATCTTTGGGTTGTGGGGTGAGACTCACACAGACACGGGGAGAATGTGCAAACTCCACATGGACAACTCCACATGGACAGTGACCCGGGTGCCAGGATCGAACCTGGATCCTTGGCACGGTGAGGCAGCAATGCTAACCTTTAATTTGACATTGTCACTTATGTGAGCAATTGCACAGTAAGGAGCACATTTAACGTCCTCATTAAGTTTGCAGTAAGGTTAAAATATACCAGTGAGATTACTGCAAGGGCACAATCTACCAGCCACATCCCACTGGAATCGGAGCGGGACGAGGCCGGTAGAATACGGGATAGGCGTCCCTCAGGCTTCCTGACAGCCATTGCACCTCTCAAGATCGAACCAGATCTCGTGAGGTGCCGCGTTCAGGATCCCACCCACAATGGGCATGGCCAAGTCTCACACAGCTAAGTAGGTTTAAGAACCCACTTAACTGTGGTGACACAGGATCTAACTGGCTGCCAGCATCTATCGGCCTCCTCAGAGACCCCAGCCGGGCGCAGATTGACTGGTCCACACAAATTTGGACCAAGCGGAACAGCAGCTGGGTGTTCTCCCAGGCCATTGGAGGCCCCTGGGCGGTCAGGGACAGGGCAATGTGGCACCCTGGTTCTCCCCCTGGCACCGGGCACGTTGGCACTGCTAAGGTGCCAGGGTGGTCGGTCAGGCTGGCAGGAGCTCTCCCAGAATGCGTAGGTACCAGGGTGGCACTGCCAAGGGTCAGGGCCTAAGGCCGCTATGTCCATGAAAGGAGGGATGAAGGAGGGATGTGAAGGGTGGGTGAAATACAGATATGAAGGCGAAGGGTGCGTGTCCTGGAATTGGGGGGTGGAATGGCTTGAAAAGGGACGTTGGACGGCCTGAAAAGGGGGGGGGGGGTAGTGATCCCTTGGCAGGGTGTCCTCACTTGGGGTGGGGGGTAGTGCCCATGTGTGTGGGGGTGTGACATTGCCTGTGGGTGGGGGTTGGTGCGGTAAGTGGTGTGGCACCTTTCAGAATTGTGGCTCAATCTCTGAGAAGCCAGTCTGGACAGTGCGTTCAGCTCCTCAGTGATGGAAAACTTTCTAAGTGCGGACAAGCCCAGAGGGAGCACCCCAGGGCACGAAAAAGTGACTAAGTGTGGTTAGATAGCGGTGGGGAATTCACCGACAGTCGGTGGGAAACCCGCAGCTAACCTCTCCTGAAATGACACCTACGCAAGATCGCATCCCATGGGCGCGATTCTCCACCCCCCACGCCGGGTGGGAGAATAACGGGAGGGCCTCCCGCCATTTTTCACGCCCTCCTGCTATTCTCCCCCCCCCACGCCCGACCCACGCCACGAGACGCACTCTTTTCCCTCCGCCACCCCGCTTGATCAAGCCGCCACGTCTTGCGGGGCGGCTGAGGGAAAAGACGGCAACTGCGCATGCGCGGGTTGGCGTTGTCCAACCTGCACATGCGCGGCTGACGTCATCGGCCGCGTCAGCCGGCGTGACGCTTGGCGTGCGGCGTTGACGACCGTCGTCAAGGCCGCGCTGCCGTGACGCACGGGCCCGCACTCCTAGCCCCGCCCGGGGGGGAGAATCGGCCCCGGAAGTGGGCGTGAAGGCTGCCGTGGGTCACAGCCTGTCCCACAGCAGCCTTTACGATTCTCCGCATTTGCGGAGAATCTCGCCCCATATCTTTTTTTAAAATAAATTTAGAATACCCTATTTCTTTTTCATTAAGGGGCAATTTAGTGCGGCCAATCCACCTACCCGGCACATCTTTGGATTGCGGGGGTGAAACCCACGCAAACACGGGGAGAATGTGCAAACTCCACATGACAGTGACCTGGTGCTGGGATCGAACACGAGTCCTCAGCACCATGAGGCAGCAGTGCTAACCACTGCGCCACCGTGCCAATCACCATATCTTTTTTTCAAGTTCTGTGCTTAGGGTGAGGAATGTTGATACCAGGAAGTGGATCAGTGCTACCATCAAGCAGTCCCAGGGGTCAGGAAAGCACCACCAAAAGTTCCCCCTGTTCTCATTCACTGAGGTGCCTCAGCACTAACCTCAGAACAGCATCCCTGCTACAATAGTGAACCCTTTTCCCCCATTATCCACAGCTGAACAAAACTGCCAATTAACATTAAATTCAGGGCTGTTATGTGCTGGAGACCTATGTTTAATGGAACAGAAATAATTTTACTCAAGCTTAGTCCAGCTAATCCAGTAAACAGGACACATTAAGTTTTCATGTTTGGATTGGATTTTTCTGGGGAAGTGTGGGGTTGAAGAGATACTGGGAGGTGGTGCTCGGGACCTTATCGAGGGTAGTAGAGGTTGAGGTGAAGCTGGACCCTATGGTGGCAATCTTCGGGGTGATGGAGGTGCCAGAGCTGCTGGAGGGGAAGAGGGTCGTTGTTGTGGCCTTCACCTCTCTGCCCGGCAACAGATTCTTTTGAATTGGAGGTTGGTTGCGCCAGCGGAGGTCGCAGCTTGGTTCGGGGATTTATATGAGTTTCTCTGGTTGGAGAAGATCAAATTTGCCTTAAGTGGGTCGGAAGAAGGCTTAGAGGTACGATGGAGGTCATTTATGGCAATATTTGAGGAACAGTCTCTGGGGGGGAGGGATTAAACGGGTGAAAATGTACAAACTGTATACTTTGCTTTGATTGGATGTAGAATTGATGTTATTGTGTTTGGAATTAAATATCTTTTTTAAAAAATGGATTGGGGCAGCACAATGGCGCAGTGATTAGCACTGCTGTCTCACGGCGCCGAGGACACGGGTTTGATACTGGCCCCAGGTCACTGTTCGCGTGGAGTTTGCACATTCTCCCCAAATAGGTAGGTAGATTGGCCACGTTATATTGTTCCTTAATTTGAATTTTTAAAAAATTTTGAATTGATAATGAGTCCTATATAAAAGGTCAGAGTCTAATTAAAATACACCACTCCGTTTCCCTTCACATAGCTTATTATGGGTACAATACCGTTTTTGTCAGACAATGGAATGGGGACAAATAACCAGTTAAAGCAAAACAGACAAAAGTGAGAGAACAGTTATATAATACACTTCACAGGCATTGAATTAGTTTGACCTGAACCAATTTCCACAAAAAAAAGATAAATAGCCAGTTAGGTTATTTTAGTGGGAGGAATGTTGGCCAGGACAGAACTCCCTTGTCTATTTTTCAATGGTGTCATGAGATCATTAAAACATCTATGTGAATATGCAGATGGGGTTTCATTTTAATGCCTCATCCAAAAGTATGCATCACCAATAATGAGCAATACTGCGCTACAGTAACAGCTTTAGTTATAGGCTCAAGTCCTGGAATGACATTCCAATGCACCGCCTTCTGGAAGTAAATTTTGTTTTTAATGCTTGTGTAGCAAATTGGCAGAGCTATTTGCACACTCATTTTAGAGACGATTTAGTTGAATGGGAATGAAAATTGGTCAGTTTCTATAATGGATGGGTAATTTGTCCCACTTCCCTTAGTTCATTTACAAAATAGTGGTAATCCAACCCACTGGTTTATCTGCCAAGCAGTGCAGGCAAAAATGACCCCCCTTTAAGGCAGAAGCAAATACAATACCAATTATGCCAAGTAGACAGTATTAATAAATGTACTTTTAGCACTTGCATTTTTAGAACATGAGACAGATTGTGAAGTGACCAGTCATTCAGAACTTGTGAAATTCATTAACCCATCCACGAGTTAAGGGCAGATATTTAAAAGCATAACCTAAAGTGGTTGTGCAAACTAAATCCTGCACATTTAAAGTAAATTCAACTCTGCTTTCAAAACAATGTTATGAAAAGCTTCATTGGAGTGCTATTTATCATTCAAATTAAGCATGTTTACATTTTCACAAATAAGCAACAACTGTATTTATATAATTTCATTAATGGACTAAAATGTGCCCATGCCTTTTACCGAAGGATTATAAGCCAAATTTGAAACAGGAGCACAGATACTTGAGTGGTGCACGCTGGGGGATATTACAGGGATAGGGGAGGGCTATGTTTTTTTTGGGGGGGGGGGGGCTGATATTTGAAAACCAGGGCCAGAATTTAAAATCAAGACATTCTCAGCCAATATAGATCAACAAGCGCAGGGATGGTAGGTGAGTGAGACTTGCTGCAAGTTAGGACATGGGCTGTTAAGTTCTGGATGACCTGAACATTATGGATGATAAAATATGGTTGGTCCGGCCAAGCATTGGAATTGTCACGGCTAGAGGTAACAAAGGCATGATTTCAGTAGCAGATGAGCTGAGGTGGGATGAGAGGAAGAGTCAGGCAATGTTACGGAGGTGGAACTAGAGGGTCTTAGTGATGGAATGAATTAGTTCAGTAAGTGCTTTACCTGTTCATTGGCTGAAGTTTTACTCCCATTATGCTTTACGTAATCCTCCTCCCCATGAAATAATAATGGACTATTATCCGTGCATTCTAGTCTTCATTCAGATACATCTGTAATTAACATCCTCCAGTCTTCTGATAATGCTATGTGAAAAGGTTAGAAGCAAAACTACAGGACTAACTTTTTGTGCCATTACACATTAGAGGTGATCGAGTCAATGCAGTCAGCTGGAGGAATGCACTATGGGAATGTAGGTCTCTCAGCAACTGTTCAGAATCCATTACATGGATATTTGGAATAAGTATCCCTGTGATACAATCCTGCTTAATGGAGCAAACCCACACTTATAAATTCATTTCCCAAGCCAAACTAGGAATAAGCTTGTATGGTTCCAGTACAAGAACAGTGCAAGATTCACAATCAGCAAATTTTGAGCTACATATTTAAGTCCAGAGATTTTCTGGTCATTTCAATTGAATCCGTGGTGACAGAGTTTATGCTGCTACTGAAACTCGAGCGCCTCATGGACACCTGTGTGGCAGTAATCTGCCGCAACTCTTTACGGGATAATCTTACAGGAGTAATAATATGAAGCTGTGATGGCTTTTCAATCTGAGACAGCTTGGTTGATGAAGTGTGGGCATTTGCTGGCTGTGCTTCATCTGCCACTTCTGAAGTGAACTCTTGCTCATGGATCATTCTTGTGGAGTCTTGTGCCATTTCAGAAATTTCTTTCCAAAATTTCTGTTTTTTGTGTGCTCCAGATGTGGCTGGAGAACTGTTATTTTCTTCTTCAATACTTTTAGATGGTCTTGAAGCCCATTTTTGTTCTTTTATATAACCTTCTGCTCCTGTTTGGCTTAATACTGTATCACCGGTATCTGCAATCAATTAATTTTTAAATATTACATTATCTTATATTCTTTGTTAACCAGCAGAATATTAATAGTGAAGCTAATTTTCCACTTCTGGTGCAAGTTGTGGCTAAAGAGCATGTGTTAAATCTGTTTGAATAATGTGTTAATTGCACTGAAATTACTTGGTCAGGTTATTTGTATTATTACCTCACAGATCTGCGTGCAGAGCAGGCCACGTATAGGATCACTGTACTGTAGCAGAGGAACTTTGATGCAAGTGACAATGTAAAGTGCGGGGACAAATAATGGGGAATGCCAAAAAATTCTTAAAGCCTCAATCCATCAACCATCAGGGGCTGGTTTAGCACAGGGCTGAATCGCTGGCTTTGAAATCAGACCGACGCAGGCCAGCAGCACGGTTCAATTCCCGTACCAGCCTCCCCGAACAGACGCCGGAATGTGGCGACTAGGGGCTTTTCACAGTAACTTCATTTGAAGCCTACTTGTGACAATAAGCAATTTTCATTTCATTTCATATTTACCAAGACTGAAACAATAGAGGATGAAAAAGTGACAGTCAGAAATGAAGGCAAATAAAACAGCATTCAAAATAGGGGGCTAAGTGGTAGTAATTTCCAAGCCAAACAAGTGCCAGCCAATAACCATCTCCAACTAAAGTGCCGAATGTCCCATTCCCACCTCGTCATTCAGCAAAATTATAATCGCTGAATCACCCACTATTAATATCCTGATGGTAACCATTGACCCAAAATTTATTTAGACCAGCCATGTAAAATATTGTGGCTAAAAGAGCTGAGCAGAGACTGGGCATTCTCAGGCAAGTAATTCTTCTCCAGTCTCTCCAAAGCCTGCCCACCATCTACAGGCACAAGTGTGACAGAATACTCTGCACTTGCCTGGGTCCAGCTCTCAAGAAGCTCAACATCATCCAGGCCAAAGCAGCTGCTTAATCATCACCACCAGCTTAAATATTCATTCCTCCATCCCCATGAGCAAATTCAAAACATTTATACAGCTGATGCTGCACTTCTGCAGTTGGCTCTTTTCACCAAACCCAGCAAAAAAAACAAAACTTCTCAAAGCCATTGCCAGGTGGATATGACAGAGCTTGCAATAATGGTAAATATCAATCTGATAAAAGTAGTCAATCAAACTGTTCTGGATGGAAACCTCACTCAGATGCCATCTTCCATGCAGTACAATATAAGGCATAACAGGCTTCTGAAGAAGTATAATAGTTAGTCAGGCCCTTGCAAGTATCTTGGCATCAGGCTTGCTGCTAAAATGGAGTCTCAGTCTGTAATAATTATTTGTCAAAGGGTGGTGTGGTCACCTCTGTATGCATTCAGTGATAGCAAGTGGCCTGTGAGCATCATCATCCACCTGCCTTTCCATTTGAGTGGGGGACTGGGGAGCGAGGGGGGGGGCAATCTGCCTCTTCTCCCCAACATCTCTAGCACCCAAACTGACTCTCAAATACATACAGCTTAACTAAGGACCTTCCTACCAGTGTTATTTTTTTTTATATATAATTTTTATTGGAATTTTTTACAGAAAATATAAAACATAACGACAAACAATGAAATGCAACAAAATAACCCATAATAACTGTAACACCCCCAGACCGTATCGGCGCATGTATCACATCCCCCCACCCCCCCAACCCTAATGAACAAAAGAACTTAAAAAATATTAAAATTAAATAAACAAACATAGTCATTGTCGGCCCCCCCCCTTTTCCCTCCCCTTTTCCCTCCCCGGGTTGCTGCTGCTGCTGTCCCCGTACCCTATTGTTGAGCCAGAAAGTCGAGAAAAGGCTGCCACCGCCTAAAGAACCCTTGTACCGACCCTCTCAGGGCGAATTTGACCTTCTCTAGCTTAATGAAACCCGCCATGTCATTGATCCAGGTCTCCACGCTTGGGGGCCTCGCATCCTTCCATTGTAGCAAGATCCTTCGCCGGGCTACTAGGGACGCAAAGGCCAGCACACCGGCCTCTTTCGCCTCCTGCACTCCCGGCTCCACCCCAACCCCAAAAATCGCGAGTCCCCATCCTGGCTTGACCCTGGATCCCACCACCCTCGACACCGTCCTCGCCAACCCCTTCCAGAACTCCTCCAGTGCCGGGCATGCCCAGAACATATGGGCATGGTTCGCTGGACTCCCCGAGCACCTGACACACCTGTCCTCACCCCCAAAGAACCTACTCATCCTCGTCCCAGTCATGTGGGCCCGGTGCAGCACCTTGAATTGGATGAGGCTAAGCCGCGCACACGAGGAGGAAGAATTAACCCTCCCCAGGGCATCAGCCCATGTCCCGTCTTCGATCTGTTCCCCCAGTTCCCCCTCCCACTTCGTTTTCAGCTCCTCTACTGACGCCTCCTCCTGCATAACCTTGTAGATATCAGATATCTTCCCCTCTCCGACCCAGACCCCCGAAAGCACCCTGTCGCTCACCCCCCTCGCGGGAAGCGAAGGGAATCCCTCCACCTGCCGCCTAGCAAATGCCTTTACCTGCAGATACCTGAACATGTTCCCCGGGGGGAGCCCAAATTTCTCCTCCAACTCCCCCAGGCTCGCAAACCTCCCATCAATAAACAGGTCCCTCAGCTGTCTGATGCCTGCTCTGTGCCAACCCTGAAATCCCCCATCAATGTTCCCCGGGATGAACCTATGGTTCCCCCTTAACGGAGCCTCCATCGAGCCCCCCACTTCTCCCCTATGTCGCCTCCACTGCCCCCAAATCTTGAGGGTAGCCGCCACCACCGGACTCGTGGTATACCTCGTAGGAGGGAACGGCCACGGCGCCGTTACCAGGGCCCCCAGGCTTGTATCGCCACAGGACGCCCTCTCCATCCGTTTCCATGCTGCCCCCTCCCCCTCCATTACCCACTTGCGCACCATCGACACATTGGCCGCCCAATAATACCCCGAGAGATTGGGTAACGCCAGCCCCCCACCATCTCTATCCCGCTCCAAGAAGACCCTCTTCACCCTCGGGGTCCCATGCGCCCAAACAAAGCTCATGATGCTGCTAGTCACCCTTCTAAAAAAGGCCCTAGGGATAAAGATGGGCAAACACTGAAAAAGGAACAAGAACCTCGGGAGAACCGTCATTTTGACGGACTGCACTCTACCCGCCAACGATAGCGGCACCATGTCCCACCTTTTAAATTCCTCTTCCATCTGCTCCACCAGCCTGGTAAAATTAAGCTTATGGAGAGTCCCCCAACTCCTGGCCACCTGCACCCCCAGGTATCTGAAACTCTTCACTGCCCTCTTAAATGGGAGCCTCCCAATTCCCTCCTCCTGATCACCCGGGTGTACTACAAATACCTCACTCTTGCCTAAATTTAACTTATAGCCTGAGAAGCCCCCAAATTCCGCTAACAGCTCCATCACCCCCGGCATTCCCCCTTCTGGATCCGCCACATACAACAGCAGGTCGTCCGCATACAGCGATACACGATGTTCCTCCCCACCCCGCACCAGACCCCTCCATCTCCTTGACTCCCTCAACGCCATAGCCAAAGGTTCAATCGCCAGTGCAAAGAGCAAGGGGGACAGGGGGCACCCCTGCCTGGTCCCACGGTACAGCCTAAAGTACTCCGATCTCCTTCCATTTGTAACTACACTCGCCATCGGAGCCGCGTAGAGCAGCCTCACCCATTTGATGAATCCCTCCCCGAATCCGAACCGCTCCAGCACCTCCCACAGGTACCCCCACTCAACTCTATCAAATGCTTTCTCCGCATCCAGCGCCACCACTATCTCAGCCTCCCCCTCCACTGCCGGCATCATAATAACATTTAGTAGTCTCCGCACATTCGTGTTGAGCTGCCGTCCCTTGACAAATCCTGTCTGATCCTCATGTATCACCCCTGGCACACAGTCCTCTATCCTGGTGGCCAGGATCTTCGCCAGCAACTTAGCGTCAACATTGAGGAGCGAGATAGGCCTGTATGATCCACACTGCAAGGGGTCCTTATCCCGCTTCAGGATCAGAGAGATCAGTGCCCGCGACATCGTCGGGGGCAAAGCCCCCCCCCCTCCCATGCCTCATTGAAGGCTCGCACCAACAGGGGGCCCACCAGATCCGCATACTTTTTATAAAATTCCACCGGGAACCCGTCCGGCCCCGGCGCCTTACCTGACTGCATTTGCCCGATCCCCCTGACTAGCTCCTCCAACTCTATCGGCGCCCCCAGCCCCTCTACCAGCTCCTCTTGAACCCTTGGGAAGCATAGCCTGTTCATGAAGCTCTCCATCCCCCCTCTCCCCATCGGAGGTTCTGACCGGTACAGTTCCTCGTAGAAGTCCCTAAAGACCCCATTTACTTCTGTCCCCTTCTGCATTACATTCCCACCCCTATCCGTCACTCCACCAATTTCCCTAGCCGCATCCCGCCTGCGGAGCTGATGCGCCAACATCCTGCTCGCCTTCTCCCCATACTCGTATACCGCGCCCTGCGACCTCCTCCACTGTGTCTCTGCCTTTCTGGTGGTCAACAAGTCAAATTTGGCCTGCAAACTACGCCGTTCCCCCAGCAACCCCTCCTCCGGTGCCTCCGCGTATCTCCTGTCCACATCCAGGAGCTCCCCCACCAGTCTCTCCCTCTCCTTCCTCTCCCTCCTTTCCCTATGGGTCCGTATGGAGATCAGCTCCCCCCGGATCACTGCTTTCAGAGCCTCCCAGACCATCCCCACCTGGACCTCCCCCGTGTTGTTGGTATCAAGATACCCCTCAATACTTCCCCGGACCCTCCTACACACCTCCTCATCAGCCAGCAGCCCCACATCCAGTCGCCAGAGCGGGCGCTGGTCCCGTGCCTCCCCCATCTCCAGATCAACCCAGTGCGGAGCATGGTCTGAAATCGCTATGGCCGAATACTCTGCATCCTGCACCTTCGGGATCAATCCCCTGCTCAGGATGAAGAAATCTATTCGGGAATAGACCCTATGGACATGGGAGAAAAAGGAATACTCCCGCGCTCTCGGCCTCCCAAACCTCCAGGGATCCACCCCTCCCATCTGGTCCATAAACCCCCTCAGTACTTTGGCCGCCGCCGGTCTCCTACCCGTCCTTGAACTGGACCGGTCCAGTGGGGGATCCAGCACTGTGTTAAAGTCTCCCCCCATGATCAGGCCCCCTGCCTCCAGGTCCGGAATGCGGCCCAACAAGCGCCTCATGAAGCCGGCATCATCCCAATTCGGGGCATATACATTAACCAGCACCACCTTCTCTCCCTGCAGCCTACCCTTCACCATAATATATCTGCCCTCCTTGTCCGACACCACCTCAGCCGCCTCGAACGCCACCCTCTTCCCCACCAGAATCGCCACCCCCCGGTTCTTCGCGTCCAATCCTGAGTGAAAAACCTGCCCCACCCACCCCTTCCTCAGACGAACCTGGTCCGCCACCTTCAAGTGGGTCTCCTGGAGCATAGCCACGTCCGCCTTCAGCCCCTTCAGATGCGAAATTACCCTAGTTCTCTCAACCGGCCCATTCAGCCCCCTCACGTTCCAGGTAATCAGACGGATCAGAGGGCAACCCGCCCCGCTCCCCCGCCGGCTAGCCATAGCTTATCGACTGCTCGCCCCAGGCCAGCTCGCCCCGCCTGACCCGTTCCCCATGGCGATAACGCCTCTCCTCTACCCCCCCGGCCCACGCCAGCTCCTTCCTGGCCATTCCAGCAGCAACCCGGTATCCCCCCCACCCCCCCAGGCTAGGACCCCTCCTAGCCGCGACGCACCCTCCATGGTACTTCCGTGAGTCAGCTGACTTCTGCTGACCCGGCTGCTCCTGCCAAAACCCATCTCCTCCCAGCATGGGGTCATCCCCCTCTTGCCACACCTCCTTGGCCCCGCTTCAGCGTGGGAAAGAAAACCAGTAGAGGCCACGCCCCCACCTCCAGCTCCTCCCCCCCTGCCCCGCAGCGCGGACAACCAGAGGAAAGCCCGCGCTTTCACACTGCCACACCCCACCCTTCTGATGCAGCTCCTCAAAATCCAGTTTCACCCCAACCCCCAGCCCCGTACCGAAGAGAACATATAAAGCACATGCCCCCAACGTTCCCCACTTACCACACACCCATACCCAACAGACAAACCCACCCGGAAACAGAGCAAAAAGAAAACCAGCATAAAAAAAACACGTGTCAAAATTGAAGAACAGCAACAGCAAAAACAGCAACGGCCATAGCGTGTCCCCAGACCCTAGTTCGAGTCCAGCTTCTCCGCCTGTACAAAGGCCCACGCCTCCTCCGGGGACTCGAAGTAGTGGTGCCGGTCCTTATATGTCACCCACAGACGCGCAGGCTGCAGCATTCCAAATCTGACCTGCTTGGCATGCAGCACCGCCTTCGTCCGGTTGAACCCGGCCCGCCGCTTTGCCACCTCCGCACTCCAGTCCTGGTAGATTCGCACTATTGAATTCTCCCACTTGCTGCTCCTCTCTTTCTTGGCCCAGCGCAGCACACACTCCCGGTCACTAAATCGATGGAACCGCACCAGCACCGCCCGCGGGGGTTCATTTGCCTTAGGCCTCCTGGCCAGCACTCTGTGAGCTCCCTCAAGCTCCAGGGGCAAATGGAAGGACCCCGCCCCCATCAACGAGCTCAACATCGTGGTCACGTACCACGGGAGATCCGACCCTTCCAGCCCCTCCGCCAGGCCCAGGATCCTCAAATTCTTTCGCCTCGTGCGAACGTCCAGCTCCTCCAAGCGGTCTTGCCACTTTTTGTGAAGTGCCTCCTGCAACTCCACTTTCCCCACGAGGACCACGGCCTCCTCCTCCCGCTCAGCGGCCTGCTGCTGCAATTCCCGAATAGACGCCTCCAGGGCCGCCTGGGTCCCAAGCAGCTTGTTGGTAGTCGCATTCAGGGAGTCCAGCAACTCAGCCTTCAGCTCCGCAAAACAGCGCAGAAGAGAGGCCTGCTGCTCCTGCGCCCACTTCCACCAGTCCTCGGGTGTTCCGCCGGCCGCCATTTTGTCCTGCTTCCTCCGCTTTTCTTGGGGAGCTGCTGCAGCTTTTTCCTTTGCCCCACTCCGGGTGAGCACCATAAATTATGGGGAATGCGCCTCTAGACACCTTCCCCCACCGGGATTCGTTGAGACAGCGTCGTTTGAGGCCCTCAAATCGGCCCAAAAGTCCTTAAGTAGCGGGAGCTGCGGTGCCGCACCTACAAAGCCGATTTTCTGACCGCTCCACTCCTAGTCCAGGCCATCCACCGGTGGAGAATCTGAGAAGGAGTGTTCCCACACGGGGAAAAGCCCAAACAGCACCACTGCGAGCCCTTAAAAGAGCCCCAAAGTCCGCAAATAGTGGGAGCCACTGAACGTGCGGCTTAGCTCCGCATCACCACTACCGGAAGTCCGTCTCCGCTTCTTCAATGGCCTTGGTGAGATCTTTTCACAGTTCTTCCCTCTGCTGCTGGAATTCAGCTTTCATAAAGGCCCTCAGGTCAGCTTGAGACCTATAAGCTGGCCCTTCCCCCGCTAGCATGCTTGCTTTTGTTTGTTGCTGTTCAGACAAATCCTGCACTGTTTCTAAGGGTCTGATAACCAAGAAACATCCTATTCCTGGGGGAAAATACTCCTTGAACCTTCACCCACGCCTTTTCATCGAAATTCCAACCCGTGCTGCCCAAAAAAGAGCTCTTTTCTGCAATATTAGGCAGGAGCTGCCTCTGTGTGCACACTCACTCCATAATGCACACCCGGAAGTCCCTACCAGTGTTATTAAAGGTCATTCAACCTTTAGTTCAGGAGTTTTTGATCATCTTTTTGCTGCTGCAGTTAGTGGAAGTACTGTCATCTTGGGAGCTGATTGGTCTTTCAGAAGGAAATGGTGCTTGGCCTTTTGAAGGAATGGTGTTGTTTTGAAGGTCTCTGAGCAGAACATTTGCTCCCAGTTGTGGGACCATAGTTACAGTTCTTCTTGGGCTGCAGCATGACAAGAGAGATGGGACAGAGGTAGCAGAGATGGGAAGTTGTTTGTAGTGGGAGGAGGGCTTTCAACAGGATGATTTGCCAACTTAGACCTTCAGGGAGCATTTCTCCTACCTCCCCCTCACCAAGGAGCAATGTCTGTGCTGGTTAAGTTTCAATACTGCTGAACCTGTAACGGCAGGGTGGCAGGAGGAGGTGGGCACTGCCAGTGGCAATCAAAGGCTACTGTAGCCATCTGGGATGGCCACTTCCAGAATACAAAATGGATGTTTGCAAAGACTATAGGGAAACATGGACAATGCTAAGCAGGCAGGCACAGAGCCTGGATGTGTATTGAAAAGGCAATTCCGTTCCGGTTGCGGCTATGTGGAGCTAAGCCGCATGTTCGGCAGCTCCTGCCAAGAACGGACCTTTGGGCTCTTTTTAGGGCCCCCAGCAGCACTTTTTTGACGATTCCCGACGTGGGAAGGAGTCAGCAGCAGTTCCCCATCGGTGTATGGCCTGGACCAGGAGTGGGACGAGCAAGAGAGCGGTGGCAGCGTCAAAGAAAAAGCGAGGGAAGAAGCACAAGATGGCGGCCGGCGGAGACCTAGAGGAATGGAGGCAGTGGGTGCAGGAGCAGCAGGAGACTCTCCAGCTCTGCTTTCGGGAGCTCAAAGCGGAGCTGCTAGAGCCGTTGAAGGCTTCCATTGACAAGCTGCTGGAGACTCAGACAGCCCAGGGGGTGGCAATCCGGGAGATCCGACAGCAGGTCTCTGAAAGAGAGGATGAGGTCTCAGCCCTCGCGGTAAATGTGGAGATGCATGAGGCGCTCTACAAAAAGTGGCAGGAGCGGTTCAAGGAGATGGAGAACCGGTCGAGGCGGAAAAAATTGTGGATCCTGGGCCTCCCGGAGGGGCTGGAGGGGTCGGACTTGGGAGCCTACGTGGTCGTCCTGCTGAATTCGCTGATGGGAGCTGGGTCCTTCCAGGAGCTCCTGGAGCTGGAGGGGGCCCACAGAATACTGGCAAGGAGGCCCAAGCCAAATGAGCCGCCACGGGCGGTGCTGGTGCGGTTCCACCGGTTCGTTGACCGGGAGTGTGTGCTCAGGTGGGCCAAGAAGGAGCGGAGTAGCAGGTGGGAGAACGTGGTGGTGCGGATCTACCAGGACTGGAGTGCGGAGGTGGCTAAGCGGAGGGCCGGGTACAACCGGACGAAGGCGGTGCTACACAGAAAAGGAGTGAAGTTTGGCATGTTGCAGCCGGCGTGTTTGTGGGTCACTTACAAGGACCGTCACTTTTACTTCGAGTCCCCGGAGGAGGCGTGGGCCTTTGTGCAGGCCGAGAAGTTGGACTCAAACTGAGGGTTGGGTGCGGGGGTCTGTTTGTAACTGTGCTATTTTTCTGAGGGGGGGCTTTTTGTTTAATGCTGGTTCTGTGTTGTTTTCCGGGCGGGTGGGGCACTGGTTTTTTGCGTGGGTTCGATGGATGGGCTTGAGGCGGGAGGTAGACTTGCAGTGTGGGGAGCTGATGGTGGGAAGGGGGCTGGGGCCCAGCGAGGGGCTTGGGCCGACAATGGGAGCTGCTTTAGAGGAGGCGGGGTCGGGCAGGTGGAAAGCGCAGGCTTTTTCCCGCGCTGAGCGTTGATGGGGGCGGGGTCGGAGCAGAGAAGCGCAGGCTTTTTTTTTTCCACGTGAGAGTGGGAGGGGGAGGAGGAGAGCCTGCTGGTGGACACTGGGGAGGAGGGGTAGCCCCACGATGGGAGGGGTCGGAGGAGTGGCGGGAGTTGCCGGGGTCAGCAGGAGTCAGCTGGCTTACGGGAGTACTATGCAGGGAGTAACACAGCTAGGAGGGGGTCCTAGCTTGGGGGGGGGGGGGGGGGGGGGGGGGTAACCGGGTTGCTGCTGGAATGGCCAGGGAGGAACTGGAGTATGCAGGAGGGGTCGAGATGGGGATTTGCCGCCGTGGGGAACGGGCTGAGCGGGGGGCGCTGGCCAGTGGCGGGCAGGGGAAGGGTTATGGCTAGTCGGCGGGGGAGGGGGGCAGGGAGCCCCCTGATCCGGCTGATCACCTGGAATGTGAGGGGACTGAATGGGCCGGTCAAACGGGCCTGTGTGTTTGCGCACCTGAGTGGGCTGAAGGCAGACGTGGCTATGCTTCAGGAGACGCACCTGAAGGTGGCGGATCAGGTTAGGTTGAGGAAGGGGTGGGTAGGCCAAGTGTTTCATTCAGGGCTGGATGCAAAAAATCGGGGGGTGGCGATCCTGGTGGGAAAGAGGGTGCCATTTGAGGCGTCAAATGTGGTGGCAGACAGCGGCGGGAGGTATGTAATGATGAGTGGCAAGCTACAGGGGGAGCTATTGGTGCTGGTGAACGTATACGCCCCGAACTGGGACGATGCGGGTTTTATGTGGCGCATGTTGGGCCGCATTCCAGATTTGGAGACGGGGGGCCTGATAATGGGGGGTGGGACTTCAATACAGTGCTGGATCCCCCATTGGATCGATCCAGGTCCAGGACGGGTAGGAGGCCAGCGGCGGCTGAGCTGTTGAGGGGGTTTATGGATCAGATGGGAGGGATGGATATTTGGAGGTTTGCGAGGCCGAGGGCCAGGGAGTTT
The DNA here is from genome assembly GCF_902713615.1 of Scyliorhinus canicula. Taxonomy (NCBI): domain Eukaryota; kingdom Metazoa; phylum Chordata; class Chondrichthyes; order Carcharhiniformes; family Scyliorhinidae; genus Scyliorhinus; species Scyliorhinus canicula. The sequence continues at coordinate 84,694,398 of NC_052153.1, read as the reverse complement.
TCATTCTTCTCCCATGTGCATAAGGCCTATTCCCGGATCGACTTTTTTATTATGATCAGGGGGCTTGTTTCGAGGGTGGAGGATACCGATTGTCATTTCGGATCATGCCCCGCATTGGGTGGACCTCGAGCTGGGAGAGGAGAGAGACCAGCGCCCACTCTGGCGCTTGGAGGTGGGGCTGCTGGCAGATGAGGAGGTGGGCGGGCGGGTTCGTGGTTGTATCGAGAGGTACCTGGAGGCCAATGATAATGGGGAGGTCCGAGTGGGGATGGTCTGGGAGGCATTGATGGCGGTGATTAGAGGGGAGTTGATCTCCATCCAAGCCCATAGGGAGAGGAGAGAGCAGAGAGAGAGGGAGAGGCTGGAGGGGGAGTTGGTGAGGGTGGATAGGAGATACGCGGAGTCTCCGGAGGAGGGATTGCTGGGGGAGTGGCGTAGTCTTCAGGCCAAGTTCGACCTACTGACCACCAGAAAGGCGGAAGCTCAGTGGAGGAAGGCACAGGGAGCGGTCTATGAATATGGGGAGAAGGCGAGTAGGATGCTGGCGCATCAGCTCCGTAAGCGGGATGCGGCCAGGGAGATAGATGGAGTTAAGGATAGGGGAGGGAATGTGGTGCGAAGGGGGGTAGATATCAATGGCGTCTTCAGGGACTTCTACGGGGAATTGTATCGGTCTGAACCCCCAGCGGAGGGGGGAGGAATGGGGCGCTTCTTGGACCGGCTGAGATTTCCGAAGGTGGAGGAGAGGCAGGTGGAGGGACTGGGGGCACCGATTGAGCTGGAGGAGCTGGTCAAGGGGACAGGGAGCATGCAGTCGGGGAAGGCGCCGGGACCGGATGGGTTCCCGGTCGAATTCTATAAAATGTATGCAGACCTGCTGGGCCCCCTGTTGGTTAGGACCTTTAACGTGGCAAGGGAGGGGGGGGCTTTGCCCCCGACTATGTCCCGGGCGCTGATTTCCTTGATCCTTAAGCGGGACAAGGACCCCCTGCAGTGTTGGTCATACAGGCCGATCTCGCTGTTAAATGTGGACACCAAGCTGTAGGCGAAGATTTTGGCCACAAGAATAGAGTATTGTGTGCCGTGGGTCATCCACGAGGACCAGACGGGGTTCGTGAAGGGAAGGCAGCTGAACACCAACATACGGAGGCTCTTGAATGTTATAATGATGCCGGCGGTAGCGGGGGAAGCGGAGATAGTGGTGGCGCTAGACGCGGAGAAGGCCTTTGATAGGGTTGAGTGAGGGTACTTGTGGGAGGTGCTGGAAAGGTTTGGGGAGGGGTTTGTCAGATGGGCGAGGTTGTTATACGAGGCCCCGATGGCGAGCGTGGCCACGAATAGGAGGAGATCCGAGTACTTTCGGTTATACCGAGGGACGAGACAGGGGTGTCCCTTGTCCCCCTTGCTCTTTGCGTTGGCAATCGAACCCCTGGCCTTGGCGTTGAGGGAGTTGAGGAACTGGAGGGGACTGGTGCGGGGGGGGGGGGGGGGGGGGGGGGGGGGGGGGGAGCACCGAGTGTCGCTTTATGCGGATGATTTATTGCTTTATGTGGCGGACCCAGTGGGGGGAATGCCGGAGGTGATGAAGATGCTCAGGGAATTTGGGGACTTCTCGGGGTACAAGCTCAACCTGGGGAAGAGCGAGTTGTTCGTCGTGCACCCAGGGGATCAGGAGGAGGGGATTGGTAGGCTCCCACTAATAAGGGTGGAGAGGAGTTTTAGGTACCCGGGAGTCCAGGTGGCCAGGAGCTGGGGGGCCCTACACAAATTTAACCGTACAAGGCTGGTGGAGCAAATGGAGGAGGAGTTTAAAAGATGGGACATGCTGCCGCTGTCGCTGGCGGGCAGGGTGCAGTCAGTCAAGATGACGGTGCTCCCGAGGTATTTGTTTCTGTTCCAGTGCCTCCCCATCCTTATCCCGAAGGCCTTTTTTAGGAGGGTCAACAGGAGTATTACGGGATTTGTATGGGCGCATGGGACTCCGAGGGTGAGAAGGGTGGTTTTGGAGCGGGGCAGGGATAGGGGGGGGCTAGCGCTGCCCAACCTCTGTAGGTACTATTGGGCTGCCAACGCAGCGATGGTGTGTAAGTGGGTAATGGACGGTGAAGGGGCAGCATGGAAGAGGATGGAGATGGCGTCCTGTGTCGACACGAGCCTGGAAGCGCTGGTAACGGCACCGTTGCCGCTCCCTCCAACGAGGTATACCACGAGCCCGGTAGTGGCGCCTACCCTCAAAATTTGGGGGCAATGGAGACGGCACAGGGGGGAGGCGGGGGCCTCGATGGGGTCCCCGATACGGGGGAACCACCGGTTTGTTCCAGGGAGAATCGATGGCGGGTTCATGAGTCGGCACAGGGCGGGTGTTAGGAGGTTGAGGGACCTGTTTGTAGACGGGAAGTTTGCGAGCCTTGGTGAGTTAGAGGGGAAATACGGGCTCCCCTCCGGGGAACATTTTTAAGTATATGCAGGTAAGGGCGTTTGCCAGGCAGCAGCTGGCAGGGTTCCCTCTGTAGCCCCCACGTGGGGTCCAGGACAGGGTGCTCTCGGTGGTGTGGGTTGGAGGGGGAAGGATTTTGGACATGTACCAAGTGATGTAGGAGGTAGACGAGGCCTCGGTGGAGGAGCTGAAGGGTAAATAGGAAGAGGAGCTGGGTGAGGAGATTGAGGAGGGGACGTGGGTGGATGCTCTGGAAAGAGTGAACTCCTCCTCTTCTTGTGCGAGGCTTAGCCTCATACAGTTCAAGGTGCTACATAGGGCTCATATGACCGGGATGAGGATGAGTAGGTTCTTTGGGGGCGAAGACAGGTGTACTAAGTGCTCGGGGAGCCCAGCGAACCATGTCCATATGTTCTGGGCATGCCCAACGCTGGGGAAATTTTGGAAGGGGGTAGCAAGCACGGTGTCGAGAGTGGTAGGATCCAGGCTCAAGCCAGGCTGGGGACTCACAATTTTTGGGGTTGCTGTGGAGCCGGGAGTGCAGGAGGCAAAAGAGGCCGGTGTTCTGGCCTTTGCGTCCCTCGTAGCCCGGCGGAGGATTCTTCTTCAGTGGAAGGATGCGAGGCCCCCAAGCGTGGAGGCCTGGATCAATGATATGGCGGGGTTCATCAAATTGGAGAGGGTGAAATTTGCCCTGAGGGGATCAGTACAGGGGTTTTTCAGGCGGTGGCAACCTTTCCTAGATTTCCTGGCAGAACGGTAGGGAAAAAGGCCAGCAGCAGGCCGGGGAGGAGGGGGGGGGGGGGGGTGTCGTTTTGGTGGGTGTCGTTTTGGTGGGTTGGTTTGAAGGGACGTGTACATGTGTACCTTGTCTATGATGGGTGTTGATCTATTTCTTCTTTTTTGTATTTACCCGGGGGGGGGGGGGGGGGGGGGGGTTGTTCTTTCTTGTTTTTATTAGCTGTTAATATTATTTTCTGTTAATATTTTCTGTTGTTGAGATTTTGTGAAAATCTGAATAAAAATCATTTAAAAAAAAAAGAAAAGGCAACTCCCAGACGAGACTGCAACTGTAGGTCAATTAGCATATTGATGGCCCATCTCCGGGAACAAAGGAATAACATTCAAGTAACCGATACTAAGGCAGACACCCCGGCGCCAGAAAGACACAAACAAAGCAAGGCCAACGGCCACCAAAGACACGCCCAGCCATCAAACACCCACCACTTTATTGGGAGAGATCAATACCAGTGATCAAGACGTGGTCCAATTAATTGGGGGCAAGTTCAAGGCCCACCCAAAAGCGCGCGAAGCCCCTTTGGGTATAAGAAGCCCCCGAGAGAGAATCGCTCTCTTGGACTCGGCTCTCGAAGCGGAGAGCCCCCTCCACCAGAAGCAAGTAAGTCCAAGGTCAACGCTCGCCAACAGACGGACGACCTTAGCTGTTCTCCTGTTACACCTTCGCACCCAACAGCCTCAGATCCGAACAACGGCCATTGTTCCTCTGACTGAGTGGGCACCCGAAGTTAAGTATAGGTATTAGCGTTAGAGATAGTTTAGTTTATGGTATTTTGTGCATAAGTAGATATTACTGTGTGTGTAAATAAATAGTATTGACGTAAGCTGTATACTTCGGAGCCGCCGGAACAACCGGAGGGGATGAAAAGGTTTCTGGACGGGTTAACATTCCCAACTGTAGGTGGGGGGGGGCGAGTGAAAGAGCTGGGGGCCCCGATTAGAGTAGAGGAGATATTGGGGGGCCTTAAGGCCATGCAGTCGGGGAAGTCCCCGGGGCCAGATGGATACCCAGTAGAGTTTTATAGGAAGTTCTCTGAGCTGGTGGGCCCGGTCTTGGCGAGGGTTTTTAATGAAGCAAGGGACAGAGGGACCCTGCCGCCGACAATGTCACAAGCCACCATATCACTGATATTGAAGCGGGGTAAAGACCCGGAGGCGTGCGGGTCCTACAGGCCAATCTCCCTGATTAATGTAGACGCCAAGCTCCTGGCAAAGGTACTGGCGGGTAGAATGGAGGACTGTGTACCGGAGGTGATTGGGGAGGATCAAACAGGGTTTGTGAAAGGTAGGCAGCTGGCGGCCAACCTGAGAAGATTACTTAATGTGATAATGATGCCCCCAGTGAGTAGGGAGGTGGAGGTAGTGGTGGCAATGGACGCCGAGAAGGCCTTTGACCGGGTGGAGTGGGACTATCTATGGGAGGTGCTCGGACGGTTTGGGTTCGGGGAGGGATTGGTGGATTGGATCAAACTATTATATCAGGCCCCGAGGGCCAGCGTCAGGACCAACAGAGAAGTGTCGGAGTATTTTAGGTTGTACCGAGGGACCAGACAGGGCTGCCCGCTCTCCCCGCTGCTGTTTGCGCTGGCCATAGAGCCGCTGGCGATTGCGCTGAGAGTCGCAGAGGGTTGGAAGGGGATGGTGAGGGGCGGGGTTGAACATAGGGTTTCTCTTTATGCAGACGACCTGCTCCTGTATGTGTCGGACCCAGTGGCCGGGATGGGAACTATACTGGGAATGCTGAGGAAGTTCGGCCAGTTCTCAGGATACAAATTAAATACGGTCAAGAGTGAAATGTTTGTGGTCCAGGCAAGGGGCCAGGAGAACAGATTGAGAGGGCTACCGTTTAGGCTGGTTGAGGAAGATTTCCGGTATTTGGGAATCCAGGTGGCACGAGACTGGGGCAGGCTGCATAAGTTAAATTTGGCCAGGGTGGTGGAGCAAATGAAGGGAGAGTTTCGGAGATGGGATGCACTCCCGCTGTCGCTGGCAGGGAGGGTGCAGACTGTAAAGATGACAATCCTCCCTCGATTTTTGTTTATTTTTCAGTGCCTCCCGATCTTTATCCCAAAGTCCTTCTTCAAAAGAGTTAACGGGCTGATCATGAGCTTTGTCTGGGCGGGAAAATCCCCGCGGGTGAAGAAGGCGATGTTGGAGAGGAACCGCAGTGAGGGAGGGCTGGCTTTGCCGAGTCTGATCAATTATTACTGGGCGGCCAACATCGCTATGATAAGGAAGTGGATGGTGGGTACGGGGTCTATTTGGGAGCGGGTGGAGGCGGCTTCGTGCAGGGGCTCCAGCTTGGCAGCCCTGGTCACGGCTCCTCTACCGCTGCCGCCGGCCAAGTACACCACCAGCCCGGTAGTGGTGGCGACCCTGTAGATATGGGGCCAGTGGAGGAGGCACGTGGGGGAGATGGGGGCGTCTGTCTGGGCGCCAATCTGCGACAACCATCGGTTTTCCCCCGGGAGTATGGATGGGGGGTTCAGAGTATGGCGGCGGGCGGGGGCGGGAAGGATGGGTGATATGTTCCTGGAAGGGAGCTTTGCGAGTTTGAGGAGCTTGGAGGAGAAATTTGGGTTGGTAAGGGGAAATGATTTTAGATACCTACAGTTGCGGGACTTTGTTCGTAGACAGGTCCCATCTTTCCCACGCCTCCCGCCAATGGGAATCCTCGACAGAATAGTCTCTAGGAGGGAAGAAGGGGAGGGTAGAGTCTCGGGTATATATAAGGTGCTCATGAGGGAGGAAGGGTCCCAGACAGAGGAACTGAAACTTAAATGGGAGGAGGGGCTAGGCGGGGAAATGGAGGATGGGCTGTGGGCAGAGGCCCTGAGTAGGGTAAATTCGACCGCGACATGTGCTAGGCTCGGGCTGATTCAATTTAAGGTCGTTCACCGGGTCCATATGACGGTGGCTCGGATGAGCAAATTCTTCGGGATAGAGGACAAATGCGCTAGGTGCGCGGGAGGACCAGCGAACCACGTGCACATGTTTTGGGCATGCCCTAAGCTGAGGGGGTACTGGGAGGGATTTGCGGGGGTCATGTCCCGGGTGCTAAAAACAAGGGTGATGAGTCCAGGGTTGGCAATTTTTGGGGTTTCGGAGGACCCGGGGGTCCAGGGGGAGAAAGAGGCCGATGTTTTGGCCTTTGCTTCCCTGATAGCCCGGCGACGAATACTATTGGCGTGGAGGGACTCAAAGCCCCCGAAGACTGAGTTGTGGCTTGCGGACATGTCGAGTTTCCTGGGTACGAAGAAAATTAAGTTCGCCTTGAGGGGATCTGTGCAGGGGTTCGCCCGGAGGTGGCAACCATTTATTGACTTCTTTGCGGGAGGGGGCGGGTAGAGTAGAGTAGGAGGAAAATATGGCGGGTAGTACCGGTGGGAGAGGAACGGGCTTGTGCAATATGTTATGATTGAAGTATTGAAAGTACATGGATGTTTGCACATTTTTGCCTTTTTTGCTTTCTTTCTGATGATGTCTGTAACTGTTTATAAAGCCAAAAACTACCTCAATAAAATTATTTATTAAAAAAAAAATAGTATTGACTTTGAACTAACTGACTGGTGCATTGGTTGTTTGATCAGTATTCGGGTTTGAACCTTGTGGCGGTATCGAAAGATACCTGGCGACTCTAGAGCAAACATAATCAGGATTAAGGAAGGCGACCACACTGACCGCCATATTTAGAGCCATATTTAGCATCACAGCTAGGCTCCGTGAAGTTGGTCACCTCCATGTGTGAAGCCCGATGTCAAGTTGGACTTGGACTCCTCCATGACCTTTGACAGGGCAAACAAGCACACACTAAGAATTTTGGGCACGCATGTTCATCAGCCCTTTTTTGTATAGTGCCCTAACAACAACCTCATTGGAGTCCCTGTCCTCTGTGTTGCTGGCACAAGTGCTATTTCCCCCCCCAACTTGTGCCTGGTGACTCAGAAAGTAGAAAGAATCATAGAATCATGGCCACTGGGCCAATCTTGTATCCAGCTTGCTACATTCCCCTAGAACACGTGGGTGGGACTTTGTCAAAAACTTCTCTAAAATCCATGCAGACCACATCAACTGCACTACCCTCATCATTCCTCCTCAAAGAAGTTAGACACAACTTTCTCTTAACAAATCCATGCTGACTATAGTCATAGAGGTTTACAGCACAGAAACAGGCCCTTCAGCCCAATTGTCCATGCCGCCCAGTTTTTATGACTAAGCTAGTCCCAATTGCCTGCATTTGGCACATATCCCTCTACACCCATCTTACCCATATAACTATATAAATGCTTTTTAAAAGATAAAATTGTACCCCATTCCAGACACTCACCACTTCCTGTGTGAAGAAATTGCTCCTCTGGAACCTTTTGTATCTCTCCCCTCTCCCCTTAAACCTATGCCCTCTAGTTTTAGACTCCCCTACTTTGGGAAAAGATGTTGTCTGTGCACTTCATTATTTTATAGATCTCTATAAGATCATCCCCAAGCCTTCTGAGCTCCAGGGAAAAAGTCCCAGTCTATCCAGCCTATCTATCACTAACAACAACATTCAAGAAGCTCAATATCATCCAGGACAAGGCAGCCAGGTTGATTGCTCCCCCTTCCAGAAACATTCAAACCTTCCACAACTGACGAACAGTGGCAACCGTGTGTACCAATTACATGATGCTCTGCAGTAACTCACCAAGGTTCCTTAGACAGCATCTTCCAAACCCACGTCCATTAATAATAATAATAATCTTTACTAGTGTCACAAGTAGTGTTACATTAACACTGCAATGAAGTTACTGTGAAAATTCCACCATCTAGAAGGACAAGAGCAGCAGATACTTAGGAATCCTACAACCTGGAGGTTCCCCTCCAAGTCACTCACCACTCTGACTCTGAAATATATCGCTGTTCTTTCACGGGCGCTGGGGTGCCCGTGGAACTCCCTCCCTGACAGCACAGTAGGTACACCACCTACACCTCAGGGACTGCAGCGGTCAACAAGGCAACTCACCGCACCTTCTGAAGGGCAACTAGGGATGGACAATAACTGCTGGCCTAATCAGCGACGCCCACATCCAGTAAAGGAATTTAAAATCAGGTCTTAGACGTACATGTTTAAACATTGATTATTTATTGGTAACCCTTAACTGTGCACAGATCCCAGTTACTGCAATGCATGGTGCTGTGCCCATGCAGTCTCCATCTAGACTGTTTACCATGCAGATCTATCTGGTGCTATTCTCCAGTCCCACATTAACCCTTGCCCTGCCGAGCACTTTTACTTTACAAGGCACACATAACAAATACCCAATCTGCTAGAGTGTTATGCACTACGGAGAGTTTTCTGATCAGAAAATGCAAGTATATAAATCACCTGTGAGTCGTACAGCTTCTATATCATCTCCACATGTTAAATCTTGATTAGTCCCATGCCTTTTTAAGTGACCATTGATTCTGTCTATCAGAATTGATTCAAATAACTTGTGCACTACTGAGGTTAGACTGACTGGCCTGTAATTATTTGGTCTATCCCTCGCTCCCCTTTTTAAACAAAGGTACAAGGTTAGGTGTCCTCCAATGGTCCTGCACCACACCTGTATTCAACGAGGATTGAAAGCTTCTGCTATTTCATCCCTGGCTTTTTTTTTTTTAAAAACAGCCTGGGGTACATACACATTCAAATCCTGCCTCTATAATAGTCTCTAAGGTATATAGGATGTCAGTGTAAGAGCTGGTGGCTGTAAGTGTAGTGCTTCTTCCTCAGAGGTGTGCTCTTCCGCTGGTCCTTCATCCTCAGACACCACTAGCTTTTCAGGGGAGATGGTGGTTTTGGGTTAATGTCACTGAATCAGTAATTCAGGGGCCCAAGCGAATGCTCTGGGGGACATGGATTAAAATTCCATCATGGCAGTTGGTGGAATTTGAATTCAATTAATAAGTCTGGAATTAAAAACTAATCTCAGTAATGGTCACCATGACTATCATCAATTGTCACAAAAACCTATCTGGTTTCACTAATGTCCTTTAGGGAAGGAAACCATATCTGGTTTGGTCTGGTCGGCATGTGATTCCACAGAAATGCGGTTGATTCTGAAATTACCATTTCAAGGGCAATTCGGGATGGACAACAAATACCAGTGATGACCACATCCATGAAATCATTTTTTTTTAAAAGGTGGTAGTTCTTGGGTACTTTAAAGCACAAGTGTTCAATCCTCACATCCCTTGATTCCCTTAGCATCCATAAATCTGTCAATCTCAGGCTTGAATATACTCAACTGCTTGGCATCCAGAGCTTGCTGTGTTGAAGAATTCCAAAAGTTCACAATCCTTTCAGTGAAGAAATTTCTCTTCATCTCAGTCCTAAAGGAGCAACCCCTCATTCTGAACCTATGACTCCTAGTTCTAGACTCTCCGCAAAGGAAAAACATCACTCCGCCACCTACCATGTCAAGCTCCTTAAGAATTCTATACGTTTCAATGAGATCCCTTTTCATCATTCTAAACTCTCGGGAATATAGGCCTAGTTTATCCAATAAAATGATGATGATCAGGGCGGCACTCTGGTGCAGTGGTTAGCACGGTTTAAGAAAAATTTTTTTTTGAGTATCCAATTCATTTTTTTCAATTAAGGGGCAATTTAGCGTGTCCAATCCACCTACCCTGCACATCTTTGGGTTGTGGGGGTGAAACCCACACAAACACAGAGAGAATGTGCAAACTCCACACGACAGTGACCCAGAGCCGGGATCGAATCTGGGACCTCGGCGCCGTGAGGCAGCAGTGCTAACCATTATGCCACCGTGCTGCCCGTGGTTAGCATTGTTGCCTACGCCGCTGAGTGCCCGGGTTTGATCCCGGCCCTGGGTGACTGTCCGTGTGGAGTTGGCACATTCGCCCCGTGTCTGTGTGGGTTTCACCCGCAAAACCCAAAGATGTGCAAGGTAGGTGGACTGGCCACGCTAATTTGCCCCTTAATTGGAAAAAAAATAATTGAGTCTCTAAAAATAAAAAAAATTTTTTTTTTTAAATGATGATATGGAATAGAGTAGATAGAAATAAACAGTTTCTAGTGATTGAGAGGTCTACAACGATGGGACACCAATACAAGAATAAATGTAGGAGAATTGGGCAGAGAATCTTTTTTCTTAAATAACTAAACAAAACTGTAATGGAATAGACTACAAGATTACATGTTTGAAGTTCCAACTATTTCAGAATTTAAGAACAGGATACCTAAATGGTTGAAGAAATGGGAACAAATGGATACGGAAAAAGGGCAGACGTATAGGATTATGACTACTGCTCATGTAGTTACAAATGTCAACATGGAGTGGATACATAGGAATACAAGGAAGATTTAAGGCACAGGAGGAAGCCATTCAGCCCATCGCTGTGGTTGGGCCAGTCAAAATCAGATTGCCAACATTTTGAGAAAGTAGTTTCATTTTCTTTAAAATCAAAAGCCAAGAGATGGCAGTGATGTAGCACGCTGGAACTCCAGAATGTGTACAGTAATCTTCTGATTTTTGATATATTATTGTGGAGACATTGAGCAAAGTCTAAATACAGTCACTGAGAAATAAACATCAGGGGCATACTTAGGCAATTTGCACTCATCTCCAGCAACTAGTCATAGAATTAGTATGGAACAGAAGGAGGTCTTTTGGCCTATTGAACCCAGGGCTAGTTTAGCACAGGGCTAAATCACTGGCTTTTAAAGCAGACCAAGGCAGGCCAGCAGCACGGTTCAATTCCCGTACCAGCCTCCTCGAACAGGCGCTGGAAGGTGGCGACTAGGGGCTTTTCACAGTAACTTCATTTTAGCCTACTTGTGATAATAAGTGATTTTCATTTCATTTCATATCCAGTAAATGTGTGGAGAAGAGAGATTTAGGGGAAAATAAGAAATATAAATTGTTTCCATGAAAAATAATTGAAAGCATGAATGATAAAACAGTTAAGTACTTCTTAAAGTTGCCACTTGCTGGTTCTGGTTGAGAGGTTCGACCAATTCCCGCAGTTTTTTCTTCAGTTCTCGGCTTGTTTTTTTATAGAAGTACAGGTCCTTCTCCAGTTGTTGGATTTTTGACTCATATGCCTTCATGCCATCTGAAAATCCTTCACTACTTCCGTCTGAAAGGACAGAGAATCGTCGTTTTACTTTCTAACTGTTTTTATATCAACTTCACAAAATGTACTTCAAACAGCATTCTATCATACACCATAACAATTTGCAATTATATGGCTTCCGTAATGTAGTTAAACATCATAAGGTGTTTCAAATAGTGTTATCAACACAGTTTGACAAGTTACATAAGATGATATTAGCACAAATGACCAAAAGCTTGGCTAAAGAGGTGGGTTTTAAGGAGTGCTTTAATGAGGAGAAAATGGTTGATAGGCAGATAGGTTAAGCGAGGGAATTCAAGAGCAAGAGGCTATACTTGGAGCAGCAGGGTTAGAGGAGAGCTAGATGGTTGGTCAAGGATAGGGAAAGGAAAGACCGTGGAAGGATTTAAAATGAAGCATGAGAATTTCTAAACTGAGTTGTTGCTGGAGCGGGGTCCAATGTTATTAGTGAGCACAGGGGTGATGGGTGAATAGGACTTGGGTGTGCGTTAGGATCCTGGCAGAGTCTTGGATAAGCTCAAGGTCCTTTAAGGTGCAAAGATGGAAGATCAGCCAGGGAAGCATTTAAATACTCAAGTCCAGATGTTATAAAGGCATAGATAAGGGTTTCAGTAGCAGGAGAGGCATTGAGTAGGTAACATTAGGAAGGTAAGCGTAGGTAGTCCTGGTGATGGAGCAGAAATGTGGTCAGAAGGTCACCTTGGCGTCAAATTTAACACCAAAGTAGTATCTGATCTGGTTTAGCCTCAGACAATTGCCAGGGAAAAGGATGAAACTGGTGACTCGGAAACAGAGTTTGCAGCAGGGCCTGAAGACAATTGTTCTTCCTAGTACTCAGTGGAAGGAAATTTCCTCCCAACTAGTACTGAATGTCAGGAAAGTAGTGAAACATATCAGAAACAGTATAGGGGTTTGGAAAGATCGCGGTGAGATAAATGTTGTCAGCTTATATTTGGAACCGGATGTTGCATGCTCAGATGACATTGCTGAGGAGCAACAAGTAAATAGGAAATATGAAGGGGCCAAGGATAGATCCTTATGGGGTTCCAGTGGCAATTCGGAGGCCGGATCGGCTCCTCAGAGATCGGGCCACCATTTTGAAAGGGTGTCCATCTGTAAGTGAGCTTGAGGGTCCCCCACATTCCCCACCCATGGGCAGTCACCCACCCACACACATGGGCACTACCCCCCCCCCCCCACCAAGTAAGGTCACCCCAGTGCCGAGAACGCACCCCACGGCCCCTTCCCCCCCCCCCCCCCCCCCCCCCTTCCGGGAGCCCCAGCCTTCACCCCTCCCAAAACCTTCCAGAGGCTCCTTCATACCTGCCCTTCACCTCCACCCCCCACCCCGCCATCTTTCATAATCCCATCCCCCGACCCTCCTCAGGCCCTGACCCTCGGCAGTGCCACCTGGGCATCAACCTGGCAGTACTTGTGCCAGCTTGGGTGCCACCCAGGCATCTTGGCAGTGCCACGGTGCAGTGCTAAGGTGCCAGCCTGGCAGTGCCAAGGTGCCCGGGAGACACCCTTCCCTGTCCCTGACCACCCAGAGGTCTCCAACAGCCCGGGAGACGACCCTGCTGCGGACTAGTACTGATCGGCACCTGGCTGGGGTCTCCCTGGGGAAGCCGATAGATGCCGGGAGCAGGTTAGATCCTGCGTCAGCATGGGTAAGTGGGTTCCCAAACCCACTTAGCAAGACTGGGTCCCACCCACCAGATCTGGTTACAGATCGCAACGTCTGGTAAGATCTGTTAGATCTCGCGAGGCGCAATGGCCATCAGCAAGCCTGGGGAAGCCTCCCTGGCAACTACTAGCTACGTACCACTCGGATTCCCGCAGACCTCACTTTGCAAGTGATATCAGGATATATGAGGTACTGGCTGTATTCATTACATTTTGACAAGTAATTTTGGTGTGAGCAACTAACGAGAACCATGCTGGGTGGAGGAATACCAGCTAGGGTTCTCACTTAATTTCTATCAAATGATCCCTTTTTATAATCTGTATGTGGTAGAAGTCCCTAGAAATTGGGCATGTAGAGGCAGATTCTAGTTCATAGGGAGCAAAGGGTTTGTCAGTGATAGTGTTGTAAGACACTGAAAGTGAAAGAAACAATGGTATTAAAAACTAGATAACCAAAATAATATCTGGAAAATATATAGAATTGCTCCCATCTTGAGGTTTGAAAAAGCGTTAATGCTGCTCCATCGTCAGAAGAGTGGTGAAGTGGACCGCAAGGCTACCCAAGCAGAAAGGCTCATACACCATAACAAATTATAGGGCTCGGATCATTTGAGCAGAACTAGGAGGCATAGCCTCAAAATAAGGGGAAGTAGATTTAGGACTGAGTTTAGGAGGAACTTCTTTACCCAAAGGGTTGTGGATCTGTAGAATTCCTTGCCCAGTGAAGCAGTTGAGATTCCTTCATTAACTGTTTTCAAGATAAAGATAGCTAGTCTTTTGAAGAATAAAGGAATAAAGGGTTATAGTGTTCAGGTGGGAAAGTGGAGCTGAGTCCACAAAAGATCAGCCATTATCTCACTGAATGGCGGAAAAGGCTCGAAGGGCCAGATGGCCTAATCCTGCTCCTAGTTCTTATGTTCTTATACGAGGCCTAGGAAAGACAGAAATAAGAAAATCTCTGCAAGGCTCACAATAAACTACTGGCTGGAATGTTGGAAATGCACAAACCACTCCAACAGCGAAGGAGGCGGCTTGAGTAGGGCCTGATAAATAAAATAAATTCCATTCTGACTTACACCATTTACTGATTTTGGTTTCCTTTCTCCCCAACATGAAGTCCACTCTCCTACTCTTCTTCTGATGCATCTTTCGATTGCCCACCATAACTTCAGCAGAAAGACCAGCAATAAGGCTTTTTGACATTTAGTTGAAGGGGATGAGGTGAGTTTGACAGCATCACAAGTGTTGCCTTTCTTGTCCCCACTTAACATCCACATTTGCAGTGGGAGTCATTAGATAGTAATAAGCAGCACTAACAATGTCCAGCTCTTCCTTCCCCAATCTATTGTGTTGAGGTCAATTGGAGAATCTCTACCAACTACTTTAAGGGCAGCACGGTAGCACATGTGATTAGCACTGTGGCTTCACAGCGCCAGGGTCCCAGGTTCGATTCCCTGCTGGGTCACTGTCTGTGCAGAGTCTGCACATTCTCCCCGTGAGTGCGTGGGTTTCCTCCGGGTGCTCCGGTTACCTCCCACAGTCCAAAGATGTGCAGGTTAGGCGGACTGGCCATGGTAAATAGCCCTTAGTGACCAAAAAAAAAGGTTAGGAGGGGTTATTGGGATAGGGTGGAAATGAGGGCTTAAGTGGGTCGGTGCAGACTCGATGGGTTGAATGGCCTCCTTCTGCACTTGTATTCTATGTTCTATGTACTTAAATTAGATTAGCTAACTCAGCACAGGAGGGAAGAGTCTGAGGCCTCTCAGTTCTCCTAGTATTACTTAGATTTTCTAGCATTTATAACATATCATCTCAACCATATCAGATGGACTGGAGTTCATAGTGCATAACTAGTTTTAAATGGTAGAAATTAGATGGTTAGAGTGTAGTGCAAAATGATGCCAACAGCATCATTTATGGTAGTTCATTGGGATTGCCTCTGTGCCTTTCCCTACGCTTGGTGTGGAGTGGTGCTATTCAAGCTTTATAAACACTTGTCTCTGTCTAACAGAGAAGTCGATAGTCCCTTGATATTCCGTTATTTCTGAACTACATACTTTTAGTGACTTGAGGGAGATGGGCATATATGGGGCGCAATTCTCCCAAAGGGAGACAAACAGCCGACGCCGGAGTGAAACCCGGAGTGTTTCACTCCAGTGTCGGAGGCCGCCCCACGCCCCCTATTCCCCCCCCCCCCGGGGGGCTAGGAGCGGCGGCGCGTGAATTCCGAGCGCCCGACCTTGACCCTTGCGTCAAAGCGGCGCGCCTAAGTGACGTCAGCCCCGCATGCGCGGTTGCCGTCTTCCCCTCCGCTGCCCCGCAAGACATAGCGGCTTGATCTTGCGAGGCGGTGGAGGGAAAAGAGTGCATCTTTTAGAGACGCCGGCCCGACGATCGGTGGGCACCAATCGTGGGCCAGACATCTCCTGAGCACACCCGTGGTGCTCGATCCTCCTTCCGCCCCCCACAGGCCCCACACACAGAGGTCGCGCGCTGTTCACACCAGCAGCGACCAGGTGTGGTTGGCGCCGGCGTGAACCGATCGGGTTTGGCAGGCCGCTCGGCCCATTCGGGCCGGAGAATCGCCGATCGCCGTGAGAAACGGCGAGCGCCGATTCTCCGAGCGGCCTGTCGCAAAACGCGACACGCCATTTTGAGGGGGGTGGGAGAATCGGGGGGTGCCAGGGCGGCGTGGCGTGATTCGCCCGGCCCTCCCGCGATTCTCCCACCCGGCATGGGGTGCGGAGAATCGCGCCCATGATTTTGAAAATTGTTTTCAGCTACCTTAAGTTGAAAAGAATATTCCTTTGTCACTGCGTTAAGGGAGTCAAGTCAAAAACCTCCTTGGGTGTTTATATTCTTTTGTTGAAATAGAATGAGTCTGCAGATTGGGAAAAATGGACAAATTTGTATTTCTGCTAAAGGTCACGCACTATCCTTACTTGATCACATATTGCTGATCCTTCACGGTCACTGGCTGAAAGTCCTGGGACTCGCCACCTAACTGCATTGTGGCAGCACCTTTATCATATGGACAGCAGCAGTTCAAAAAGAAGGCCCAACACCACCATTCAGGGCAACAGGAATGGGCTATGAATGCTGACTAACCAGCATTGACAAAAGAATGATATTTGTAAAATGAAGCAGGGGAAAAAAATCATAATTAATGCTAGTTTCTCAGTTGAATTTTGAAGCATTGATATGAAAAGGATAATGTTACAGCTGTAAAGCAGAAATTCGAATTTCTAACACCTATGAGACTGGGATTGGGAAGGATACAAGAGAGAGAGAAGATTGGCAATAGAGGTGGGAGCCAGAAAAAATACTAAGATGCAGAGAAAGGCAGGCACTTTTTTTTCATCATTTTAATACTGTTCTTTGGAAAGAAAAAATAATTTGGAATGCAAGCAAAGCCTCTCCATATCAAACAGGTAGGAAGAAAAGCTAGTTGGGGGGGCAAGAGAGCAGAAAAATAGGATGAAGGGGTTTCTGACATCTCCCTACTTTCACTTGGGTGAGGTCAACAAGTAGAAGTGAGAGACTTAAAGATTAGAAAGGGGTCAGCTCAAAATGGAGAGGGCATGTTACAATGGTTAAGCATGTAGCTCAAAGGGGTAAAAGTGGATTCTAATGAGGGGAAGAGGTTGGTAGAAAGAAGAAGAAGAGTAGGGGAAACTCGAATGATCAGTGGGGTAGAAGGAATGCTAAGAGAACCACATTTACCAACAGTCCCCACCCCAAGTTCAACCTGCAACTATTGGAGGCTCCTTCACCCACTACACCACTTCCCACCTGAAAGAAGAAGGCAAAGGAGAAAAAAAATAGACACAGAAGAGGATAACAAAGCAAAACAGTGTTAAGCGGAGAAGACAGTGAAAAGAAAAACAAAAGCTGAGAGACCGTGCAAGAAGCATCCACACGAACATGGCAGGGGCAGAAAAGGGAGCAACCATATTCTCTAGATAACTGGGCTGGCCTTTACGGTGTAGCGATGACCCTGACAACAGGTTGGAAAGCTGGGGAGTAGCCCTGCCTTCATCATTTTTGGGGAGCCCTGGGTGAATTCTGTGGTAATCAGGCAGTTAATGAACTGCCCTTGGGGCCTCCATCATTTTAAGGGATGCACCCCAACTCTAAGAGCTGTCAGCCAGTAGGAAGGCCGTTTGTTCTTCAGTCCCGCAGCGTCAAAGAGAGTAATGGCTAATGTTGGTTCTGCATGCAGCTGGAAGATGAGGGCAGGCGGTGTTGCTGCAGGGGCAGACATTACCTCTTCATGGGCCACAGGTATTAGTTCAGAGGTTGACCCTCAGGTTTTAATGGTGGTCTCCCCACATGACAGAGTGCCCAACCTACACGGACGGTGGGAAGGAGCCCTTAATTATCCACTTAAATATCATATTTGGCCTCTGGGCAGGAAGGCCATTCTCCCATCTTCCCTGGTGCTGGTAAAATGCTACAGTAGTAGGAAGGCGCCGAAACATAATCTCACCTGCCCCCCTTCCCTTCCAATCTTTTAGTGTCCTACCTGACTCTTTGCCCACTGCTGCAAACCCCTTTAAGTTTAGCTCGCAGTGCGCGGCACCACAGGAGATTGACTATAATGATTAAACTTATATCAGCATGACTGAAATGTGTGAACTATCAATATAATTGCATGTTGCCTGCTTACATCTCTGTACATTGGGTGCCAGTACAGCGACAACATTTGAACAGCATCAACCCAAATACCTTTAAAGTACTGTAGTACCAGCTGCATTTTCTGTTCATGTTCCTTCTGTTGCATTGTCAGTCGCCTATCTATCTCCATTGATAAACGCTCCACTGCAGATTCTAATTCATAGACCACATTCTCTTGCTCAGTTACCTTCACAGACATTTCTGCACATTGCACCTGCAAGTTTCGTTCAGTCTCACGTAGGTTGATCACCTACCAAAAATTAAAATATAAACAAGCATTAACAGGATCATAGCCATGTTAAAAGCTTAATGGATACTGTAAGAGCCCGTCCTGTTGATTCCCTTAGTTCCTATTTATTTTATTTTGTCTTTTTTTGGTCTATGGATCGTTAATGGAGACATACCTTTAAGTCGAACAGAGGAAGTAATTCGAAGTGTGAAAATAACACTGTGTTATAAAGTTTTGTGTTGGGCAGAAAACCAGACTTTATGGTACCCAAGAGATTGGAGGGGTTTGTTTCGATTGGTTGGCTGGTGGCCAATGGATTAGCCAGGGACAGTATTCTGCTTGGCAACCAACAACGATTGGTTCCCGTCAGGTGGAGGTTTTCTAGAGAACCCATGAGAAGCCACTGGACCCTCAAGTGGAAGCAGCTCTCTCTCTGCTCTGCTGCCTACTGTCTGAAAGCTGAAGCTTCTAGACCCTGGAAGAAGAAGCTGTCTCTCTCTCTCCGGAAGACATCCATCTTAAACAAAGACACTTATCCTTTTACTTTCATCATTACTTTACACCCCTCATGCCTTTTGTGTTTGATTGACTGTGTGAATAGATAAATTGGTAGATAGATATAGATATAGAGAGGGGAAGAGAGAGGGGAGGAGAGAGGGGAAGAGAGAGGGGAGGAACAACATAGAACAGTATAGCACAGAACAGGCCCTTCGGCCCTCAATGTTGTGCCGAGTATTGTCCGAAACCAAGATCAAGCTATCCCACTCCCTGTCATTCTAGTGTGCTCCATGTCCCTATCCAATAACCGCTTGAAAGTTCCTAAAGTGTCCGACTCCACTATCACAGCAGGCAGTCCATTCCACACCTTAACCACTCTCTGAATAAAGAACCTACCTCGGACATCCCTCCTATATTTCCCACCCTGAATCTTATAGTTATTCCCCCTTTTAACAGCTACATCCACCCAAGGAAATAGTCTCTGAACGTCCACTCTATCTATCCCCCTCATCATCTTATAAACCTCTATTAAGTCGCCTCTCATCCTCCTCTGCTCCAAAGAGAAAAGCCCTAGCTCCCTCAGCCTTTCCTCATAAGACCTATCATGCAAACCAGGCAGCATCCTGGTAAATCTCCTTTGCACCCTTTCCAATGCTTCCACATCCTTCCTATAATGAGGTGACCAGAACTGCACACAATACTCCAAATGTGGTCTCACCAAGGTCATGTATAGTTGCAGCATAACCCCGCGGCTCTTAAACTCAAGCCCCCTGTTAATAAACGCTAACACACTATAAGCCTTCTTCACGGCTCTATCCACTTGAGTGGCAACCTTCAGAGATTTGTGGACATGAACCCCAAGATCTCTCTGTTCCTCCACATTCCTCAGAACCCTGCCGTTGACCCTGTAATCCCCATTCAAATTTGTTCTACCAAAATGAACCACCTCGCACTTATCAGGGTTAAGGGGGGGAAGGGGGGAAGTTAGAAAAGGGGGGGGAAGGGGGAGGAGGGGGGAGGGGGGGAAGGTAGAAAAGGGGGGAAGGGGGGAGGAGGGGAGAGGAGGGGAGGGGAGAGGGAGTGAGCGAGGGGAGAGGGAGAGGGAGAGGAAGATGGAAGAGAAAGGGGACGGATGGACAGACAGACAGACAGGACAGTGACCCTTTAAGAAATGTTTTTGTCTTATCACATGGCTTCAGTGATGTCATTGTGTGGGTGGACCTGGCTGTGGCTCAGGGAGTTGTTTTACTTTCGCTTTGAGTTTGAACTGGTTTTGTTCTGCACAGGTTGAAAGAAGGTTTTTTTCTTTTCTGCATTTTAAAAGCTGTTCCCAGACTGCTTGGAAAGAAATAACTGTTTTCTGGAAGGAATTCAAACCTGCGGTTTTGGAAAGGACACAAGAGCATCCAAACCAGGTCTTGAGTGCTGTGTGCTGGGCTACACCTTCAAAAAGGGGTTTCTGGTTTATGGGATATTGTTATCAAATTGTAACAGATAAAAGGGGAACTTATTAAGGATTATACATTAGGTACTGTAGCTGTGTGGCGTATTTATGTTGGCAGTAGATAAAAATGGTTTGTGTGTGTGTTTATAAAAATGTTAACTAAATTGGTAGAATAAACTTTGTTTTTGATTGAAAGTGTTGGCCTCTGTTGAATAACACCTGAAAGGCAGGCCCTTGTGCTCATCGTACCCAAAATCTATAAACAGTTGTAGGTCAGGTGAATTCCATGATATAAAGATAAGAAGAAAAAAAAGAGTAGGAAGGAAGGAAGGAGAAGGAAGGAAGGAGAGGAAGGAAGGAGAGGAAGGAGAGAAGGAGAGGAAGGATAGGAAGGAGAGGAAGGAAGGAGAGGAAATAGAGGAAGGAAGGAGAAGAAGGAGAAGGAAGGAAGAAAGGAAGGAGAGGAAGGAGAAGGAAGGGTGGAGAAGGAAGGAAGGAAGGAGAGGAAGGAAGTTGAAGGAAGGAGAGGAAGGAAGGAAGGAGAGGAAAGAGGAAGGAAGGAAGGAAGGAAGGAAGGAAGGAAGGAAGGAAGGAGAGGAAAGGAAGGAGAAGGAAGGGAAGAAGGAAGGAAGGAAGGAAGGAAGGAAGGAGAGGAAGGAGAGGAAGGAAGGAGAGGATGTAGAGGAAGGAGAGGAAGAAAGGAGAAGGGAGGAAGGAAGGGGAAGGAAGGAAGGAAGGAGAAGGAAGGAGAAGGAAGAAAGGAGAAGGAAGGAGAGGAAGAAAGGAGAAGGAAGGAGAGGAAGGAAGGAGAAGGAAGGAGAGGAAGGAAGGAAGGAAGGAAGGAAGGAAGGACAGGCAGGAGAGGAAGGAGAGGAAGGAAGGAGAGGGAGGAAGGAGAGGAAGGAAGGAGAGGAAGGAAGGATTGGAAGGAAGGATTGGAAGGAAGGATTGGAAGGAGAGGAAGGAGAAGGAAGGAAGGAGAGGTAGGAGAAGGAAGGAAGGAAGGAGAGGAAGTAGGGAAGGAGAGGAAGGAGAAGGAAGGAATGAAGGAGAAGGAAGGAAGAGGAAGGAGAAGGAAGGAAGGAGAGGAAGGAGAAGGACGGAAGGAAGGAGAAGGAAGGACGGAAGGAAGGAGAAGGAAGGAAGGAGAGGAAGGAGAAGGAAGGAAGGAAGGAGAGGAAGAAGGAAGGAAGGAGAGGAAGGAGAAGGAGAAGGAGAAGGAAGGAAGGAGAAGGAAGGAAGGAGAGGAAGAATGAAAGAAGGCGAGGAAGGAGAAGGAAGGAAGGAAGAAAGGAGAGGAAGGAGAAGGAAGGAAGGAGAGGAAGGAAGAAAGGAGAGGAAAGAGAAGGAAGGAAGGAGAGAAAGGAGAAGGAAGGAAGGAAGGAAGGAAGGAAGGAGAGGAAGGAGAGGGAAGGAAGGAAAGGGGATGGAAGGAAGGAAGGAAGAAGGGGAAGGAAGAAGGAGAAGGAAGGAGAAGGAAGGAAGGAAGGAGAGGAAGGAGAAGGAAGAAAGGAAAGGAAGGAGTGGAAGGAGAGGAAGGAAGGAGAGGGAGGAAGGAGAGGGAGGAAGGAGAGGAAGGAAGGAGAGGAATGCAAAGGAAGGAAGGAGAGGGAAGGAAGAAGGAATGAAGGAGAGGAAGGAAGGAAGGAGAGAAAGGAAGCAGAGGAAGGAGAAGGAAGGAAGGAGAGGAAGGAAGGAAAGGAAGGAGTGGAAGGAGAGGTAGGAAGGAGAGGGAGGAAGGAGAGGGAGGAAGGAGAGGAAGGAGAAGGAAGGAAGGAAGGAAGGAGAGGGAATGAAGGAGAGGAAGGAAGGAAGGAGAGGAAGGAGAGGAAGGAAGGAGAGGAAGGAGAGGAAGGAAAGGAAGGAGAAGGAAGGAAGGAAGGAGAGGAAGGAGAAGGAAGAAAGAAGGAAGGAGAAGGAAGGAAGGAAGGAGAGGAAGGAGAAGGGAGGAAGGAGAGGGAGGAAGGAGAGGGAAGGAAGGAGAAGGAATGAAGGAGAGGAAGGAAGGAAGGAGAGGAAGGAAGGAGAGGAAGGAAGGAAGGAGCGGAAGGAAGGAGAGGAAGGAGAGGAAGGAAGGAAGGAGAGGAAGGAGAAGGAAGGAAGGAAGGAGAGGAATGAGAAAGAAGGAAGGAGAGGGAATGAAGGAGAGGAAGGAAGGAAGGAGAGGAAGGAAGGAAGGAGCGGAAGGAAGGAGAGGAAGGAGAGGAAGGAAGGAAGGAGAGGAAGGAGAAGGAAGGAGAGGAAGGAAGGAGAGGAAGGAGAAGGAAGGAAGGAGAGGGAAGGAAGGAGAAGGAATGAAGGAGAAGGAATGAAGGAGAGGAAGGAAGGAAGGAGAGGAAGGAAGGAAGGAGCGGAAGGAAGGAGAGGAAGGAGAGGAAGGAAGGAAGGAGAGGAAGGAGAAGGAAGGAAGGAAGGAAGGAAGGAAGGAGAAGAAATGAAGGAAGGAAGGAGAGGAAGGAGAAGGAAGGAAGGAGAAGGAAGGAAGGAGAGGAAGGAGAGGAAGGAAGGGAAGGAAAGGAAGGAGTGGAAGGAGAGGCAGGAAGGAGAGGGAGGAAGGAGAGGGAGGAAGGAGAGGAAGGAAGGAGAGGAAGGAAGGAGAGGAAGGAAGGAGAGGAAGGAGAAGGAAGGAAAGGAAGGAGAAGGAAGGAAGGAAGGAAGGAAGGAGAGGAATGAGAAGGAAGGAAGGAAAGGAAGGAGTGGAAGGAGAGATAGGATGGATAGGGTGGAAGGAGAGATAGGATGGATAGGGAGGAAGGAGAGGGAGGGAGAGGAAGGAAGGAGAGGAAGGAGAAGGAAGGAAAGGAAGGAGTAGGAAGGAAGGAGAGGAAGGAGAAGGAAGGAAGGAAGGAGAGGAAGGAAGGAAAGGAAGGAGAAGGAAGGAATGAAGGAGAGGAAGGAAGAGGAAGGAGAAGGAAGGAAGGAGAGGAAGGAGAAGGACGGAAGGAAGGAGAAGGAAGGAAGGAGAGGAAGGGGAAGGAAGGAAGGAGAGGAAGAAGGAAGGAAGGAGAGGAAGGAGAAGGAGAAGGAAGGAAGGAGAAGGAAGGAAGGAGAGGAAGAATGAAAGAAGGCGAGGAAGGAGAAGGAAGGAAGGAGAAGGAAGGAAGGAAGGAAGAAAGGAGAGGAAGGAGAAGGAAGGAAGGAGAGGAAGGAAGAAAGGAGAGGAAAGAGAAGGAAGGAAGGAGAGAAAGGAGAAGGAAGGAAGGAAGGAGAGGAAGGAGAGGGAAGGAAGGAAAGGGGATGGAAGGAAGGAAGGAAGAAGGGGAAGGAAGAAGGAGAAGGAAGGAGAAGGAAGGAAGGAAGGAGAGGAAGGAGAAGGAAGAAAGGCAAGGAAGGAGTGGAAGGAGAGGAAGGAAGGAGAGGGAGGAAGGAGAGGGAGGAAGGAGAGGAAGGAAGGAGAGGAAGGAAGGAGAGGAAGGAGAGGAATGCAAAGGAAGGAAGGAGAGGAAGGAAGGAAAGGAAGGAGTGGAAGGAGAGGTAGGAAGGAGAGGGAGGAAGGAGAGGGAGGAAGGAGAGGAAGGAGAAGGAAGGAAGGAAGGAAGGAGAGGGAATGAAGGAGAGGAAGGAAGGAAGGAGAGGAAGGAGAGGAAGGAAGGAGAGGAAGGAGAGGAAGGAAAGGAAGGAGAAGGAAGGAAGGAAGGAGAGGAAGGAGAAGGAAGAAAGAAGGAAGGAGAAGGAAGGAAGGAAGGAGAGGAAGGAGAAGGGAGGAAGGAGAGGGAGGAAGGAGAGGGAAGGAAGGAGAAGGAATGAAGGAGAGGAAGGAAGGAAGGAGAGGAAGGAAGGAAGGAGAGGAAGGAAGGAAGGAAGGAGAGGAAGGAGAGGAAGGAAGGAAGGAGAGGAAGGAGAAGGAAGGAAGGAAGGAGAGGAATGAGAAAGAAGGAAGGAGAGGGAATGAAGGAGAGGAAGGAAGGAAGGAGAGGAAGGAAGGAAGGAGCGGAAGGAAGGAGAGGAAGGAGAGGAAGGAAGGAAGGAGAGGAAGGAGAAGGAAGGAGAGGAAGGAAGGAGAGGAAGGAAGGAGAGGAAGGAGAAGGAAGGAAGGAGAGGGAAGGAAGGAGAAGGAATGAAGGAGAAGGAATGAAGGAGAGGAAGGAAGGAAGGAGAGGAAGGAAGGAAGGAGCGGAAGGAAGGAGAGGAAGGAGAGGAAGGAGAGGAAGGAGAGGAAGGAGAAGGAAGGAAGGAAGGAAGGAAGGAAGGAAGGAGAAGAAATGAAGGAAGGAAGGAGAGGAAGGAGAAGGAAGGAAGGAGAAGGAAGGAAGGAGAGGAAGGAGAGGAAGGAA
The DNA here is from genome assembly GCF_902713615.1 of Scyliorhinus canicula. Classification (NCBI taxonomy): domain Eukaryota; kingdom Metazoa; phylum Chordata; class Chondrichthyes; order Carcharhiniformes; family Scyliorhinidae; genus Scyliorhinus; species Scyliorhinus canicula. The sequence continues at coordinate 84,670,234 of NC_052153.1, read as the reverse complement.
GGGAAGGAAAGGAAGGAGTGGAAGGAGAGGCAGGAAGGAGAGGGAGGAAGGAGAGGGAGGAAGGAGAGGAAGGAAGGAGAGGAAGGAAGGAGAGGAAGGAAGGAGAGGAAGGAGAAGGAAGGAAAGGAAGGAGAAGGAAGGAAGGAAGGAAGGAAGGAGAGGAATGAGAAGGAAGGAAGGAAAGGAAGGAGTGGAAGGATGGATAGGGTGGAAGGAGAGATAGGATGGATAGGGAGGAAGGAGAGGGAGGGAGAGGAAGGAAGGAGAGGAAGGAGAAGGAAGGAAAGGAAGGAGTAGGAAGGAAGGAGAGGAAGGAGAAGGAAGGAAGGAAGGAGAGGAAGGAAGGAAAGGAAGGAGAAGGAAGGAATGAAGGAGAGGAAGGAAGAGGAAGGAGAAGGAAGGAAGGAGAGGAAGGAGAAGGACGGAAGGAAGGAGAAGGAAGGAAGGAGAGGAAGGAGAAGGAAGGAAGGAAGGAGAGGAAGAAGGAAGGAAGGAGAGGAAGGAGAAGGAGAAGGAAGGAAGGAGAAGGAAGGAAGGAGAGGAAGAATGAAAGAAGGCGAGGAAGGAGAAGGAAGGAAGGAGAAGGAAGGAAGGAAGGAAGAAAGGAGAGGAAGGAGAAGGAAGGAAGGAGAGGAAGGAAGAAAGGAGAGGAAAGAGAAGGAAGGAAGGAGAGAAAGGAGAAGGAAGGAAGGAAGGAAGGAGAGGAAGGAGAGGGAAGGAAGGAAAGGGGATGGAAGGAAGGAAGGAAGAAGGGGAAGGAAGAAGGAGAAGGAAGGAGAAGGAAGGAAGGAGAGGAAGGAGAAGGAAGAAAGGCAAGGAAGGAGTGGAAGGAGAGGAAGGAAGGAGAGGGAGGAAGGAGAGGGAGGAAGGAGAGGAAGGAAGGAGAGGAAGGAAGGAGAGGAAGGAGAGGAATGCAAAGGAAGGAAGGAGAGGGAAGGAAGAAGGAATGAAGGAGAGGAAGGAAGGAAGGAGAGAAAGGAAGCAGAGGAAGGAGAAGGAAGGGAGAGGAAGGAGAAGGAAGGAGAGGAAGGAAGGAAAGGAAGGAGTGGAAGGAGAGGTAGGAAGGAGAGGGAGGAAGGAGAGGAAGGAGAAGGAAGGAAGGAAGGAGAGGGAATGAAGGAGAGGAAGGAAGGAAGGAGAGGAAGGAGAGGAAGGAAGGAGAGGAAGGAAGGAGAGGAAGGAAGGAAAGGAAGGAGAAGGAAGGAAGGAAGGAGAGGAAGGAGAAGGAAGAAGGAAGGAGAAGGAAGGAAGGAAGGAGAGGAAGGAGAAGGGAGGAAGGAGAGGGAGGAAGGAGAGGAAGGAGAGGGAAGGAAGGAGAAGGAATGAAGGAGAGGAAGGAAGGAAGGAAGGAAGGAAGGAGAGGAAGGAGAGGAAGGAGAGGAAGGAAGGAAAGGAAGGAAGGAGAGGAAGGAAGGAGAGGAAGGAAGGAGAGGGAGGAAGGAGAGGGAGGAAGGAGATGAAGGAGAGGAAGGAAGGAAGGAAGGAGAGGAAGGAAGGAGAGGAAGGAAGGAGAAGGAAGGAAGGAGAGGAAGGAAGGAGAAGGAAGGAGAGGAAGGAGAAGGAAGGAAGGAAAGGAAGGAGAAGAAGGAAGGAAAGGAAGGAGTGGAAGGAGAGGAAGGAAGGAGAGGGAGGAAGGAGAGGAAGGAGAAGGAAGGAAGGGAGGAAGGAGAAGGAAGGAAGGAAGGAGAAGGAAGGAAGGAGAGGAAGGAAGGAGATAGAGGACGGAAGGAGAAGGAAGGAGAGGAAGGAAGGAGAGGAAGGAAGGAAGGAGAGGAAGGAAGGAAGGAGAGGAAGGAAGGAGAGGAAAGAGAAGGAAGGAAGGAAGGAGAAGGAAGGAAGGAAGGAAGAAGGAAGAAGGAAGGAAGGAAGGAGAGGAAGGAAAGGAAGGAGAGGAAGGAAGGAGTGGAAGGAAGGAGAGGAAGGAAGGAGAGGGAGGAAGGAAGGAGAGGAAGGAGAGGGTGGAAGGAGAGGAAGGAGAGGAAGGAAGGAGAGGAAGGAAGGAAAGGAGAAGAAGGAGAGGAAGGAAGGCCAGGGAGGAACCCAGAAGGGTAGGCCGGTAACGACCCAAGGTGTACAGCCGCCGCTGGTCGTTTGAGGAGATGTCAGACAGCATGTGCCACGAGAGGCTCCGCTTCAACAAGGGGACGGTGCGGGGATGCAATGGTACAGTGGTATTATCACTAGACTAGTTGTCCAGAGACCCAGGGTAATGCTCTGGGAACCCGGTTTCGAATCCTACCACAACAGATGGTGAAATTTGAATTCAATACAAATCGGGACTTTAAGTCTAGTGATGACCATGAAACCATTGTTGAGTGTCCTAAAAACCCATTTGGTTCACTAATGTCCTTTAGGGAAGGAAATTTGTCTTCCTAACCTGGTCTGGTCTATATGTGACTCTAGTAAGATGGCACGCATGTCGCCTTATGCGCACCGAGCGGTCCAGGGGTTCCACTCCATGAACCTTCAACTTGTGTGTGAACACCACCTCAAGATCATGTATGTGTGCATGCTTCCCAGGGAATGTGCTTGACAGCTATATCCTGGGACTTACCTGCACACTTACCCTGGAAATGTTACGCTGGTTATTAACTGATTTAACTGAGTTATTAGCCAGGAAAAGTCAAGGGAACACTCCAACCTCCCAGCCCAACCCCATTAAACCCGCTTCCTGACTATTCTCTCTTGCTTCAATGTCCCACCAAACTGACCTGAGGAACCCTCAGACCCCACCTGACTACCCACCCCACCCAACTAACCTTCAACCCACTCACTCATTTATCTAATTACCCACTCACCCACTGCTAGAAAGCCTCAAGACCTTTTTTGAAGGTCTTTCTCATGGATGTCTGCGCTGACCCATCGATGCTTCTGACGGGATCTGCAAGTCCGGGCCATGATTTGTCCTTCTAACTGGTATTTCAGAAGTGTGGGATGTACTACATGTGTTATAACCTCTACTCATTTCAAAAGCTACCAATATTCAGAAAATATATTTTTGATTGACAAAAATATGTCTTGTTAAGATCCTTGTTGGGATGAACCAAAATACATAATATTGGATTGGCTTAAATCATAAATGCTAATTATGATTTAACAAATCACATTCTATACTTACAACTTTAGAACTGATGTATGGAAAGTAGGGCTTTACCTTATTAAAATATCTGCAGAGAAGGACTCGTGTCTCAGCAGCCGATAACGCACCGAGTTTAAACATTACATTTGCATCACTTTGGGCAATGCTACCATCTGAGCCCCTTAATGAGTGTTGGCGACAATGAATAGTTTCATTTTTGTACTCTATGGCAGCATCCAGAGCTTCAATACCTTCCTCCAATTGAAAAAATATTCGCTCCTCCTGAGAAATAAAACAGATGGGATTACCTGTTGAATTTGCTTCACCTCTGCTCGATACCTTGGTTATTAAAATTGGAAGGATGATGGAAGCTAATTCAATCGTAAATTTCAGAAGGGAATTGGTTGTACACTTGAAGAGAAATTACAGTGTTGTGAAGAAAGAGCAGGGCAGTGGGACTAACTGGACAGTTCTTTCAAAACAGCAGGCACAAGCATGATGAGCAAAATGGTTTACTGTGTTGCAAGTTTCCATGATTTACCCCGGGGACTCCAGGCACCTCTGCACCTCCAACCTGGTCATCATTTTCATTTTCAAAAACCTGTAGTGATTCCCACCAGCATGATGACGGGTTCAACGCGGGAGATACAACATTACATAGGACTGGAAGGTATGCATAAAGCCATTTAGTGAGGTTTAAATAAAGGCAAATTTATGGTAATGGACTTGAACCTCATCACCTCACCGGCAGAGGCCGGGAAGTTTTCAAACCGAGATACTGCCAGTGCAAATCTCATTTGGCCCTCTCAGGTTTAGCGCCCATAATGGAATTTGCGCCCATGATGAACGGACCCGAAAAATTGCACCCCTTATTTTTGATTCATCAATTTCAGTTTTTATGTGCCAAAATGTGATTTAGTTTCAATTTCTACTTTCAAGTCATCCACAAATTTTACAATTTTGTGTCATTGAAGGTGATGCAAAGCCAGGTTACCTGATCTATACCATTTGCTGCGGCTTACACAGAGTACAACAACAAAAGAACACTACATGTAAAAGTACAGGGTTCCACTTCGTGGCAGATTAATTTTAATGTTACTGCAGAATCCCCTTCCCTGGTGGGGAACCCACGTGAGGCATCACATTCGGCAGGACTAGAAGATCCTATTGGTGGGGACTGCCAGAAAATCCCACCCTGTATCAATATTAAAAGTTTCACAGCTCTACATATTTCCTGGCAATTTTTCCATTATAAAATCCTATGTCCACAATTAAAATAAAAGATACATTTGTAAAATTGCAGTGCTACAAGTAGAAGGAGGGCATAATTATAGTGTGACGAGTTTACATCAAGGGTTTCTATTATTTAGGCCAACGAAGAAACATATAATGTCAATATAAAAATAAGGGCAGTCAGGTGACCTTAAATGAGGGCTGATTTATGCTGTTGCATCCTGTGTTTTTTTATCTCTGCTAACACTGCTTCAGTTGAAAACTATAATCATTATTGATTCATTGTGTGCAATGTCATGGGAGATCAACTAATACGAAATTTAAAAAAAAACACACAAGAGCAGGTGCGCCAAGGCTGTAGCACACCAAGGAAATAAGAGGAATTTCTTATGACTGCATTCAAGGCTACATCACTTGAAGCTCTGCAGTACATATCGGACTTTAACATTCACTTATTATGTTAGATCTGTGTAATAAGCAAGTTATATCACTAATAGGAAATATAATGATTATACCTCAGGGGATAGAACACTTCCAAGCTCTAATTTCTCATCTAGACAATGCCTTCTTTTCAACAGCTGAGCACGTTCCTGTTGAAGTACTTGCATCTCTTCTGATATGGTTTTTCTTTCCTCTGTAGTACTGTTCTGAAGTTGTGAGCTTTTGTCTGATATTTCCTTTTCTATTGTGTTTAAACGAGTGGATAAATTTAAAATGTCTTTGTTCAAGGCCTGAAAAGAAATAATTAATACTGACTTGTGTTGTAACCAGATGTTAGAACTCCAATTAATGCAGTTAGCAGATGCATTGTATGTGATCTTATTCAGGAATTGATAAAATAATGAATGGTTTGACATATTATTTATATTTCAAAGCTGTGGTATTTCAACATAGTAATTACAGAGTTAATACTACATCCAAAACTGGTTATTGAATTGGAAGTTCAGAACCAGCAACATTATCTAGCCAAGGAACATTAGTCATGAATGATTTTGGCTTGGATTTTGCAGTCACTGGCAATGCAAGATGCTCATCACAGGTTTTCAAAGAAAGCTATGCTGAGAGACCTTGTGATCTGTGTGGCAAGAACATCACCTTTGGATGTATAATTGATCATAATGTTGTTCCATGTGGATTCCAAGCTTTGAGCTGCCGTGATGTCATCAAACTGTCCAAGCAGCCAATCCCATCAAAAAAATCTCAGAGACAACCAAGCAGGAAATGAAAAACACTAATAATCAAATCACTTTAAAAAAAAATAACAGGAAATGAAATAATGATTGTAACATACAAATATTAGAAACAATTATACTTTATTAATTATTAAAAATGTTTTTCAAATCTTGCCATTAATCACAATGGAGACATCTAACAACATTTCTCAAATAAAAAGTTACTTTTCCAGGATCAGATTGGTTGTTCAGCAGTGGTAATTATTCAAATTTCCATTAAAAATCCAATTATACTGCACTGAACAAGACAGTGAGATGTGAACATAAAAGGAGAAGTTCTCTCCAAATCAACTGATTTTGTTAAATGTCAGCTCTGGAGAGATAGTTTGCAGAATGGCCTGTGACGTTGGAGTGAATAATAGAATGCATCTTCAGAATCTTTGAACCGATCTGTGCTTGTGCTAAATCTTGAAATTGTGGTCCAATTGAGAGAGGTAATTGTTAACTGGATCCAGCGGCTTTCTTTGCTGATGAGAGTTTATTGACTGAACTGTCAACACAACTCACCCTCCAGCGTTCCAGTTATCCCCATTTATAGATATTCAATACCCACTATCTTTGCAACAGATGGGAGGGACAAAGGAACTGCTGTTCAAGCAAGCCCAAACCAAATTCCACTACTTGGGATCCAAATAGCCTAGGACTGGATGCAGATCCACAAATGGAACCTGGCAAGTCTGGTGGAGGAAGTCAAAAGATATCTGCAGAGGTGGGGGGCCCACTCCCACTCTCCCTCACAGGGGAAATACAGATGATCAAAATAAACGTCTTGCCCAAGGTCCTCTTCCTGTTTAGATCCCTCCCAATCTACATCCCCCAGACCTTTTCAACACAGTTGAAAAACTAATCATGGTGTTTGTGTGTGTGTGTGTGTGTGGAGGGGGAGGGGAGGGGGAGAGGAGGGGGGGAAGAACCCGAGGATCGAAAAGAAAGCCCTAAATAGGAAAAGAAATGTGGTCGTCTTGGCCCTTCCGAACCTACAGTTCTATCACTGGGCAGCCACCACAGAAAGACTGAGGGGATGGGTGAAGGGACCAGAAGCAGAATGGGTGAAGATGGAGGTGAGTTCCTGCATAGGTATGTCCCTCCAAGCCCTAGCCACAGCTGCTCTCCCATTCTTCCCGGCCAAACACTTGAAGCCCAATGGTAGTAGCCACGCTCCGGACATGGTATCAAATGAGGCAGCACTTCGGCCGAACAAAATTTTAAAAAATTAATTCATGGGCTGAGCGTCACTGGTTGGGGAAAATTTATTGCCCATCCCTAGTTGCCCTTCAGAAGTTGGTAATCCCTAGTTGCCCTTCAGATGGTGGTAGTGAACCGTTGCAGTCCTTGAGTTGTAGGTACACCCACTGTGCTGTTAGGGAGGGAGTTCCAGGATGTTGCCCCAGCGACAGTGAAGGAGCGGCAATATATTTACAAGTCAGGGTGGTGAGTGACTTGGAGAGGAACCACCAGGTGGTTGAGTTACCAGGTATCTGCTGCTCTTGTCCTTCTAAGGGTAGTAGTCCTGAGTTTGGAAGGTGCTGTCGAAGGAACCTTGGTGAGTTACCGCAGTGCATCTTGCAGATGGTACACATGGCTACCACTGTTCATCAGTGGTGCAGGGTTTGAATGTTTGTGGAAGGAGGAGCAATCAAGCGGAATGTTTGTCCTGGATGGTGTCGAGCTTCTTGAGTGTTGTTAGAGCTGCCCTTATCCAGACAAGTGGAGAGTATTCCATTACACTCACTGGCTAGTCCAGTTTAGTTTTTTTTTTACAAAATATTTTATTGAAGCATTTAAAATTTTCACAGTTTAACACATTAACATTTCTTAAAACAGTCGTGTGGGCAAACACACGCATATGTATATATATATATATATATATATATTCTTTTTTAAAAAAAAACACAATGTCCCCAAATGCCCATGCCCTATTTCCTAGCTATCCCACTTCTGCTTCACCTCCCTGATCAGGGCCCCTTCCCACTCCATCAACTCCTTGTATATCTCCGAAGTCCTCCATTCTCCAAACCTAGTTTTTGACATCACTTTATCCTGTAGTCCCCTCATGGGGAGGAGAGGGAAGCTTGGAACCTGCCTCCGGACAAAGTCATTCCCGAAACCCATTCCCACCCGGTAACTCAAACTCCTCCTCTAGTGCCTCCAAGGTCGGTAAGCCCTGCTGAATAAATAAATTCCCAAATCTCTCGATCCCTGCCTGCTGCCACCTCCTGAAGCCCCCATCCAACCTCCACGGGATAAACCGGTGATCGTTACAGATTGGAGACCACACTGACGCCTCCTCTAATCCCATGTGCTGCCTCCATTGCCCCCACACCCTTAGGGCTGCCACCACCACAGGGCTTGCAGAGTGCCGAGCTGGCGAAAACAGCAGGGACGCCGTTAGTAAAGCCTCCAAACTCATGCCCTTACAGGATGCTGCTTTCACTCCCTCCCACTCGATCCCTCCCCCACTACCCACTTCCTGACCATCGATATGTTGGCCACCCAGTAATAATTAATAAAGCTCGGGAGGGCCAGGCCCCCCTCCACGCGACCGCGCTCCAGAAGTGTCCTCTTTACTCTCGGGGTTTTCCCCGCCCATACAAAACCTGTAATCGCCGCATTTATTGTTCTAAAAAAACCTTTGGGACAAAAATCGGAAGGCATTGAAAAAAGAAAAGCAGTCTTGGGAGGACTGTTATCTTCACCGTCTGGACCCTTCCTGCTAACATCAGCAGGAGCATGTCCCATCTGTGGAAATCCCTTTTCATTTCGTCGACCGCTTTGCCCAGATTTAACTTGTGGAGCTGCCCCCACTCTTTAGCCACTTGAATCCCTAAATATCTGAAACTCCCTGCCACAATTTAAAAGGGAACTCCCTCAGTCTCCTTTCCTGTCCCCCGCGGCTGCATCACAACCATCTCGCTCTTTCCGATATTCAGCTTGCAGCCTGAAAATCGCCCAAATTCTCCCAGTACCTCCATGATTTCGCTTATTCCCCCACCGGGTCTGTAACATAAAGCAGCAGGTCATCAGCATGAACAGAAACCCTGTGCTCCACCCCCCACCTCACAATCCCCGCCACGCACTCGATGCTCCAAGGGCCACTGCTAAAGGCTCTATGGCCAGGGCAAACAGTAATGGGGAGAGCGGGCATCCCTGTCTTGTCCCTCTCCTGAGATTAAAATATTCTGACCAGGTTCGGTTGGTTCTCACATTTGCCACCGGGGCTTGATACAACAGCCGGACCCAGTCCACAAATCACTGCCCGATCCCGAACCTGCCCAAAATATCCCATAGGTACATCCACTCCACCTGGTCGAAAGCCTTCTCCTCGTCCGTGGCTACTACCACCTCAGCCTCACGCCCCTCGGCTGGCATCATTATAACATTGAGAAGCCACCTAATATTAGACGTCAGATGCCTGCCCTTCACAAACCTCATCTATCCTCACCTATTCCTCCGGGACACAATCCTCTATTCTGGTGGCCAAGATCTTTGCCAGTAATTTAGCATCCACATTCAACCCCCCCCCCCCCCCCCCCCCCCCCCCCCCCCCCCCCCCCACCCCTGCCCCAGGGGGTTCAGACTCGTATAAACAGCTATAAAATTCACAGAACACGTCATTAACTGCCCCGGGGTCCCTCACTACTTTCCCCCTCACATCCTTAATTTTCCCTATCTCTCTTGCTGCCTCCTGCTTCCTCAGCTGATGCGCCAACATCCTGCTAGCTTTCTCTCCAGATTCATATATTGCCCCTTTTACCCTCCTCAGCTGTCCCTCCGCCTTACCTGTGGAAAGGAGCCCAAAATCCATTTGAAGTCTCTGGCGCTCCTTCAGGAGCTCCTCATTCGGGGACTCCTCATATCTCCTATCCGCACTCAAGATTTCTCCTACTAGCCTATCGAGCTCCGCCCGTTCAGCCCTCTCCCTATGGGCCCCGAATCGAAATATATTTCCCTTTGATCACCGCTTTCAATGCCTCCCACACCACCACAGCCGCAATCTCTCCCGTGTCGTTGGTGTTTATATACCCCCGAATGGCTTCCCTCACATATCTTATCGTCTGCTAACAACCCTGCATCTAGCCTCCACTGTGGGGGCTGAGAATTTTCCGTGTTCACCGTAGGTCTAGCCAATGGCGTATGGTCCGATACTACGATTGCTGAATACTCTGTGTCCACTACCCCAACTAATAATGTTTTGTCCAATATAAAAAAGTTGATCCTGGAGTAGAATGAATATTGTTTACTCCTTGGCTTCTCAAATCTCCACGGATCATCACATCCCATGTGCTCCAAGAACCCTCGCAGCTCTTTTACCATTGCTGACACTTTCCCTGACCTAGAACGTGACTGATCCATCCTAGGATCTAAGACCGTATTAAACTCAACCTCCAAGATCAACCGGTGCGAATCGAGGTCCGGGATTTTTCCCAGCATCTTCCTAACAAACGCGACGTCATCCCAGTTTGGGGCATATATATTCACCAGCATCACTGCCATTCCCTCCAGTTTCCCATTCACCATGATAAATCTGCCTCCCGGGTCTGTCACAATTTCCCCACCTCGAACGCCACCCTTTTGTTAATCAGGATGGCCACCCCCCTGGTTTTCAAGTCTAATGAAACACCTGCCGACCCATCCCTTTTTAAGTCTAAATTGATCCCCCAGCTTCAAGTGAGTTGCCTGTAACATGGCCACGTCCGCCTTTAACTGTCTCAAATGTGCGAACAGATGGGCCCTCATGACCGTCCCATTCAGGCCACAAACATTCCATGTAACCAGTCTGGTCGGGCGGGCTGGGTCCCCTCCCCTGTTGATCAGCCATGACCTTTCCTCGGCCAGCCCCTAGCCCATGGCCCAAACTTAATGGCCCACCCGTCCCCCTTTACAACATCTTATCAATCCCATCACCTTCAAACAGAGCCCCAAACAATAGAAGTGTAAACAAACATGGCAAATGGAGAGACAGAAAAAGTTATATGTGTAAAAACTCGAACAGATGTCTTTACCTCCTCGACCATCTTAATTTGAAAATTCTTCTTCTCCCCACTCCGTTCTTTTATTTTCCCCTTTATTTTTATTTTCCCTTTTTATCTTTTACAAGCACAAACAAAAGGAAGAAACTGTACCTTAACATATACACTGAAAGGTCAAAATTAAAGAAAAAACAAACCCCCTTCACTTCTCAGTCATCGCAACTCAAGTTACATGCAGCATAGAACTTTTTGATGTAAATTGCTACCGACCAGTTTTCTCTTTTTATTAAGTCCTTATCGGTCCCCCAGGTTGTTGTCTTTCATAAAGTCCACTACTTCTTCCGGCGAGCCAAAATACAGTTCCCATTCCTCATAGGTTACCCAAAGATGGGCTGGGTAGAGAAGTCTAAATTTATTCCCTTCGTATACAGGGCCGCTTTAACTTCATTAAAAGTCGCCCTCCTCTTAGCAAGTTCTGCTCCCAAGTCCTGGTAGACCCGGATCTCAGCTTCTTCCCATACGATCCGTTTTGTCTCCCTAGTCCATCTCATGATGCGTTCCTTGTCCAGGAATCGGTGCAGCTTCACCACCAATGCCCTCGGGGGCTCATGACCCTGGGGCTTGCGCATAAGTGCCCTGTGAGCCCGGTCCACCTCCAACGGCCTGTCGAACGCCTCTGCCCCATCATTTTCTCGAACATCCTCACAACATATGCACTGGCATCTGATCCTTCCTTTCCCTCCGGGAGACAGTTGATCTGAACGTTCTGCCTGCGGGAACGATTCTCCAGGTCCTCCACCTTTTCCAGCAGCCGCTTTTGCCGATCTTGTAAAACACCAATTTGCAGTGCCATCCCAGTGGACTGCTCCTCTTGCTTCATCGCCTGCTCCTGCAGCTTTTGGATCGACTGTCCCTGGGTCTTCACTCTCACCTCCATACGGTCGACAACCTCCTTAATCGAGGCAACCACCTTGGTCAGGTCCTCCGCAAACTCCTTACGGTGCCAGGTGAACTTCTCATCCAGGTATGCAACCCTGGAATAACATAAGTGGATAAAAGGGAGAGGAGGAAAAGGCGACCCCTATCCTCTGGAATTACGCTTGAAAAATAATCGCAAAAGAAGGAATCAAAAGTTGGTTGGAAGTGAAGAGCTGAGCAGTGGCTGCAATGGCCACTGTTGACCATTGGGCCGACGGGGCCGGATCTCGCTTCTCTGCCATTGCAGCCACCAAGCTCAGCTCTTCACTTCCAACCAACTTTTGATTCCTTCTTTTGTGATTATTTTTCGAGCGTAATTCCACAGGATAGGGGTCGCCTTTTCCTCCTCTCGTTTTTATCCACTTATGTTAGAAAACATTTCCACGGGGCAGCACGGTGGCGCAGTGGGTTAGCCCTGTTGCCTCACAGCGCCGAGGTCCCAGGTTCGATCCCGGCTCCGGGTCACTGTCTGTGTGGAGTTTGCACATTCTCCCCGTGTTTGTGTGGGTTTCGCCCCCACAACCCAAAGATGTGCAGGGTAGGTGGATTGGCCACGCTAAATTGCCCCTTAATTGGAAGAAATTAATTGGGTACTCTAAAATTTAAAAAAAAAAAAATACAGAGAAAACATTTCCACGAAAATCCAGCTTAAAAGCTGTCAAAACACCACCAAGAGTGGGAGCTGCTAAATGTGCGACTGTTCACAGCATGGTCGCCACTGGAAGTGTCCAGTTTAGTTTCTGATGAATGATAACCCCCAGGATGTTGATTGTGGGGTATTCAGTAATAGTAATGACAATAAATATCATGGGGCAGTGGTTGGATCCTCTCTTGTAGGGAATGGTCATTGCATGGCACTTGTGTAGCGTAAATGTAACCTGCCCAAGCCTGGATATTGTCCAGGTCTTGCTGCATTTGGACATGGACTGCTTCACTATTCGAGAAGTCGCAAATGGTGCTGAACATTGTGTAGTCATGTGCAGTCATCCGCAAACATCCCCACTTCTGACCTTATGATGGAAGGGAGGTCATTGATGAAGCAGCTGAAGATATCCTGAGGAACTCCTGCAGTGATATCCTGGAGCTGAGATGATTTAACCTCCAACCATGACAGCCATCTTACTTTGTGCCAGGTATGACTCCACCCAATGGAGAGTTTCCCCCCAATTCCCATTAACTCCATCATGGCCTCCATCTGCAACAACCACAGGTTTACTCCCACAATAATGGACACTAGCATCAAAAGGTGGAGACGGGACAAGGGGACACTGACAGTTAGGGACATGTACAAGGATGATAGAGTAGCGACCTGGGGGAACTCATGGAGAAGTTCCAAGTACCAAGATGAAACAACCCGAGATACATTCAGGTCATAAACTTCCTCCGTAAGTAAACAATGATGTACCCCCAGATACCAGGATACTCGTTAGTGGAAGAACAGCTGGACGCGGGTGACCTAGGGAAGGCAAACCGTGCAGACTTGCACGGGCGACTGTTGGAGGAAGTACACTCCTTCCCTGGAAGAGACCAGGAAAAAATAGGAGGAGGAACTAGGCATAGATATAGGGAGAGTATTCTGGAAAGAAGCACTGCACAGGTCGAACTTCACCTCCATGTGTGCAGGGCTGAGCCTAGGTGCACAGAGCGCACCTAACTGGAACTGAAATGAGTAAATTCTTTCTAGAGGTGGAGGACAAATGTGAACGGTGCCTTGGACAAGGTACAAAGCCATGGGGACTGGCCCGAGGGCCAGCTGAAGTCCAAACTAAACTGTAAATAGACACTTGTGAATATGTGCTCTGGTCACACTTGGGTTTGCAACAGATGTATACTGACTAAAGAAGGGCCACGGCCACAGCAGGAGGGAAGACAGTTGCCTGTAAATCTATGTGCTGATTTCTGTTCATCTTTTTTATTGTCCCTTTTGCGCGTTTTGTAATAACTGCAAGCTAACTGGGGTGCAGGGAAAGAAAATCAGAGCTTTAGTGGTTTCTACCACTCTTGTGCATCTCCTACAATATGTTATAATTCAGCCTGCCATTAGAGGGAGAAGCTGCAATCAGATGTAATTGTATTACAATTGAGTAAAGATAACTACAAAGGCACAAGGGAGGAGCTGACCAGAGTTGATTGGGGAGCTTAGCAGGAAAGACAGTGGAACAGCAATGGCAAGAGTTTTTGAGGGTTATTCAGAAGACACAACATATATTCATCCCAAGAAGGAGGAAACATGCTAATGGGAGGACAAGGCAACCATGGCTGACAAGTCAGGGACAACGTAAAAGCAAAAGAAAAAGCATTAAATGTGACGAGGATTAGTGGGAAGCCAGAGGATTGGAAAGCCTTTAAAAGTAAGCAGAGGACAACTAAAAAAGCAATGGAGGAGTGGGGAGAAAGAAGATGAAAGAGGAGTGTAAGCTAGTTAGTAATATAAAAGAAGGTTGGAAGAGGCTTTTTTTGATATGTAAAAGTAAGAGAGAGACACGAATGTACATTGGACCACTGGAAAATGAGGCTGGAGAAGCAGTCATGGGGAACAAAGAAATGGCAGAGGAATTGAATATGTACTTTGCATGAGTCTTCACAGTGGAAGACACCAATGGCATACCAGAACTTCAAGGGAGTCAGGGCGTAGAGGTGAATGTCGCGGTGCTGGGGAAGCTGAAAGGTCTGAAAGTTGATAAATCACACAGACCAAATGGACGACACCCCAGGGTTCTGAAGGACATAGCTGAGGAGATTGTGGAGGCATTGGTGGTGACCTTTCAGGGATCACTCGAGTCATGGAGGGTCCCAGACGACTGGAAAATGGCTAATGGAACACCCCTGTTTAAGAAGGGAGGGAAACAGAAGACATGAAATTATAGGCCTGTTAGCCTGACTTCGGTCATTGGCAAGATTTTAGAGTCCATTATTAAGGTTGATTGTACCTCCTCAAGGTACTGGAACGTTTTGGGCTAGGAGCAGGATTCACCGCCTGGGTGAGACTCCTGTACAACACTCCCAATGCGAGCGTTCGAACCAACACCACCAGCTCTGAATACTTCCAACTACAAAGAGGCACAAGGCCTCACTCATGTTTGCAATAGCAATCGAACCCCTAGTGATAGCCGTACGGGGTGCAAAAAACTGGAAGGGCATCCAAAGAGGAGACAGAGAGCACAGAGTTTCACTCTATGCAGATGACCTGCTCCTGTACCTCTCAAAGCCACAGGAAGGACTAAAAGCAATGATGCAGATCCTAACATAGTTCGAAACCTTCTCAGGTTGCAAACTCAACCTGGGCACTCAACTCAACCCCCCTCCTCTTTACAATAAATAAACACGGACGTCAATGTACATAATGTTGAAAATGCCAATAAAAAGATTTCTTTTTAAAATTAAGTATGAGATTGCAGTGCACTTGGAAGTGCATGGTTAAATTGGGCTAGGAGTGAGCACAGCTTTGTCAAGAGGAGGTTATGCCTGATAAATCTGTTGGAATTCTTTGAGGTAACGAGGAAGTTAGACAAAGGAGAGCCAGTGGATGTCATCTATTTGGATTTCCCGAAGACCATTGACAAGGTGCCATATAGGAAGCTGCCAAATAAGAAAAGAGCCCATGGTGTTAGGGACAAGGTACTGAGATGGATCGAGGATTGGCTGACTGGCAGAAGGCAAACAGTGGAGATAAAGGTGTCTTTTTCAGAATGGCAGCCGTGACTAGTGGTGTTCCGCAGGGGCCAGTGCTGGGACCACAACTATTCATGATATACTTTAACGATCTGGAACTGAGGGCATTATTGCGAAGTTTGCAGATGTCACAAAGATATACAGAGGGACAGGTAGTGTTGAGGAAGAAGAGAGGAGAGGCTGCAGAAGGACTTGGACAGGCTAGGAGAGTGAGCAAAGAAGTGGTAGATGGAATACAATGTGGAAAGGTTTAAGGTTATGCACTTGGTAGGAAAAATAACGGTATAAATTATTTTCTAAATGGGCAAAGGCTTCAGAATCTGAAGCACAAGAGGACTTAGGAATCATAGTTCAGGATTCTCTTAAGGTAAACATGTAGGTTCAGTTGGCAGTTAAGAAGGCAAATGCAATGTTAGCATTCATTATGTGAAGGCTAGAATACTGGAGCAGGGATGTACTGCTGAGGCTGTATAAGGCTTTGCTCAGACCCGATTTGGAATATTGTGAGCAGTTTTGGGCTCTGTATCTAAGGAAGGATGTCCTGGCCTTGGAGAGGGTCCAGAGGATGTTCAGAAGAATGATCCCCGGAATAAAGGGCTTGTCATATGAGGAGCAGTTGAGGACTCTGGGTCTGTAGTCGATGGAGTGCGGAAGGATGAGGGGAAGTCTTATTGAAATTTACAGAATATGAGATAGAGTGCACATGGAGATGTTCCCACTAGAAGGAGAAACTGAAACCCGAGGGCACAGCCTCAGACTGAAGGGACAATCCTTTAAAACTGAGATGAGGAGAAATGTTTTCAGCCAGAGGGTGGTGAATCTGTGTAACAATTTGCCGCAGAAGGCTGTGGAGGCCAAATCACTGAGTGTCTCTAAGACAGAGATAGATAGGTTCTCGATTAATAAGGGGATCAGGGGTTACGGGGAAAAGACAGGAGAATGATGATGAGAAACACATCAGCCACGATCCAATGATGGAGCAGACGCGATGGGCCAAATGACCTAATTCTACTTCTATATCTTATGGTCCCAGCAGCTTTCTTAAGATTTATCCATTATCTATCAACCTGTAATGTTGAACTTGGGATGGGAGTGTGGCTTTCTTTAGAATATTCCCATCAGCATCTTTTTCTCAGTAGTGCCGTTTAATGTTGTGATATCCCAATTAATGCAAGACAAGTTGAGAGGTATGTTCTTACCTGACTGGAACGTAACCGTTTGATTTCCAATTGGCTTTTTTCCTGTAACAGTGCCTCCTTTTTGTCTACAATAACTTCTCTTTTCCTTAAATCCTCTTCCAACTCAGCTAGAGCTTGTCTTTGCTGCAGAACCTTTTCCACCTCTTCATCCAACCATTTGCGTTGTTCATCAATCCTCTAGAAATAGATTCAGAGATATACAGGAAACAACAAACACGAAGTACAAAAGGGAAGGATAGTGATTAAAAAGGTTATCATCTCTTTTTTATTTCCGCTGGCAAGATCATTCCTAATTGCCCTTGAGAAGATGATGAGCTACCTTCTTGAACTGTTGCACTCCATCTTGTAAATGTACACCCACTGTGCTGTTACATACACATACACAGTGGTATGCATTTTGTACAGCAGAGATATATTGACTTTGTGAGAGAGATTTTTTCCAATTAAGGGGCAATTTAGCGTGGCCAATCCACCTACCTTGCACATCTTTGGGTTGTGGGGGTGTGACCCATGCAGACACGGGGAAAATGTGCAAACTCAACATGGACAGTGACCCGGGCCTGGGATCGAGCCCGGGGCCTCGGTGCCGTGAGGCAGCAGTGCTAACCACTGCGCCACTGTGCCCCCCACCTTTGTGAGCGAGATGTACAATACTGCCTAACATTGAAATAAGAACAGAGAATAGTGGAAATGCATAGCAGATTAATTAAAATTTGAAAGTGAAAACAGTTTCTAAACAGACAATGATGAAAGATTACCCTTGAAATATTAAGCTGGGGCGGCACGTGGCACAGTGGTTAGCATTGCTGCCTACGGCGCTGAGGACCCGGGTTCGAATCCCGGCTCTGGGTCACTGTCCGTGTGGAGCTTGCACATTCTCCTCGTGTCTGCGTGGGTTTCACCCCCACAACCCAAAGATGTGCAGGTTAGGTGGATTGGCCACGCTAAATTGCCCCTTAATTGGAAAAAATAATTGGGTACTCTAAATTTATTTTTAAAAAAAGAAATATTAAGCTGCATTTCTCTTTCAAATGGTTACTGACCTGACATGCATTTCCAAATATTTGGTTTTATTTCCGATTTCAAGGATTTGCAATTTTATACTTAATCTTCATTGTTTAAAGTTTATCACATGCAGGTCTCGCATAAAAGACTCATCCAGAAGGTGAGATAGCAAAGGGATTGGGGGAAGAGCACTAGATCGGATTGAGGATTGGCTGACTGACAGAAAGCAGAGTGTTGGGATAAATGGGTCCGTCTCTGGTTGGCAAACTGTAATTAGCGGGGTGCCGCAGGGGTCAATCATCGGAACTCAACTGTTTGCAATCTATATAAATGATCTGCAAGCAGGAACAGAGTGTAGCATAACAAAATTTGCAGATTATACTAAAATAGGTGGGAAAGTAGGCAGAGAAGACTTTACAGATGGGTACAGATAGTTTAGGAGATTTGGCAGATGGAGTTTAATGCAATGTGTGAGGTTATCAATTATGGCCGAAAAAAATAGTCAGGCAAATTATTATCAAAATGGAAAGCAGATTCAAAATGGGACAAGCAGAGGAATCTGGGTGTCTTTGTTCATGAATCGCAGAAAGTCGGTATGGAGGTACAGCATGTAATTAAAAAGACTAATGGAATGTTAGCGTTTATTGCAAAACGACTGGAGTATAAAAGTAGAGAAATTTTGTTGCAATTATATAGGGTGTTGGTGAGACCACATCAAGAGTAATTGTGTCCAGTGTTGGTGTCCTTATTTGAGGAAGGGTGTGGGGGCATTGGAGGCAGTTCAGAGGAGGTTCACCAGTTTGATTCTAGGGATGAAAGGGCTGACATATAAGGAGTGATTAAACAGTTTTGGCTTATACTCATTGGAGTTTAGACGGATGTGAGGGGATATAAAATACTAAAATAAAGTAAACGTAGACCAAATGTTCCCCCTTGTCAGGCAATCTAGAACGAGAGGCGGTTGATTTAGAACTGAGAAGGAACTACTCGCAGACGGTGGTGAATTTGTGGAACTCACTGCTCCATAGAGCCATTGAATGGTTTTAAAAAGGAGATACATATTTCTGATTTTTTTACGAAATGGTTAAAGTGACATGGGGACGGATGAGGTGGATTTCAGACCAAGAGATCAGCCATGATCTGATTGAATGGTGGAGCAGGTTCATAGAACATAGAACAGTACAGCACAGAACAGGCCCTTCGGCCCTCGATGTTGTGCCGAGCCATGATCACCCTACTCAAACCCACGTATCCACCCTATACCCGTAACCCAAACACCACCCATTACCTTACATTTTAGGACACTACGGGCAATTTAGCATGGCCAATCCACCTAACCCGCACATCTTTGGACTGTGGGAGGAAACCGGAGCACCCGGAGGAAACCCACGCACACACGGGGAGGACATACAGACTCCACACAGACAGTGACCCAGCCGGGAATCGAACCTGGGACCCTGGAGCTGTGAAGCATTTATGCTAACCACCATGCTACCGTGCTGCCCACAAGTTTCAAGGACTTAATGCCTACTTCTGCTCCTAATTCCTATATTCCATTTGAAATGGAGTACATTGCCTGTATGATGCAGGGTTAATGATGGAAACTCACAAAATCTTGCTTGATTCACAGCGCTGAGGACCCAGGTTCGATCCCGACCCCGGGCCACTGGCCACTGTCCGTGTGGAATTTGCACATTCACCCCCATCACTGCCCCTTTACAAAAAGAAAATCGTTAAATGCCTTAAGCAATTCGGAAGCATTAGGCAGAACTATTTCTTGGCTATATACTTGGGGCGGCATAGTGGTTAGCACTGGTGCCTCACAGCGTCAGGGACCCTGGTTCGATTCCAACCTTGGGCGACTGTCTGTGTGGAGTTTGCACGTTCTCCCCGTGTCTGCATGGTTTCCTCCGGGTGCTCCGGTTTCCTCCCACAGTCCAAAGATGTGTTATGGGGATAGGGTGGAGGTGTGGGCTTGGGCGGGGTGCTCTTTTCAAGAGCCGGTGCAGACTCGATGGGCTGAATGACCTCTTTCTGCACTATAAATTCTATGATCTATGAAATAAAGATAAGATTAAATCATTCATGATCGTTTCCGGTTGCGGTGATGCGGAGCTAAGCCGCACGTTCGGTAGTTCCTGCAAATTTCGGTCTTTTGGGCTCTTTTAAGGGCCCGTAGCGGTGCTGGCTGGACTTTTCCCGGTGTGGGAACACATCCACTGCGCTTATCTGTCGGTGGATGGACTGGACCAGGAGCGGAGCAGTCAGAAAATCGACTTTGGAGCAGAGAAAGGTGCGAGGCAGGAGAAACAAGATGGCGGCGGGCGGGGAACCGGCAGCGTGGCAGCAGTGGGCGCAGGAGCAGCTTCAGCGCTGCTTCAGAGAGCTGAAGGCTGAGATCCTGGAACCGTGTAAGGCCTCGCTGGACAAGCTCATGGCGACTCAGACGGCTCAGGGTGCAGAGATCCGAGAGCTACGGCAAAAGGCCTCGGAGAGCGAGGACGAACTCCTAGGCCTGGCAGTGAAGGTGGAGTCGCACGAGGCGCTCCACAAGAAATGGCTAGCGAGGATGGAGGAGATGGAGAACCACTCCCATTGGAAGAACTTGCGGATCCTGGGCTTCCCGGAGGGGCTGGAAGGTTCGGACTTGGGGGCCTACGTGGCCGTGATGCTGAACTCGTTAATGGGCATGGGGTCGTTCCAGGGGTCCTTGGAGCTGGAGGGTGCCCATCGAGTGCTGTTGAGGAAGCCCAAGCCGAAAAAGCCGCCTAGGGCGGTGCTGGTCCGTTTTCACCGTTTCGTTGACCGTGAGTGTGTGCTGAGATGGGCGAAGAAGGAGAGGAGTAGCAAGTGGGAGAATGCAGAGATCAGGATTCATCAGGATTGGACCGCGGAGGTGGCGAAGAGAAGGGCTGGTTTTAATCGGACGAAGGCAGTGCTTCACAAGAAGGGGGTGAAGTTTGGCCTGTTGCAGCCGGCTCGCCTCTGCGTCACTTACAAAGATCGCCAGCTTTACTTCGATTCCCCGGAGGATGCCTGGGCCTTCGTCCAGGCAGAGATGTTGGACTTGAACTGAGGACTGGGGGGGGCTGGGGACTGATGTACATAATCCGGAGGCTTTGTCCTCCTTGGTATCCTTTCCTTTTTATGGTTGTGTTTGTTAATGCCTTTTTGCTTTTTGAGGCTGTTATTTATTTATTCGGGTGCTTTCTTGTTTTTCACTGGTGGAGGGCTGGGGAGCTGTTCGCGGTCCTGCTAGGCCGCGTGTTGGGTCGGGGGGGGGGCGGGGTCTGACATGGAAGCGCAGGCTTTCTTCCCGCACTGGAGGCGCAGTGGGCGGGACCGGCACTGAAAGGGGGGTCTTTGGGGTGGTGGGAGCAGCCGGGGTCAGCAGGAGTCAGTTGACTTACGGAAGTACGATGGAAGGGAGTACGCAGCTGGGGGGGGGCCTTAGATTGGGGGGAGGGGAGGCTTGAGGGGGGGGATGGTACTGGGTTGCTGCTGGAGGGGCCAAAGGGAAACTGCTGGTGATGGGGGGGGGGGGGGGGAAGAGAGAGAGAGAGAGAGAGAGAGAGAGAGAGAGAGAGAGAGAGAGAGAGAGAGAGAGACTGCCACTGTGGGGATGGGGCCTGGGGGGTTCTGCGGGCACGTGGTGAGCCGAGGGAGAGCTATGGCTGACCGGCGCAGAGGGAGGGGGAAGACCCCCCAGATTTGGCTGGTCACATGGAACGTGAGGGGGCTGAATGGACCGGTGAAGCGGTCCCGGGTCTTAGCGCATTTGATGGGGCTGGGAGCGGACGTGGCTATGCTCCAGGAGTCGCACCTTAAGGTGGCGGATCAGGTGAGGCTGAGAAGAGGGCTGTGTTGGACAGGTGTTTCCCTCAGGGCTAGATGCGAAGAATCGAGGGGTGGCGATTTAAGTTGGCAAGAGCTTGTCGTTCGTGGCGTCGAGTGTGGTGGCGGACAGCTGTGGTAGATACGTAATGGTGAGTGGTAGGCTTCAAGGGGAGTGGATGGTTCTGGTTAATGTGTTCGTCCCCAATTGGGACGATGCGGGTTTCATGCGGCGAATGTTGAGCCGGATTCCGGACCTGGAGACCGGGGGCTTGATCTTGGGAGGGGATTTTAATACTGTGTTGGACCCAGCTCTGGATCGTTCAAGGTCTAAGACAGCAAGAGGCCGGCGGCAGCTTCAGTGCTGAGGGGGTTCATGGATCAAATGGGAGGGGTAGACCCTTGGAGGTTTTTGAGGCCGGGAGGTAGGGAGTTTTCCTTTTTCTCCCATGTCCACAAGGCTTATTCCTGGATTGATTTTTTTGTCCTCAGCAGGGTGTTAATCCCGAGAGTGGTGGGGGCGGAGTATTCGGCGATAGTTATATCTAACCACGCTCCGCATTCGGTGGACCTGGAGCTGGGGGAGGGGAAGGATGAGCGCCCGCGGTGGAGGTTAGATGTGGGGCTTCTGTCAGAGGAGAAAGTATGTGGGCGGGTCCTTAGGTACATAGAGGGGTATTTGGAAGCTAATGACAATGGGGAGGTGCAAGTTGGGGTGGTCTGGGAAGCGTTGAAGGCGGTGGTTAGAGGGGAGCTGATATCTATTCGTGCGCACAGGGAAAGGGGGAGAGGGTTGAGAGGGAGAGGTTGGTGGAAGAAATGGTAAGGGTGGACAGGAGGTATGCGGATGTCCCGGAAGAGGGGCTTTTGAGGAAGCGTCGCAGTCTCCAAGCGGAGTTCGATATACTGACCACCCGGAAGGCAGAGGCGCAGTGGAGGAGGGCGCAGGAGGCGGTGTACAAGTACGGGGAGAAGGCAAATCGAATGCTGGCCCACCATCTCCGGAAGCGGGAGGCAGCGAGAGAGATGGGGGAGTCACAGATGCAGGAGGGAACCTGGTGCGGAGTGGTAGGGACATTAATGGGGTGTTCAGATCCTTTTACGAGGAGCTGTACCGGTCGGTGCCCCCTAGGGAGGTGGGCGGGATGGACCGCTTTCTGGATAAACAGGAGTTCCCAAGAGTGGAGGAGGAGCGGGTGGAGGGTCTGGGGGCCCCAATCGAGTTGGAGGAGCTAATGGAGGCGCTGGGGAGCATGCAGACAGGGAAAGCACCGGGACCTGACGGGTTCCCGGTGGAGTTTTATAAGAAGTTCTCAGACCTTCTGGGCCCGTTGTTAGTGAGGACACTGAATGAGGCGAGGGAGGGGGGGGGCTTTGCCCCCTACAATGTCTAGAGCAATAATCTCACTGATTCTGAAGCGGGATAAGGACCCCCTCCAGTGTGGGTCTTACAGGCCGATCTCGCTCCTCAACGTGGACCCAAAGTTGTTGGCTAAGATACTGTCCAGGAGGGTGGAAGATGTGGTCTCGCTGGTTATCGATGAGGACCAAACGGGGTTTGTGAAGGGGTGGCAGCTGAATGTCAATGTGCGGCGGCTTCTTAATCTTATGATGATGTCATCGGCGAATGGGGAGGCGGAAATAGTAGCATCGATGGATGCAGAGAAAGCTTTCGATAGGGTAGAGTGGAGCTACCTGTGGGAAGTGTTGAGGAGGTTTAGGTTTGGTGAGGGATTCATTAGATGGGTGAGGCTGCTGTATAGTTCCCCGGTAGCGAGCGTGGTGACGAATGGGAGGAGGTCGGAGGACTTTCGGCTATCCCGGGGGACGAGGCAGGGGTGCCCCTTGTCTCCCCTGCTCTTCGCGTTATCGATTGAACCCCTGGCCATGGCGCTAAGGGATTTGAAGAACTGGAGGGGGATTTTGGGGGGGGGGGGGGGGGGGGGGGGGGGGGGCACCGGTTTTCACTGTACGCAGATGATTTACTGTTGTACATCGCGGATCCGGCAGGGCGGATGCCAGAGGTGTTGAGGATACTTGGGAAGTTTGGGGACTTTTCGGGCTATAAGCTCAACGTGGGGAAGAGTGAGCTGTTTGTGTTGCACTTGGGGGACCAGGAGAGGGAGATAGGGGAGCTCCCGTTGAAGAGGGCGGAGAGGAGCTTTAGATATCTAGGCGTCAAGATAACTAGGAGCTGGGGGGCCCTGCATAGGCTAAACTTTTCGAGATTGGTGGAACAGATGGAGGAGGAGTTTAGGAGGTGGGATGCGCTGCCACTCTCTTTGGCGGGCAGGGTCCAGTCGGTTAAGATGACGGTGCTCCTCTAGGTTTTTGTTTCTCTTCCAGTGTCTCCCCATCTTGATTCCGACGGCCTTTTTTAGGAGGGTTAATAAGAGTATTCTGGGGTTCGTGTGGGCGCGGAAGACCCCGAGAGTGAGGAGGGTATTCCTGGAGCGAGGCAGGGAGGTAGGTGGTTTGGCGTTGCCCAACCTGTGTGGGTACTACTGGGCTGCGAATGTGGCAATGATTCGTAGGTGGGTGATGGAGGGGGAGGGTGCCGCATGGAAGAGGTTGGAGGTGGCGTCCTGTGTGGGCACGAGTTTGGAGGCATTGGTGACGGCTCCGCTCCCACTCCGCCCGGCAAGGTATTCTACGAGTCCAGTAGTGGTGGCTTCCCTCAAAGTTTGGGGGCAGTGGAGGCGGCATAGGGGGGGAGTGAAGGCCTCAGTTTGGACCCCGATACGGGTCAACCACCGGTTTGCACCAGGGAGAATAGATGGTGGGTTTTTGAGTTGGCATAGGGCAGGCATCAGGCGGATGGGGGACCTTTTCCTCAACGGGAAGTTTGCGACCTTAGAGGAGTTGGAGGGGAAGTGGGGTCTCCCCCCGGGAATACTTTCAGGCATATGCAGATTTGGGCGTTTGTTAAGGGGCAGGTGACGGAGTTTCCGCTATTGCCGCCAAGGGGGGTGCAGGACATGGTGTTCTCGGGGACGTGGCTCGGTGAGGGTAGGATCTCGGCAATTTATCAGGTGATGCAGGAGGGGGGGGGGAGGCCTCGGTGGAGGAGCTGAAAGCGAATTGGGAGGAGGAGCTAGGGGAGGGGATCGACAAGGGGACGTGGACGGATGCCCTGGGGAGGGTGAATTCGGCCTCCTCTTGCGCATGGCTCAGCTTAATTCAGCTGAAGGTGCTGCATAGGGCGCACATGACTGGGGCCAGGCTGAGCCGGTTCTTTGGGGGTGAGGACAGGTGTGGGAGGTGTTCGGGAGGCCCGGTGAATCACATCCACATGTTCTGGGCGTGTACGACATTGGAGGGGTTCTGGAAGGGGGTGGCGGGGACCTTGTCCAAGGTGGTCGGTTCCAGGGTGGACCCGGGCTGGGGGCTCGCTATCTTTGGGGTAGCGTCGGAGCCGGGAGTGCAGAAGGCAAGGGAGGCCGGTATCCTGACCTTTGCGTCTCTAGTAACCTGGCGTAGGATTCTTTTACAGTGAAGGGACGCGATGCCCCCGAGCCCGGAGGCCTGGATCAATGACATGGCCGGGTTCCACAAACTGGAGAGGGTCAAGTTTGCCCTGAGGGGGTCGGTACAAGGGTTCTTCTGGTGGTGGCAACCTTTTAAAAAAAACTTATTCATGATCTAATTGAATTTGGGACTAGGCTCAAGGCACTGAATGGCATACTCCTATTCCCATGTTATTAATCTTCTAAAACAAAAAGTGGGGAGGGGAGTACAAATGTTGGGGAGCTCAGGAAGTTGCAAAAAAAGGTAAACAAACGGCAAATCTTAACTATTGTGGAGGGTTTACCTCAACCTGGCAGAGGTGTGGGAATCGGGAGACAATATCAGAGGAATACCAAGGAGCACAGAATACCGGGAGAGATAGATTTCATTAGAGTAGGAAATAATAAGTTATCAGCTGGGTTCAGGGTAAGGGAGAAAGTAATAAAGTCTAAATCGAGGTTACTGTTCATGTATGTAAATGCATGGAGTGTGGTAAATAAGATTGGTACACTACAAGCGCAGGATATCATGTGGAAATACAATGTGGCTATAATAGACATGGCTTAAAGAGGGCAGGATAGGGTATTAAATATTCCTGGAAACAAGGTGTTCAGGAAAGATCAAGGAAGAAAAGGGGAGGGGTGGCAGTTTGATTAAGGAGAATGTTGCAGTGCTGGAGAGAAAGCATGTCCCAGAGGGGTCAAGGACAGAATTAACTGGAGCTAAGGAACAAAAAAAGGGTGCATTAACTATACATTGCTCGGTGTAGTGAGGTGTAAAAATGATACATTAATTATCCAATATAGCCGGGGTTATTGGTCGTTTAAAGGGCAAAAGGGACAAGAGTTCCTAGTGTTTAGGAAAATTCTCTGCAGCAGTATGTTTTCAGTCCAATAAAGAGAAGAGACTGCGAGACTTGGGGCGCGATTCTCCGCAAATGCGGAGAGTCGTGAAGGCTGCCGTGAAACCGGCCGTGTTTCCCGGCAGCTCCCGCCCCCTCCCGGGACCCGATTCTGCTCCCCGGTCGGGGCTAGCAGCGGGGCCCCGTGAACGACGGCATCGCAGGCTTAGCGAAATTTGCTAAGCCCGCGCGCCAAAGTTAACGGCGGCTGACGCGCACGATGACATCAGCCACGCATGCGCGGATTGGACGGCTCCAACCCGCTCATGCGCGGATGACGTCATCACGCATATGCGTGAAACCCGCACATGCGCGGGCCGGTATGCCCCTCAGCCGCCCCGCGGACTGATCCAGCGGGACGGCGGAGGAACAAAGAGTGTGCGGGGTTCGGACCCGCTGCCCGCGATCGGTGCCGACCGATTGCGGGCCCATGGCACCCTTTCCACGGCCGTGCCAATCGGTGCCATGGTTACCCAGAACGGCACTTTGCGGTCGTTTTCACGAACGGTGAGAGCAGGTGTGTTGCCATTCGTGAAAACGGCCGTAAAAGCCTGGGAAATCGGCCCATCGGCTAGTGGAGAATCGCCGCTCGCCGTAAAAAAACGGCGAGCAGCGATTCGTGTCGGGCGTGGGGGGGGAGAATAGCGGGAGGTCGGGAAAAATGTCGGGAAGGCCCTCCTGCTATTCTCCGACCCGTCGTGGGGGTTTTTGGGAATAAAGTGGCCAAGAAGATCAAGTGCCAGTAGGAGAACATTTAGGGGACAGTAATCATTACTATTTAGGTTAGATACGGGAAAGAACAATCCAGAATAAGAATAATTAACTTAGTCTATGCAGGGAGTCGGGGTTGAGGGCATTGGCAACAGTACTGCTCCCCATGGCCCCGGGGAAATATTCAGGGAGTCCGGTGGTTGTGGCGACGCTGAAGATCTGGAGGCAGTTGCGGTAGCACTTTAGGTTGTGGGCGGGATCGAGGGAAATGACGATTCGATCATAGATTTGTGCCAGGAAAGTGGGAATTTTGGGAGACGGGAGGAGAGGGGAGTTAGGGTATTAAAGGATTTTTTTCTAGGAGGCCAGTTTGCGAAGTTGGAGGAGGTGGGAGAGAAATATGGGTTGGGGCAGGGGGAGATGTTTATGTAAATACAGGTCCAAAATTTTGCCAGGAAGGAGATACAGAGCTTTCCGATGGTGCCGGCTCCCACACTGTTGGAAGAGATATTGACGACAGGGGATGGTGTCGGCAATTTATGGGGTGACTCTGGGGAAGATAACATTTTGCTAGAGAGGGTTAAGGTGAAGTGAGAGGAAGAGTTGGGGAAGTATATTGAAGAGGGGTAATGGTGTGAGGTGTGCCGGAGGGTGAATGAGTCAACGTCGTGCACAGGGCCAGGGTGGCAGTGCCAAGGTGCCTGCGTTCCAGGGGGTGGGTCAGGGAGCAGTCCTGCACCACCCCTGACCACCCCGATGGCCTGGCAGACCCCCCTAGTTCCTCCTGGTCCACAGGCGGAGGCTGGTCAAATCTGGGAGGCCAGTCGATCCCAGGTAAGTAGTTTTCATACCTACTTAGGGGTGTGCCATTTGGTCAAGCCCCTTATGGCCGTGATTCCGATGCCTCGCGGGATCGGCCTAAGTCCCGCGAGGCGTAAAGGCTGCCAGGAAGCCCGTGAGAGGCTTCTCACGGAATCTACTGGCCGCATTGCGCTCGAGCAAGGGTGTAACACGACCGGTAGATCTCGTCCTTAATCTCTACCGTCCTCTCTCTACTGCCCTCTCCCCAATCCAGCGGCACGGTAGCACAGTGGTTAGCACTATTGCTTCACAGTGCCAGGGACCTGGCTTTGATTCCCGGCTTGGGTCACTGTCTGTGCGGAGTCTGCACATTCTCCCCGTGTCTGCGTGGGTTTCCTCCAGGTGCTCCGGTTTCCTCCCACAGTCCAAAGATGCGCAGGTTAGGTGGTTTGGCCATGAAAAATTGCCGAGTGTCCACAAAGGATAGGTGGGATTTTTGGGTTATGGGGATAGGGTGGAGGCGTGGGCTTGGGTAGGGTGTTCTTTCCAGGGGCCCTGCAGACTTGATGGGCCGAATGGCCTCCTTCTGCACTGTAAATTCTGTGATTCTATGATTTGCTTTTGTTCTTCCGCCTCCTCTCTCTCTCTCCCCCCCCCCTTTCGACAGCATAAAACCCATCACATTTCTACCCCGCTTCAGTCCTGAAGATTAGTCATATTTGACTCAAAAAAATTAACTCTCTCTCCATAGATACTGCCAGATCTGCTGAGTATTCCCCACTCTTTGTTTTCGCTGCACATTTGGAGTTGGGTCAATGTCTTTTACGTGCCCACCTTGAACTAGATAAACACCACAGTTGCCCATGAATTATTATTTTCCATATGTACTGTACCTGCCTCATATTCTTCAATATACCACTACTATTTGTTTAAAAATAACTGAGGAACGAATGCAGCTGTGTGCTTAATAGACAGATGTAAACCTCTTATGGGAAACTAGCTCAAGAAAGGGTTGAGTCAGTTCCACTATTTTTAACAATGCAAACATGTTGGCCGTACGTTTGTGTGTGAAACTCAGCCTCACATAGTAATGGATCTTTACTCAACCACTGGAAGTACTGATGGTCATGGGACCGTACCTCAGCGAGTGGCTCCTGGGGTATCAACCAGGTGGTAACGCAAATCGGGTTACAGCAAATCAACAACCCAATCTGTATTTAACGTAACCTTCTGTTCCATTGGGACAATAAAAATATTGTTTAGAGAACACACATAGCAACCAGGCAGTTCTACAGCTTTGTAAGCGCACCTGCTGTTCCTGTGAGATGACAGGGGAGCCCTTCCTTTTCTTCAAATGGGTAATTTCTCCAGCTTTTCTTTTCAGAATTTTCTGCTGTTGCTCTCGCTTTAGCTCCAGCTCCTGGAGAAATGAAACAAATTTATCTTGAAATTCTGATTTTATTTCAGAAGATAATACTGTTAGAATTTTTTGAGTTATCTTTTCATTTCAGGGCAGCGGATGTAAATACTATTGCAAGATCGAAAACATTCTGACAGAATTTGTTCTTTCCTCATCACATTCATTTTTGATAACAGATATTGGCTCATGTTTCAATGTGGGTATTTGTCAATCCACCATTAAAAAACCAAGAGACAGCAATTGCTGGTTTTATATCATTTGTTGTAATGGCATGTTATAGCACAGAAATTCGGGGTTTCAGACCAGCCAGATCTATTCCTGGGGAGGAGAGCTGACTTCCTTGCCTTTGCATCCCTGATCGCCCGCCATAGAACTCTGTTTGGCTGGCAGTCAGCAGCATCACCCAAAGCAGCAGACTGGCTGTCCGACCTCTCAGAATGTCTCCAAATGGAGAAAATCAAATTTGCCATCCGAGGGTCAGATGACGGCTTTCACAGAACGTGGGAGTCATTCACCCAATTGTTCTAGGACCTGTTTGTGGCCAACGAACAAGCAGAAGAATAGCCACGTAGCCAAGAATCAGGGGAAAGTAGCCAAAGCATGAGAGGGAGAGATAGACTGGGAAAGGGGGGGACGGACGACAGCTAAACCTAAGCGGAAAGAAAGGCGAACCACAGGAGGGGGGGAGGGGGGCGGAAGTGGGGGTGGAAGCGGGGGGGGGGGGGGGGGGGGGGGGGGGGGGGGCAAGAGAGGAGAACCAGGGAGGTGGTTGGGGGGGGGGGGGTGAGAGGCAGGGAAATTACAGCCAGAGGGAGCGCCCGGGATACGATAACAAACTTCGCATTTCCAGGAACAAAGAACAAGGAGGTTGCATAACAGGGGTGTGGTGATTTGGGCTGCCAGCCCGTTAATTAGGTTTAAATACATGTAAATTGTGAATATGCATTGTGTCGCCAGCGGCAGCTGGGTACTTCACTGGGGCTGGTCGCAGAGCAGCAGAACACTGCAACAGATCTGGCACCCAGCGATCATCCTGTTTTTCGGGTGATCCATCAGGGGAATCCACCCTGGCATCTTTCATATGTGCACCTGAAAACTTAATTATACATACCACTTATATAAATCTTTGTGATTGTTAATTGTATTGTGAAATGTTCTTACTTTAATCAGTTGTTGATCTCTTTGAATCTCATTTTCCAATTTTAGTTTTTTCTCACTTTCTTCATGCAGTTTTTTCTGAAGCAGCTGTTGCTGTTGTTTCATATTTTGCACATTCTGGCTTAGTTGGACGAAACGTTTCTCACTCTGCGCTGATAAAGAAAACAACTTTTTTGTTTCCTGCTGCTTCCTCTGCAGGGTCTAAAAGAAACAGGATCAATATACTTCAATTACTTTGTTCCACCAAAGGCAGAAATATACTTGTAACTACCAGACTTTCATTTTAATGAGCAAAGCTATTCAAACCAAAGCAGCCTGGTATCCTAACAACTAATTACTTCACGATTTAGCCTTTCAAATTATTGTTAACATTACTTCCAGGATGAAGTCTATGCAAGTAATGTGAGCCTGCTCCATGCAAGTGTATAATATTCTGGAGCAACAGCATTGAAGTAAACTGGAATTCCAGCCAATCATGTCATCTCATCGTCCCATCTCTTCCTTTGTTGTGGAAGAAGCACCTGCAAACCACCCTGCCCCAACCCTCACCCAATGCCCAAAGAAACCTTGGCAATGGTCAAATGTAACTCCACCAGCCCCAATCCAAATCTTTTTTTTTAAAGCACAAAGCTTGGGTCCTGATATTTTATTGCTTTCTCTTCAACGTCATCCTTTGAGAGATCATACAGGTGGTGCTCCAAAGAGGTCAGCCAGTCTTATTCTGTAACAGAGTTAAAAGATGACTAGGCATGATTCCCTCTTCCCCACTGTAGTAAAATGTTCAACCTCCATTTGGAGAATTGCAAATATTGCACTCTGGTTTAAAAAAGGGAGTAAGGGGTAACATGGTGGTGCAGTGGTTAGCATTGCTGCCTCATGGCGCCGAGGTCCCAGGTTCGATCCCGCCTTTGGGTCATTTACTTTGTGGAGTTTGCACATTCGCCCCGTGTTTACGTGGGTTTCGCCACCACAACCCAAAGATGTGCAGCGTAGGTGGATTGGCGTCGATAAATTGCCCCTTAATTGGAAAAAAAAAATCAATTGGGTATTCTAAATTTACGAAAAAAGCACTGCAGCCTCACGGCGCCGAGGACCCGGATTCGATCCCGGCCCCGGGTCACTGTCTGTGTGGAGCTTACACATTCTCCCCATGTCTGCCTGTGTCTCACCCTCACAACCTAAAGATATGCATGGTAGGAGGGTTGGCCACACTAAACTGCCCCTTAATTGAAATTAAAAAAAAAAAAAAGAATGTAAGGATAAGACAAGGAAGTACAGGCCAGTTAGTTTAACCTTGGTGGTGAGAATGCTTTTAGAGATAATAATTTGGGAAAACACTATTTGGCCACTTGGACAAATCAGTGAGTATTCTGCAATAGGTTTCAGTGATGCAGTTGACATAGTTAAATAGCTGACAGTCTATGCAAGCCGTGAGAAATGGGCGTGAGGTTTGAAGAAGTACCTGGTGTGTGAGGGTGAGGTGAAGCATGTGAACATTCGGCTCAATGATGAGTAACTGGGTGGTGCTGAGGCTGAAGTTACGAGTGCGGATTGTAAGATTTGACATTTGAAGATGTCACAACTCTTGGCTACTCATGAGATCACTTTCTGTGGACTTCCTGTGTCACTGCATTCAGGTCCTTGGGGCACGGCCCCTGGCATTAACCTCCACGGCTACCTGCTGTCACAGCCTTTCAACCATGGTTCTGGAGGGCCTTCTTCTCACCTGTGGACACAGGCTCTGTCTCCTCCTTTCAACCTCCTCCACGAGGACTGCCTATGCCGCACCCAAAAGATTTGTTGTTCCAACATACACTCTTTCCCAGGTTAGATTCTCTTAGATTCAGTGACTGCCAGCACCCACTCCAACCACAATGCATCTCTTCTTTAAGAGGTGAAAGTTAGCTTCAAGGAGTGCTGGCTAGCTTCAAGTAGGGCTAACAACTCATAACATTGGTTCCTTGCTGATGTGAACAGCACGGCAAGCATTGCCTGGATGCAGATATCTTTCAAATGTGGAGGCAGCATGAAGTTGACGTTACAAATAACGATGCGGATTGATCGCACATTGCAATCCCCAAGTATAATTCAGACCTACCCTTGACTCGAAACACTTGCTCTCGAAACTATCCAATGATTTATTTGCTGAATTTTACATACTGGATTAATTTTGAATATTTCTTACTTTAATCTATTATATAAATATCTAACCTGCATTTTATCTTTAGCTGTCTCCATTTTCTTGCGAAATTCTTTTTGTAACTTTGCTTTCTCTGTCGCATCCCGGAGTTCCTTGTTCTCCAGTTCCTGCAGTTGTTTCTGAGCTTCTGACAGCTCAGTCTTGGCCTGCTCAGCTTCTTGCTCTAACTGAGTGATCTTTTGGTAATACTGTCGGTTTACAGCCTGGGCATCCCGACCTGAATGAATAAATTAACAAATAAATAGATAGAGGTGCAATAAAGTAATCAGTAATAAATTATGACAATAACACTAATAAAGGCAAACTTGGACAACTCTTCAAAAAAAAATGTACATTACCTTCAGTCATCTCAGAAAATAACCGAGATTGTATCTTACCTTTTTATACCTCACCATTAAGGCACCCAAGTGTTGAAAAGTTAGCAAATATGTAGTCACACTCATTTGTCCTAGTATATATTAAAATGAGGCATACAACTCAATGCAAGAGATTATGGAATATGGACTATTTAAAAAAAACATTTTTAGTCAGGACATGTTGATTTTATTTACAAAACACAATGGGCGCGATTCGCCGCCCCCTACGACGGGTCGGAGAATAGCGGGAGGGCCTTCCTGACATTTTTCCCGACCTCCCGCTATTCTCTCCCCCCCCCCTACGGCCGCCCACGACACGAATCGCTGCTCGCCGTTTTTTTACGGCGAGCAGCGAATCTCCCCAATCCGATGGGCCGATTTCCCAGGCCTTTACGGCCGTTTTCACGAACTCCAACACACTTGCTCTCACAGTTCGTGGAAACGGCCGCAAAGTGCTGTTCTCGAGAACCATGGCACCGATTGGCACGGCCGCACTACGGCCGTGCCAAGGGTGGCATGGGCCTGTGATCGGTGGGCACTGATCGCGGGCAGCGGGTCCGAACCCCGCGCACTCTTTGTTCCTCCGCTGCCCCGCTGGATCAGTCCGTGGGGCGGCTGAGGGGCATAACGGCCCGCGCATGCGCGGGTTTCACGCATATGCGTGATGATGTCATCCGCGCATGCGCGGGTCGGAGCCGTCCAATCCGCGCATGCGCGGCTGACGTCATCGTGCGCGTCAGCCGCCGTTACCCTTGGCGCGCGGGCTTAGCGAAGTTCGCTAAGCCTGCGATGCCGAGGTTCACGGGGCCCCCGCTGCTAGCCCCGACCGGGGAGCAGAATCGGGTCCCGGGAGGGGGCGCGGAGCCTGCCGTGAAACACGGCCAGTTTCACGGCAGCCTTCACGACTCTCCGCATTTGCGGAGAATCGCGCCCAAAGTTACATTCATCCTTATACATTTCTCACTACAAACACACCCGCCACCATACCATCCCACATGCCCCACTTTATAACTATTATATAAAACATCCCCCCGCTGACATTTACCAACTCTTAAAGAAGGAGATGAACAGCTTCCGCCTCAAGGAGAACCGCTCCCCCCCACTAAACCCCCTAATGCCAAACCGCCAGGTGATTCACCCCTCTCGCCCTTGGTTGGAGGTTCCTGAGCAGGCCACCCTAACATGATCCTCCTTCGGGCTATCAGAGATGCAAAGGCCAACATAAAAGCCTCTCTCCCTTCCTGCACTCCCGGATCTTCTGATACCCGAAATACCACCCATCAGCTCGGGGCCACCTTCACCCCCAAGATCTTTGATATCATCCCCGAAAAGGACTCCCAAATCCCACCAATTTCAGGCAGGACCAAAACATGTGTGCCCCCCCCCTAACCAGGCTGACGGGGGATGTGGACACTGAGTAGTCAGCGATCACGATCTCTGATCATGCCCGCACTGGGTTGACCTACAGGTGAGCAAGGAGAGTCGCCAGCGCCCGTACTGGACGCTGGATGTGAGACTTTTAGCTGATGAGGAGGTGCGTAGACAGATGACGAAATGTCAGGATGGGTACCCCGTGGAGTTCTCTGGGATGCTGGGGCCACTGCTGATGAGGACATTTAATGAGGTA
This sequence comes from Scyliorhinus canicula, assembly GCF_902713615.1. Lineage (NCBI taxonomy): Eukaryota > Metazoa > Chordata > Chondrichthyes > Carcharhiniformes > Scyliorhinidae > Scyliorhinus > Scyliorhinus canicula. Next base: position 84,636,351 of record NC_052153.1, on the reverse strand, counting down.
AGGGAGAGAGGGAAGCTGTCCCCGAGGATGTCACAGGCCACTATCTCATTGATTCTGAAGCGAGATAAGGACCCGGAGTTTTGCGGGTCCTACAGACAGATCTCCCTACTAAATGTAGACGCCGAATTGTTGGCTAAGATCTTGTCCTCAAGGATTGAGGACTGCATCCCGGACGTGATTGGGGAGGACCAGAAGGATTTGTTAAGGGGAGGCAGTTGGCGGCCAATGTAAGAAGACTGTTGAATGCTATCATGGTGCCCCCAGAGGGTAGGGACATAGAGGTAGTGGTCGCAATGGACGCAGAGAAGGCATTTAGGGGCTGGTTTAGCACAGGGCGCTGGCTTTTAAAGCAGACCAAGGCAGGCCAGTAGCATGGTTCAATTCCCGTACCAGCCTCCCCGAACAGGCACCGGAATGTATCGACTAAGGGCTTTTCACAGTAACTTCATTTGAAGCCTACTTGTGGCAATAAGCAATTTTCATTTCATTTCCAGTTCATTTAACCGGGTGGAATGGGATTATCTGTGGGACGTACTGGGGCGGTTTGGATTTGGACCAGGCTTCATTGACTGGGTCAGGCTGCTGTATCAGGCGCCCGTGGCGAGTGTTCGGATGAACAGGATGACATCGGCTATTTTAGGCTGCACCGGGGTACGAGGCAGGGATGCCCCCTCTCCCCGCTGTTGTTCGCACTGGCCATCGAACCACTGGCAATTGCGTCGAGAACCTCAAAGGGTTGAAAGGGATTAGCCCGGGAGTGGGGTGGAAAACAGAGTCTCGCTATACGCGGATGTTCTGCTCTTATAGGTGTCGGACCCATTGGAAGGGATGGAAGAAATTATGGGGATTCTGGGGGTTTTGGGCAGTTTTCGGGTTATAAATTGAACATAGGGAAAAGCGAGATGTTCGCGATGCAGGCGAGGGGGCAGGAGAGGCGATTTGGTGAGCTGCCGTTTAGAGTGGTAGGGGAAGCTTTCGGTAACTAGGCATCCAGGTGGCGCGGGAATGGAAACGGCTGCACAAGCTTAACCTGGCTCGACTAGTAGGCCAAATGAAGGAGGATTTTCGGAGTTGGGACGTGCTCCCATTGTCACTGACTGGGAGGGTACAGGCAGTGAAAATGACGGTCCTCCCAAGATTCCTGTTTGTGTTTCAGTGTCTCCTCATCTTTATTCCTTGGTCCTCTTCTAAACGGGTCAACAAGGGCTTTGTATGGGCAGGTAAGACCCTGTGAGTTAAAAGGGGGATGTTAGAGCGCAGCCAGGGGAGGGCGAGCTGGCACTCCCGAACGTTAGTAATTATTATTGGGCAGCGAATATAGCCATGAATAGGATGTGGATGGGGGGGGGTTCTTTGGGGTGGAAGATAGGTGTGCAAGGTGTGCGGGAGGACCAGCGAACCATGTTCATATGTTCTGGGTATGCCCGATTCTGGCAGGGGTTTGCGGAGGTCATGTCCAAAGTATTGAAAACAAGGGTGGCGCCGAGTCCAGAGGTGGCGATTTTTGGGGTGTCAGAAGACCCGGGAATCCAGGACGAGAAAGAGGCAGACTTTCTGGCCTTTGCTTCCCTGGTAGCCCGGAGACGGATAATATTAGCTTGGAGGGACTCAAAGCCCCCAAAGTCGGAGACCTGGCTAACTGACATGGCTAGCTTTCTCTTTCTGGAGAAAATCAAGTTCGCCTTGAGAGGGTCAATGTTAGGGTTCGTCCGGAGATGGCAGCCGTTCGTCGACTTCTTTAGGGAAAATTAACCGTCAGCAGAAGGGGGAGGGGGGCAGTGGGGGTAGTTTAATGTGGAGTAGGAGGCTAGAAAAGCTGGGACCTGTGAGAGAGGAAGACGGCTTTTCCACTATGTTTATATTTGTACGTACACTGTTTCTTGTGTTACTGTTATAAAACCATAAATACCTCAATAAAATGTTTATATAAAAAAACACCGCTCACATCGGTCCTCCAACTCCAGAAAAAAACCCTCTTACATGTCTTTGTCATATGCGCTCTGTGCACCACTTCAAATTGAATTAAACTCAATCTCGCACATGAGGAGGTAGAGTTTATCCTGCTCAAAATCTCATTCCAGAGCCCCCTCCCTCAAATGCTCCACCCAGCTCCTTTTCCCATTTCCTCTTTATCTCCTCTATCAAAGCCCTCTCCCTCTCCATTAACTGTCCACAGATGGAGCAGCACGGTGGTACAATGGTTAGCATTGCTGCCTCACGGCACCGCGGTCTCAGGTTTGATCCCGGCTCTGTGTCACTGTCCGTGTGGAGTTTGCACATTCTCCCCGTGTTTGTGTGGGTTTTGCCCCCACAACCCAAAGATGTGCAAGGTAGGTGGATTGGCCACTCTAAATTGTCCCTTAATTGGAAAAAATTAATTGGGTACTCTAAATTTATATTAAAAAAACTGTCCATAGATATCCAAGACATTGCCCTTCCCCATCTCATCCTCAGACACAATAATTTCTAGCAACGAAGGCGGCGGTAACCACGGAATCGAGGCCAACTCCTTCCTCACGAAATTCCTAATTTGCAAGTACCGGTATCCATTCCGCCATGGCAACTGAAACTTCTCTACCAGTTCCACCCACTCTGCAAATCTACCTTCCACGAAAAGTCCCTAAACCTCTCTATTCCCTCCCATTTCTAAATCCTGCTGGAATAAATCTATGATTTCCACAGATCAGCGCCCACAGCGACATGCTCTCTAGCATAAATGATGCCTGAACTGATTCCAAACTCTTAACGAAGCAACCACTACCGGGCTCCTATAGTGTTTGGCCGGCGAGAACAAAAGCGGAGCCTTCACCAGAGCCCTCAAACTTTTCCCCATACATGAAGCCACCTCCATCCGCCCCCAAACCGACCCTTCCTCCAAGACCCATCCAATAATAATTCAGCAAATTTGGCCACGGCAACACCCCCCAATACTCTCTGAATCAGAGGTACCTTGTGTGCCCACCCATATAAAGGCAAAATTATCCTATTTATCCCCCCCCCCCCCCCCCCCCCGCCAAAATATTTAGGCAGGAAAATTGGGAGATTCTGAAAAATAAATAACACTTTAGGAGGATTGTCATTTTCACGGTTTGGAACAGCTCTGCCAGCGATAGCAGAAGAAGGTCCCATTTCTTTAAATTATCATTCACTCCCGCTACCAAATTAGCCACATTCAATTGATGCAGAGCCCAGCTATGCACCACCACCTGTATTCACAGACACCAAAAACCTGACCTAACCTGCCGGAACGACAAATTCTCCAGGTCCCTTCCTTGTAGCTAGGAACTTACCTGGAACACCTCGCTTTTCCCCACAATTAACTTATACCCCGAAAACATGCCTAATTTAGTCAGTATCTCCATAATCCTACTCATGCTAGAAATCGAGTCCACTACATATAACAGCAAGTCATTTGCATATAGGGATACTTAATGTTCCACACTCCCCTCACTATTCCCCTCCACTCCATCGATGCCCGATGCGCCATTATCAATGGTTCAATCGCCAATGAGAAAAGCAACGTGGAAAATGGACATCCTGACTTGTTTCCCAATGTAAACTCAAAATACCCCAAACTTGTCACATTAGTGCGAATATTTGCCATTGGGTCCTGTACAACAACCTAATCCACCCAATCACTCCGGCCCAAAACCAAACCGCCCCCAGCACCTTGAAAAGGAACTCCCATTCAACCCGATAGAGTGCCTTCTCCGTCTCCATGGATATTATCACTATTGCTTCCTGACTCATCGGGCCGTCATCACCACATTTAACATCCTCCTAATATATTGCCCCTTCACAAACCCCGTCTGGTTCTCAGTTATCACCCCCGGCACACAATCTTCCAGGCACACTGTCAGCATCTTGACCAACAACTTTGCATTCACGTTTAACAGCAATATTGGCCGATAAGTGCCGATTGGGGGAACCGTGGTTCAAGCCGGAGAGGATGGATGTGAGATTTCGGAGATGGGACAAGAGAGGGGTTTTAAATATAAATAAATTTAAAGTACCCAATAATTTGTTTTCCAATTAAGGGGCAATTTAGCAAGAGCAATCCACCTGCACATCTTTGGGTTGTCGTAGTGAAACCCACGCAAACACGGGGAGAAAGTGCAAACTCCACTCCTGGACCGGGGTCAAACCTGGGTTCTCAGCGCTGTAGGCAGCAATGCTAATCACTGCGCCACCGTGCCGCCCCTAGGGATTAAGGAAATGAAGGACTTGTATCTTGGAGGACGATTGCGAGAAGGAGTTGGAGAGAAGTACGGGTTGACCCGACCTTCCCGATAGCACCGGCCTCCTCACTGCTGCATGCGGTGCTGTCAGTGGGAGTGTCGGAGAGGGGAGGTTGTTTTGATGATCTATGGGAGAATCCTGGAGGACAGGTGTCTATGGAGGGGGTTAAGGCAAAGTGGGAGGAGGAGTTGTGGGGGTGGGAGGTATTGTGGTGTGAGGAGCTGCGTAGGGTAAATGCCTCAATCTCGTGTGCGAGGTTAGAGCTGAAAGTCATGCATAGGGCGCACCTCACAAAATCAAAGTCCAGCAGGATGTTTGAGGGGGTGGAGGATGTCTGTGAGCGCTGTGAGAGGGGACTCGCAAACCACGATCACATGTTTTGATCTTGCCCGAAGCTGGACAGGTTTTGGCGGGATGTATTTAGCACAATCTCTGGGTCTTGCATTCGGATGTGAAGCCCGGTCCCTAGAAGCCATTGGTGGGGTGTCAGGTCAGCCCGAGTTGCAGGCGGGTTGGGGGGGGGGCATTTTAGGGCAGCCATCCACCCTGTGTCTCGTCGTGGCGGGGGACCTACTGGAGTTTTTGACCCTGGAGAAGGTGAAGTTTGAGCTTGAGGGGGTGAAGGAGAGGTTCTGCAATTCTTGAGGTTTGTTTATTATGCACTTTTGGGACTTGGTTGTCGTGAATATTGAGGGTGCGGAGGAAGGAGAGGTGGCCGGGATAGGGAATTCTTTCTTTTCTGTTTTATATTATTGGAGTTGTTTTGCTTCTGGTTTTTTTTGTATGATGAAAACATGGCAAAAATTATATATTTTTTAAAATATTGCCCGATAAGAACTGCACTCCACTGGATCGTTGCCCTTCTTCAAAATGAGCGAAATCGAAGCTTGTGCCAACGTGAGTGGGAGCTCTCCTCGGGCTAACGAGCTACTAAACATTTCCGGGGATGAGGCCCCAACTCTGTTGCAAACATTTATAAAATTCTGCTGGAATCTGCCCAGGTCCGGAGCTTTCACAGACTGCAGTGAACCAATGCACCTCATTACATCCTCCAGCCCAAATGGGGGCCCCAGCCCCTGCACTGTCCCCTCTTCCACCACCGAGAAATCCAAGCCATCCAGAAACTGCTTCATGTCAAGGTGCCTGGGTGGCACTGCCAAGCTGGCAGGAACACTGCCAGGGTGGCAGTGCAAGGGTGCCCAGGTACCTGGATGGCACTGCCAAGGGTCAGTGCCCGAGAGGGGCCGTGCCTTTGAAAGGAGGGTGGAGGTTTGAAGGATGGAGGTCATGGAGTGGGCGGGCCTTTAAGGTGCTTTTGGGAGATGGGGGGGGGGGGGGGGGGGGGGTTGTACCCACAAGCTCACTTAGAGATCAGGGAACCCTTTCAAAATGGCAGCCAATTCCAGAGCAGTGCTCCGAAAGCTAGTGATTCGAAACAAACCTGTTGGACTTTAACCTGGTGTTGTAAGACTTCTTACTGTGCTCACCCCAGTCCAATGCCGGCATCTCCACATCATGAAAAAAATTAAAGTGTGAGCTAAACCGGTGAGAAATTCCCTAGGACCCCAAAAAGTGACTACATATCGTTTGATTGTGGTGGGGAATTTGCCGGAACTCCCTTCAAAACCCGCTACAAATTAACTGCAATTTTGCCATTAAATTCCGCTTTTTATTTAGAAAAAAACCCACATATCCCCCCCTGCTCCACCCTACTTGAAACTTGCACCACCAAATTCCTTCATCCCCACATCAGCTCTCCCCACCATCCTCACCCTACCAACTAACGCTTACTACCCCCAAATCCTACACCCCATACGCATGGTTGCAGATATTACAAAACTATACAAAGTGAATAAAAAATAACAGCAAACAAAAACAAACAAGCCTTACTCCCCTCCTCTCCCCCGTGTGTATAATTTCACCGCTCAGCCGCGCAACAGCCGCCACAGCAAAAACAACAAACCATAATGACACCTGATAACTACTTCACATCTGGCACGTGTGGCAGATCCTACCTCTCACGGATTGGTCACTTCAGCCGTCAGCTGAAGTGTACCAAGTAAAGTTCCCCCCACCCCCCATCCCCAATGGATTTGGTTGGTTGCATGTCTATCATCTTACTTTGATGGGAGGTGCTGCCACTGACAACACCAATTAAGCTTCAGGTATTTGCAGAAACAATGGAAACAATGGAATAAGCACTCTAATAAATCTTGAAAGGAATATTTATTAAAACAAAGGTCCCAGATGAATCCATATTTGACTTAGACCATACAGTGCAGAAGGAGGCCATTCGGCCCATTGACCCATTTAAGCCCTCACTTCCATCCTACTCCCATAACCCAATAACCCCATCTAACCTTTTTTGGTCACTCAGGGCAATTTATCATGGCCAATCCACCTAACCTGCACGTCTTTGGACTGTGGGAGGAAACCGGAGCACCCAGCGGAAACCCACGCAGACACGGGAGAACGTGCAGACTCCGCACAGACAATGACCCAGCAGGGAATCGAACCTGGGACCCTGGCGCTGTGAAGCCACAGTACTATCCACTTGTGCTACCATGGTGCCCAAATCCCTTTGATTGTCAATCAAGGAACTCTTGAGGATTTTTGCACTGGCAATTGAACCTCTGGCTATGGCGTTGAGGGAGTCGGGGAGGTGGGGGGGTCTGGTGCGGGGTGGGGAGGAACATCGGGTATCGCTGTATGCGGACGACCTGCTGGTGTATGTGGCGGACCCAGTGGGCTGAATGCCGGGGGTGATGGAGCTGTTGGCTAAGTTTGGGGGCTTCTCGGGCTATAAGCTAATCTGGGTAAGAGCGAGGTATTTGTAGTGCATCAGGAGGTGATCAGGAGGGGGGAATTGGTAGGCTCCCGTTTAAGAGGGCAGTGAAGAGTTTTAGGTACCTGGGGGTGCAGGTGGAGGAATTTAAAAGGTGGGACATGGTGCCGCTATCGCTGGCGGGTAGAGTGCAGTCCGTCAAAATGACGGTGCTCCCGAGGTTCTTGTTCCTTTTTCAGTGTTTGCCCATCTTTATCCCTAGGGCCTTTTTTAGGAGGGTGACTAGCAGCATCATAAGCTTTGTTTGGGCGCATGGGTCCCCGAGGGTGAAGAGGGTCTTTTTGGAGAGGGGCAGAGATGGTAGGGGGCTGTGTTACCCAATCTCTCGGGGTATTATTGGGCGGCCAATGTGTCGATGGTGCGCAAGTGGGTGATGGAGGGGGAGGGGGCAGCATGGAAAAGGTTGGAGATGGCGTCCTGTGGAGGCACAAGCCTGGGGGCCCTGGTAACGGCGCCGTTGCCGCTCCCTCCTACGAGGTATACCACGAGTCCGGTGGTGACGGCTACCCTCAAGATCATGGGGCAGTGGAGGCGACATAGGGGGAAGTGGGGGGCTCGATGGAGGCCCCGCTAAGGGGGAACCATCGGTTCGTCCCGGGGAACATTGATGGGGGGTTCCAGGGTTGGCACAGAGCGGGCATCAGAAAGTTGAGGGACCTGTTCATTGATCGGAGATTTGCGAGCCTGGGAGAGTTGGAGGAGAAATTTGAGCTCCCCTCGGGGAACATGTTCAGGTACCTGCAGGTAAAGGCGTTTGCTAGGCGGCAGGTGGAGGGATTCCCTTTGCTTCCCGCGAGGGGGTGAGGGATAGGGTGCTTTCGGGGGTCTGGGTCGTGGATGGGAAGGTATCTGATATCTACAAGGTAATGCAGGAGGTGGAGGAGGCGTCAGTAGAGGAGCTAAAGGCTAAGTGGGAGGGGGAACTGGGGGAGCAGATCGAGAATGGGACATGGGCGGATGCCCTGGAGAGGGTTAACTCTTCCTCCTCATGTGCGTGGCTTAGCCTCATCCAATTCAAGGTGCTGCACCGGGCCCATATGTCCGGGACTAGGATGAGTAGGTTCTTTGGGGGTGAAGTCAAGTGTGTCAGGTGTTTGGGGAGTCCAGCGAACCATGCCCATGTGTTCTGGGCATGCCCGGCACTGGAGGAGTTCTGGAAGGGGGTGGCGAGGACGGTGTCGAGGGTGGTAGGATCCAGGGTCAAGCCAGGCTGGGGACTCGCGATTTTTGGGGTTGCGGTGGAGCCAGGAGTGCAGGAGGCAAGAGAGGCCGGTGTTTTGGCCTTTGCGTCCCTATTAACCGGCGGAGGATCTTGCTATAGTGGAAGGATGCGAGACCCCCAAGCGTGGAGACCTGGATCAATGACATGGCGGGTTTTATTAAGCTGGAGAAGGTCAAATTCGCCCTGAGAGGATCGGTACAAGGGTTCTTTAGGTGGTGGCAGCCTTTCCTCGACTTTCTGGCTCAGCGATAGGGAACTAGGTCAGCAGCAGCAGCAACCCGGGGGGGAGGGGGGAAAAGGGGGGTTGACTATGTTTGTTTATTTAATTTTAATTTATTTTCAAGTTCTCTTGTTGTTTACTGGGTTTGAGGGGGTGGGGGGGGGGGTTCGATATATGCATTGCTACGGTCTTGGGGGTGCTATGCTTATTATGTTGTTTTATTGTTGCTTGTTACTGTTTGTTGTTATATATTTTGTAAAAAAATTTCAATAAAAATGTTTTTTTTTTTAAAAGGAACTCTTGAGGATCACCACCAGGATGGAAACAATGCTTAATTTTGGCTCACTATCTCAATAGAATCAGCCAGTTTGGAGTACATCAACATTTACAGCATGTATAAACCATTGCTTGAACTAACCCCATGTTCTCCATCATCAAAAAAGCAGTCAAACCATAAAGGCAAGAAACAATTTTTAATCTTTTAAACCTTCTGATCAAATTATCAGCCCTTCTTCCTCATCCTTTGGGTAATGTGTCCTAAGAGGGCTTTGGTGACGATGGACTTTGGATCATGTCCATGATTAAGGATGGCAAAGTACAGTAATGGTTTGCTGTTAACCTCTGCAGTATGGCTAACCAGGAAACTATCCTGCTTTCATGTCCAGCCAATAGACATGATGGAAAGATTTACATGCTGACAATCACCGTATCAGTATTTATGTCTCAAATATTAATAATGTAAATTATTGAATAGATATGGTTAGCTGATAGTAAGTAATGAAGGCACTTCAGCTATGTCACAGTAATTCAATGTTAACTTGCTCAACCCGTATGAGTAGGTTCTTCCCGGAGGTGGAAGACAGATGTGAACGGTGCCAAAGAGGCCCGGCCAACCACGCCCACATGTTCTGGTCTTGCCCCAGACTCGTGGAGTACTGGACAGCCTTCTTCGAGGTAATGTCCAAAGTGGTGGGAGTGAGGGTGGAGCCATGCCCGATAGTGGCGGTCTTCGGGGTTTCAGAACAGCCAGATCTATTCCTGGGGAGGAGGGCGGATGCCCTTGCCTTTGCCTCCCTGATCGCCCGCCGTAGAATCCTGTTTGGCTGGCGGTCAGCAGCACCGCCCAGAGCTGCGGACTGGCTGTCCGACCTCTCGGAATCTCTCCAAATGGAGAAAATCAAATTTGCCATCCGAGGGTCGGACGACGGCTTCCACAGAACGTGGGAGCCATTCATGCAACTGTTCCGGGACCTATTTGTGGCCAATGTACAAGAGGAAGAATAGTCGGGGGAAGGTAGCGGGAGGGGGGGGGGGGCTACAGGTTCGTTACGGGGGTTCGATGGCTAGCTAAGGCCCAAAACCAAGCTAAATAAACATGTTGAGGGGGGGGGGGGGGGGGGGGGGGGGGGGGGGCGCAGTTACTACTACGAAGATGCTTACCTGTAAATATGTATGTTAATTTTTGCGTGTTTGTTTTTGTTTGTTTTTTTTTTTTTGTTTCTCTCTCCTAACAATTTGTAATTTGTTCAATATAAAATACGAAAACTGAATAAAAACATTTATAAAAAAAAAAAATGTTAACTTGCTCATTATAGACCATTGACCACAATCAGTAAGGATAAACAAAGACACCTCCTCCACAATAGTCCTCAATACCGGGACCTCGCAAGTCTGCATACTTAGCCCTCGACTATACTTCCTGTATACACATGACTGTGTGGCAAAATTCAGCTCCAACTCCATCTACAAGTTTGCTGATGACACAACCATAGTGGGTCAGATCTCAAACAACAATGAATCAGAGTACATGAGGGAGATGGAGAACCTAGTGGCATAGTACAACGACAACAATCTCTCTCTATATGTCAGCAAAAGCAAGGAGCTGGTCATCGACTTCAGAAAGCGAAGTATCATACACACCCCTGTCTGTATCAATGGTGCCGAGGTGGAAGTGATTGACAGCTTCAAATTCCTTGGGGTACACATCACCAACAATGTGCCCTGGTCCACCCACATTGACACTACGACCAATAAAGCACAACAACACCTATACTTCCTCAAGAAACTAAGGAAATCTGGCATGTCCACATTGACTCTTACCAGATGCACCATAGAAAGCATCCTATCTGGCTGCATCACAGCTTGATATGGCAACTGCCCAGCCCAAGACCGTAAGAAACTACAGAGAGTCGTGAACTCAGTCCAGTCCATCATGCGAACCCGTCTCCTATCTATTGACTCTGTCTACACCTCCTGCTGTCTTGGAAAAACGGGCAGCATAATCAAAGACCCCTCCCATCTGCGTTAGTCACTCTTCCATCAGGCAGAAGATACAAAAGTTTGAGAACACGCGCCAACAGATTCAAAAACAGCTTCTTCCATGTTGTTTCCAGACTCCTGAATGGCCCTCTTATGGACTGAACTGATCTTTCTATGCATCTTCTCTACTGTTGTAGCTCTGTACTCCTTATGGCTTACCCAATGTCAATGTATTTACATTGTGTATTTATCGTATGTCCTATGTTTTTTATGTATAGAACAATCTGCATGGACTTTTTGCAAACAATATTTTTCACTGTACCTCGGTACACAACAATAAATCTAAATCTAATCTAAATCTATAAACTGATGTTAAGTTTAGCAACACGGATTGACAAAATGGTGAGATTAGTGTACAATTGACTTTTTAAATTGCCAATTGACTTCCATTAGTTCAGTTAGGTTAGCACTCACCTGGTTTTGTTTTCTATTTAGTTGTGGCCACAAAACCACCTTCAATTACTTCTCTTCTCACTCTTGCACCATCACTCTGGTGTCATCCAATGATCTATCCTTGGCCCTCTTCCCTCAGTGACAGCAGCTGAAAACACAGGGTCAGTTTCCGCATGTGTGTTCACAACACCCAGTTCTACCTCACTGCCATCTCTCTCATCTCCTTCACTGTTTCTAAAGTATCACATTACTGCTCTGATATCCATGACTGGCTGAGAAATTTCCTCCAAACAAAAATGGAACGACCAAAACCATTGCCTTTGGATCTTGTGACAAACTCGATCCCTCACCCTGGTAACTGTTTGAGCTGAACCAGACTGCTCGCAATCTTGGTATCATATCTAATCACAAGATGAACATCTGACTACAAATCTCCAAGCACTTGCTTAACATCAATCGACTCCGCCCCTGCCCTAGTTCTGCTGCTAAAATCCTCATCCATGCCTTGTTATTTATAGACTGTCTAATTCTGGTCTGCCTTCCGCATTCTTTCCTCCAGAAACTGGAGGCCATCCAAAGCTCTGCTGTCCATGTTCTAACTTGGATCAATCCCATTCACCAACACCCTTGTTTTTGTTTACAAATCCGTCAAAAGGTCTTATTCTTTCTATCTGTGTAATTTCCATCAGCCCTGCAACGATTTAAGATGACTGTGCACCTCCAATTCTGGCTCTTGAGCATCCCCAATTTGAATCCTCTGTCAGAGGTGGCCATGCCGTTAGCTACCAAGCACTGGCTCTGGAATTCCCTTCCTAAACCTCTCAGTATCTTTTATTTCCCATTCCTCCTTTAAGAAGTTGCTTTAAACATACATCTTTCACAAAGTTTCTGATCATCTATCCTAAAATCTTCTTATGTGACCTAGTGTCAAATTGTGTTTGGTAATGTTACTGTGCCACTTTAGGATGTTTTACTATATTAAAGGTGATATATAAAGTTGTTGTTATAGATATAATGCATGTGCATGCAACTAGTTCAGCATATTTTACTACTTATTTGCTCACAGCATTAACAACGATTTCAGGAACTAAAAAACAAAAAGTGCTGAATATACTCAGCAGGTCTGACAGTATTTGTGAGGAGCGAAACAGAGTTAACATTTTGATTCCAATACAACTTTTTCAGAACATTCTTCTCACTTTACAGAAGTTGGACTAGTTAACATTTCCCTTAGTCTCAGAAATTTCTCTTTCATTAGTAATATTCAAGGGCGGGATTCTCCAATAATGGGGCTATGTCCCCCATGCCCGTGAAAAAACACGCGCAAATCACTCTGGACTTACCTGGATAAAGTCCAGGGTGATTCTCCATTTGCAAGCAGCTAGCAGGCCCCGGAATGCTCCTTGCAGCTCCGGTTGTCGATACGGGACCCTGCACTTCCGGTCGGGGGTTCGCACATGTGTATGGCAGCGGCCTGCATCGGCCGCCCCGCGAGACATGGCGCACCCACACTGCGGACCGGCACCAAGAAGATAGGTCCCCCCAGATCGCATGCGCCCGCGGATCGGTGGCCCCTGATCGGTAGCCTGGCCATCCTGGAGGCCCCCCCCCCCGCCGTGAATGATCTCACCAGGGCTGTCGCGGACTGAGTTCGCAGCCGCCAAGCTGAGTTCCCGCCAGGTGGAACCAGAGAACCCGCCATCAGAAACTCTGCCATCATCACTCGGTGAATCAACGCGCGGGGCCTCTTTCAATGGCCCTCGACCGGCACCGCGTCGACTGCGCGCGCCCGATTGGCGGCGATTCTCCGGCGTTGGACCCGATCTCGGATTGGACGCCCATTCTCTGCCACCGCGCTGATTGCGATTTTGGCGTGGTGGCTCGGAGAATCCCACCCAAAATCTCTCTAATTTGACCCAGGCAGCTGTAAATCCATTTATCTTTTGTAACCTCTTTCCTGTCCCTCTCTCCTGTCATTTCAAGAATGACAGCTAACTTTGTTTAGAGATGCATTTCTACTCTATTGGCACAACTACAAAACTTACATGTATTTATATGGCATCTTTAATGCAATAAAATGTACCAAGATGTTTCACAAGAGCATTATCAAACAAGAGTTGACACCAAGGGCAAGATTTTCTGAGCGTTGGGGCTTATTGCACAACCACCAATAACATTGTTGTGAAACCCGCTCCCACTCTGGTGGGCTGATCTGCAATCATTGAATGCTCAGAGCAGTGATAAGTGGCTCAGTGCTAGAGCTTGGTGCAAGAGGGGGGCCTGCCTCTTTTTTCCTGCCTGAGGCCCAAGTGGGTTCATTTGCTAGGTTTCCCACCAGCCATTGACCTCTTTCTGCCAGCTGAAAAATTGTGGCTGGGTGAAAGTGGCTCTTAAGTGGGCAATTATGAGCCACTTTAAGGACCTCAATTGGTCATGGGTGGGAGGCTCACCCGAGTCCTGTTAAATCAGGGGTGGGTTGGGGCAGTTGGGTAGGAGGCAGGAAAGGCACGCAGAGCATTTTATGCCCCCACCCCATACTCACACAACCTGAAGGGTGCAGGATACCGTATGTTCTGCCACAAGACACATAACAAGATATTAGGTCAGGTGTCCAAGCATACAACTAAAGATTGAACTCCTAAACTGTAATACCAAAATGTTATCAATCTAAAATAAGAATTTAATTTCTAATCACGTATATTTCAACTTTTACTACTTAACAATAAAACACCCTGTTAATTAGTCTTGATGCTCAAATAAATCTCTTCAATTTTACCATTAACAAATCTGATTGATACTTGTGCTGCAAAAGTTTGTCCTTTTAAATGTCAATCACTTTAGAAACTGTGATGACCGAGATTAAATTATGGGATGAAATACATACATCGGGCTAAATTTAATGTCTTCTCTCAAGACATGTTTGAAGGTGGCAAGGGCATTTAATTAGGCAGGGTGGTGCTGGCACCACCTTCCTGGCTCACCCCTGATAAAGTCTGGGGCAGGTAGGTATATGGATGGCCTTCCACACAAATGCCAATTGAGACCCTTAAGTGCACAATTAATGTCCACGTAAGGGCCTCATTCCCCTGCTGATGGTACTCAACTAGCAGTGGATGGAACAGTCTCCAAATGGAAGACAAAGTCATGCTTGTTTGCACACTCCCTGTAGCAGACAGCAGGGGAGGGTCACTCATTCAAAGGCACTCGGTGCCTGATCAAGGGACCTGGCATCAGGAAGTGGCTTGCCAAGTGACATCTCCTTACGGTTTCTTCTTATTCCTTTATACTGTTCCTCGCTCCACAAATATCATACTAACCTCACTCACCTGTGCCCTGAGACATTCCTGGCCTCCCTTAATGGCGATGCCTGCAGTGAAGAGCTGCTGGCTTTCAATTGGACAGCTGCTCTCGGGTCATGGGATTTCCACTCCAGGCTCCTTGATTCTGGGGAAGGCCCAAGGCTGGCACTTCATACAGGCCTTTCCAAAATTGGTGATGTGGACTCATGCTAGCTTTCCAGCTGACCGATACCTCCATTGCCTGGATTAAATTCTATTCATCTGAGACTATTTCATGCTAAAACCTTTTGCCATTATTTTTAAACAAAAAACAACTCAACACATTCACCAAAATGATATATTCTGTAGTCTCCCAATACACTTTATGAAACATTTTTCCAATTAAGGGGCAATTTAACGTGGTCAATCCACATACCCTGCACATTGGGTTCTGGGGGCGAGACCCACACAGACATGGGAAGAATGTGCAATCCCCACATGGACAATGACCCAGGGCCGGGATCAAATAGGAGCCCTCGGCACAGTGAGGCAGCAGGGCTAACCACCGCGTCGTCCCATTAATACACTATATTTGAGCAGTGATTGACTCAGGTCAGACAGTTTGTGAGGAATGCTTCCTTTTGGTTTTACATAGCATTGGAATCATTGAATCCCTACAGTGCAGAAGGAGGTCGTTCAGCTCATCGATTCTGCACCGACCGTCCGAAAGGGCACTCAACCTTGATCCACTCCTCTGCCCACCCCGCAACCCAACCTGCACATGCCTGGATAATAAGGGGCAATTTAGCATAGCCAAACCACCGAACATATTTTTTGACTGTGGGAGGAAACCGGAGCACCCAGAGGAAATCCACGCAGACACAGGGAGAACTCTAAAAGAGCACTCTACCTAAGCCCACTCCCCTGCCCTAATCCCATGACCCCGCACATTGATCATGGCCAATCCACCTAAACTACACCTCTTTGGACCGTGGGAAGAAACCAAAGCACCCTGAGGAAACGCAAGCAGGCACGGGGAGAACGTGCAAACTCCACACAGTCGCCCAAGGCCGGAATCAAACCCGGGTCCCTGGTGCTGTGCGGCAGCAGTGTTATCCACTGTGCCACCAAGCCGAATGAGAACTATAAGTAGATATTTAATTAAGTGGAAACAATAATGATCACATCCAAAATATAATTAACTTCATTTTTTATTCCTACATTTTTTTAATGCAATAACCAAAAATATTTAATGAGGTAACAAGGACAGATGATGTTTGCATGGTTTTAGCAAGACTTTTGACAAGGCCCCACATGGTAGATTAATCAGAAAAGTAAGAGCCTAAGGAATCCAAGAACAATTAGCAAGTTGGATCCAAAGTTGTGGCAGAAACTGAAGGACAATAGTTAATTGCTGTTTTGTGACAGGAAGGCTGATCCTAACAAGATTCCACAAAACTCAATGAATTGTTTTTTTGTGACATATGTCAATGAACTAGACTTAAACATGCGAGGATGATTACGAAGGCTGCAGATGATACAAAAATTGGTAGTGTAGTTGATTATAAGGAAGAAAACAGTAGACTGCAGGGAGATATCAAGGAGGATAGAAAATGGCAAATGGCACCTGCGAATGCAGATTGCTAGATTTAGCAAGTAAGTAAAAGTGTTCAAGATGGCATATGGGATATTTTGCTTTATTGCATAAGATCTAAAATATAAGAGCATGGGATTATGCCAGAATTGTTAGGCCACAGGTAGAGTCCGGCTTACAATTCTAGTGGGCAGCACGGTAGCACAGTGGTTAGCACATTTGCTTCACAGCTCCAGGGTACCTGGTTCGATTCCCGGCTTGGGTCACTGTCTACGTGGAGTCTGCACTTGCTCCCCGTATGTGCATCAGTTTCCTCCAGGTGCTCCGGTTTCCTCCAACGGTCCAAAGATGTGCAGATTAGGTGGATTGGCCATTCTGGATTGCCCTTAGTGTCCAAAAAAAAGGTTGGGTGGGGTTACTGGATTACGGGGAGAAAGGGGGATAGGGTGGAGGCGTGGGGCTTAAGTAGGGTGCTCTTTCCAAGGGACGGTGCAGACTCGATGGGCTGAATGGCCTCCTCCTGCACTGTAAATTCTATGATTCTAGTCACCTCAAGTCAGGAGGATGTGATCACACTAGAGCAGTTTCAGAGGAAATTTGTGAGGATGTTGCCCGGAATGGAGAATTTTAGCTCTGAGGAAGGATCATTGAGATCAATCTAGAGCCAACAAACTACGGAAACTAAATGTGCAATGTGCTCCCGCCTCCCCGTGTACTGTAACTCAAGTTCCTCTAATTTTCTCCCTTTGTCTCTCCTGAAATTGGTGATTCATGGTGAAATACAATTTCAGGCAAAGAGTAACTCTCTCAGAATGCATTTAAGTGGCTAATTTTTCAATCTGTATCTAGGCAGGAAATGGTTTTGAGCATTAGAGGTCTCAGCTGACTCTCGAGTTTGGAAGAATGAAAGGTGATCTCAATGACATGGTACAGATTCTGTAGGGGCTTGACAGGGTAGATATTGACAAGTTGTTTCCTAAAAAGACCCGGGTCTCTGTCTGAGTGCTACTTCTGCACCTGGTTTTTCTAGAAAGCTTATCAGAACAAAGAAATAACCTCTTTAAAAAACTGTGGTTAGAAACAACACCTGCTCAAAAGAAGAAGCTCTTCAGAGTCAATAGACTGTGAAAAGCTATAGAAACAAAGCTAACTCTCCTTTGCAATAGCCTGGACCTGTCACACAAGAAGCCTGTAAAAGGTAATGGACTGTGAAATTGAATGTAAACAATGCAGTTCAAAACTTTTAGGCTTCTCAGCATGCCCAGAGGCTTAAAAAAGTTAACGGGGAATAAAACTGACTGTGAGAAAACACTTCAAAAAGGTTCCAACATGAGAGGCTACAGTGGGAAGACTTTCACTAAAGGG
Source organism: Scyliorhinus canicula (assembly GCF_902713615.1). Lineage (NCBI taxonomy): Eukaryota > Metazoa > Chordata > Chondrichthyes > Carcharhiniformes > Scyliorhinidae > Scyliorhinus > Scyliorhinus canicula. The sequence continues at coordinate 84,618,876 of NC_052153.1, read as the reverse complement.
TTCCAACACATCAAAGGGAAAACTTTTACCTTCATCTGACAAATCTTTGAATTTGGCATGCTGGGAGAGACAAAGGGTTCAAACACATCAGGGAAATACTTTTAACTACAGCTTGACATGTTGAAAGACAGTTTAATGATTTTCAAAGCCACATAGGAAAGACCTTGAGAGAGCCAAGGCCTAAACTGACCGGTCTCACTCCTCCGAGATAGGATTTCAAAATAACACTGCAGCCTCTCCACCCCCCCCCCCCCCCAAGTGAACGGCACTCCATTATGGGCTTGCCAAATGCCCCTCCCCCCTTCAGGACCCCCCACCCCCACATGCCATAGTCCCGCCTCCCCTCAGGTCTCGCTCCTTGTCAGTGCCAACATAGCCCCATTGACTCTTAAGGGGTGGGGGTTTTCCCACTGGCAGTAGCACAATATCCTTCAAGTTGAATGAAACTTGGATAATTTATATTAATCACTGTAGCAGTGTTCACTAATAGTCATTGAACATAACTGATCTGCTCACTAACTGTTCAAATTACAGATTGTATTGTCTGAACTAATATAATTATATTAGATATGAACTGTTAATATTGAAGAAATTCTGCATTTAAAAAAAATTAGAATCCTTCGCCAAAATCCTACACAGGTAAGAATCCTGTGTGGTCTTGCTATCAGTTTGCATAGAAACTATATACTTCCTGATGATGAGTAAATGGACATCAAATTTAGAACTTAGTTTTCAATCCGATGGGCTACCGCAATCTTGTTCCATATTGTCAGAACATCCGCCGCCTATATCAGAAAATAATTTGATACTTTGAAGATCAAGCAAGGCGGGCAAGACCCCGTGAGCCCATATGCTCCAACATTGTGTGGTTAAAGTTACCTGAGCACCTAAAGGCCTCTAAAGCTATCGTGTGAGCCCTTTATATTGTATTGACGAGCAATGGAGCTCCCATGGCTCACACGAGACTACAGAGAGAAAATCTGTAAGTGCTCTTTGATTCACCCTTTGGATGATGAGATGGATTCTAATAATAGAGGATAAAAAAAAGACAATTACTTATTAGTTAGTTTAGCAACAAATTGGGGAACATTAACAGATACTTTTGGCTATTTCTAGTTATTTTTTACATTAAGGCAAATTAATTGGTGTTTTGACAACCTATACTCAGCATATTTTAACATTTCTAACCTGTTTTAACCAGTTCTTTGATGAGTTCCTCCTTCATACGAATGTTGATGGCTAGCTCCCTTATTTTCTGCTTGGAATGAGCCACATCCATGTCTGCAGTCTTCAATTTTTTCATGTTTATTACTTGGCTCTGACGCAAGCGGTCAGCCTCAGAGGAGGAATTATGTTGTGTAGCTACACAATTAAATGAAAAGAAAATAAATTTTACAATAAATTATACCACACACTTAGATAGAACTAGCAGAGTTAGGTTAATGGTATGTGCACATGAAGGTGTAGTGACAGCATCTTCCTGCAACTGAACTGCACGGAGGAAGGTATTCTGTGAACAAAAGAAAATCTGAGAAAGAGTCCAAATGCATTGCCTTTGCATAGCTCATTGTGGACAACTGAACTACAACATTGGCATAAAAATAGGAATATGTTGTTTTGATTATAGTTTCCAAAACACAGAAATTAGTTGGCAATTCAGTCCCTTGTGTCTATCCCAACATTCAGTTAGATCATGGATGAACTTTTTTTGACAGCTATAATCTTAGATGCCCTGATTTAATAAAAAATCTGTCAATCTCAGTCTTGAAAATTTCAATTGCCAAAACATCCAAAGCTGGGATGGTGAGGGGGATGAATTCCAGATTTTCTCTACCATTTTTGTGAAAAATCTTTGTTTTCAGATTTGATTTCTCAAAAGGCATAGCCCTCCTTTTAGGATTTACCACAATTCTGTCCATTCATTTCATTTGTAGATGTCCTTTAGTTACTTCTTGCTCTCGTCAACATAACCTACTGGGGCTCCTAACTTACTGCCATCCACAACTTCAATACACAATTCTCTGTTCCTTCACGCAAGTCATTGATAGATACAATGAAAAACTGACTACAGACCCTGGAGGAATTTAACTTGTCACATCCTGTCAATCAGCGTACATTCTCATTATCCCCACTCTCTGTTTGCTTGTCCTTGTGATCAGGGTAATGAAATGAAGAAAATCTAAAGCAACAAAATAATTTTAAAATGAACAAATTGAAAAATGAACAAAAATTACTGTTGTGGCACCTAACCCATCATACCCCTGATTAGAATGTTTAATGTTCTCCAGTTGGGAAACTGTTCAGATCCTCACCTGGGTTGAAGAAAAGTTCTAGTTCTTTAGGGCAATAATTACTCTCAAACTATGTATGCATGTACCTTTCTCTGACTCCAATTCTGTTTTGTTGTCACCTTGTCCTGGATTGTCCATATGGAAGAATTTGTTTTTGAAAAACCTTGTGTCATTAATCACAGGGGCTTGTTTCTGAGTCCATGTCTGATTTATTGAATGCCTAACATAGCAGAAAATAACTTACAATTTAGTTACAATTATTATAGGCATCTACCACAAGCAAATCACATAAACATTTTGATAAATGAGCTATACATAAACAATCAGATACACTGAACATTAGGCTTGAGTTATTGTAGGATACCACGTGTCTTATCTTTAGTGGCCCTTGAATGCCAATTCTAGTAAATTGTTGGTTGTCAATAAATATTTTCAGCGATTTGAAAAGTATTTCATTGCCTGGATTACAATTCATTTCTTACTTAATTGGTATTATTTTAACAGCTATACTGTGAACACACAGGGTGGAATTCTCCCATTTAGAGACTAAGTGGCTGGTGACTCCCGCAGCAGCTTTCCCACTGGCAAGATTCTGCGCTTGGAACCTCATCAATTATGCAAAGGCGAGTTCCTCCCCGAGTCACCTGGTAGACCAGCAGCGGATTTGAGTACTTGCCATCCTCTGGCGGGTTCGATGGTCCCGGCACGATATTCAAATACCAGCCCAGCAGACTCCTATCACTCTTCTCCAGCACACCTGTCTTCACCAGACCGAGCAGGATGTTAGCAACCCAGAGTGAAAAGGCTAGCAGCCTCAAGAAAGCAGTTTGTTTCTCGATTCAACCACCATTTCAACGAGCCCATCACATCCGAGGTACCTATGCCCCACTTGGACCTCTACCCACGCATCTGGAGTTTTTGTGCATTTCCTTCCAGTTAACAATGTGGTATCTGCCAAACTGTTGGCCAAAATTTTGTCCTCTAGGATTGAAGACCGTGTTCCGGACGTGATTGAGGAGGACCAGACAGGGTTCATTAAGGGAAGGCAGTTGGTGTCCAAAGTAAGACGGTTGCTAAATGCGATCATGATGCCCCCAGAAGGTAGGAGGTGGGGGTAGTGGTCGCAATGGACGCAGAGAAGGTTTTTGATAGAGTAGAATGGGAATATCTGCAGGAGGTACTAGGACGGTTCGGATTTGGGCGAGGCTTTATTGACTGGGTCAGGTTACTGTATCAGGCGCCTGTGGCGAACATACGGACGAATAGGACGACATTGGATTATTTTGGCTACACCGGGGGACGAGATAGGGGTGCCCCCTCTCCCCACTGTTGTTCGCGCTGGCTATAGAGCCTCTGGCAATTGCGCTGAGAGCCTGAAGGGGCTGGAAGGGGGAGTGGAACACAGAGTCTCACTTTACGCAGATGATCTGCTCCAGTATGTATCGGACCCAGCAGAGGGGATGGAAGAAATCATGAGGATTCTAGGGGATCCATGAAATCATGAGAATCCAGGCAAGGGGACAGGAGAGACGACTGAGGGAACTGCCGTTTAGAGTGGTACGGGGAAGTTTTAGGTATCTAGGCATCCAAGTGGCACGGGAATGGGAACGGTTGCACAAACGGAATCTAGCCCGTCTGGTGAACCAAATGAAGGATGATTTTCAGAGGTGGGACGCATTCCTGTTGTCATTAGCTGGGAAGGTCCAGACGGTGAAGATGACGGTCCTTCAGAGATTCCTGTTTGTGTCCCAGTGTCTCCCCATCTTTATTCCGTGGACCTTTTTTTAAACGGGTTAACAAACTTATCACGAGCTTTGTATGGGCGGGCAAGACCCCGTGAGTAAAAAAGGGGATGACTGAGCAGAGCCGGGGAGAGGGCGGGCTGGCACTACCAAACTTCAGTAACTATTATTGGGCGGCGAATATAGCCATGAGCAGGAAGTGAGTGGTGTTGGGGGGGGGGGGGGGGGGTCAGCATGGGAGCGTATGGAGGCGGCATCATGTAAGGGCACCAGTTTGGGGGCGTTGATAATGGCACCTCTGCCATTCCCGCCGCACGGTACTCCACCAGCCCCGTGGCAGCCCTGAGAGTCTGGGGGTAATGGAGGAAGCATGTGGGAGCGGAGGGAGCATCAATCTGGTCTCCAATCTGTAATAACCATCAGTTTGCTCTGGGAAGGATGGACGGGGGGTTTCGGACATGCAGAAGCAGGAATTGAGAGGGTGGGGAATATGTTTATAGAAGGGAACTCTCCGAGCTTGAGGGAGCTGGAGGAGAAATTTAGATTGGCGAGGGGGAAACAAATTTAGGTATCTGCAGGTGCGGGACTTCCTACGTAGATAGGTCTCAACCTTCCCGCTCCAACCACCAAGGGAGATTCAGAATAGGGTAGTTGCCAGAGTGTGGGTGGGAGAAGGGAAGGTCTCCGACCTCTATAAGGAGCTCATGGCGTCAGAGGACACGCAGACTGAGGATCTGAAGCGCAAGTGGGAGGAAGAGTTAGAAGGAGAGATAGAGGATGGTCTCTGGGTGGAGGCATTGAGTAGAGTCAACCCGCCCACAACATGCGCCAGGCTCAGCCTGATACAGTTTAAGGTTGTTCACCGGGTTCACATGACAGTGGCCCGGCTGAGCAGGTTCTTTGGGGTAGACGATAGGTGGGCAAGGTGTGCGGGGGGGGGGGGGGGGGGGGGAGCGAACCATGTCCACATGTTTTGGACATGCTCAAAGCTCAGAGGATTCTGGCAGGGGTTTGCAGACATCATGTCCACAGTATGTTGCTCGTTCTGGGTGAGTGTGCTTAACACTCAATTTGGCTCTGTTTCGTTACTTAGCTCTGGAGTCGTCAGGTATCGTTAAGATACCGCCACAAGTTTCAAGGTCAAGTTCAAAGCAATAAAACCATACAACAATTAGTAAGTTCAAACAACTGAGTTTATTATAATACAATTATAATACTACCCATGCACACGCTAAGATGATTAAACTATTCCTACCACTAAATAAACCAATACTTATCTCAAAGGGAACTGCCGGATTAGGGGACAAGGCCTCTTGCTCTGCTCTGGTCTGCAGACTTCAGGTTGGTACGGGTTAAAAAGGGGTCAGGAGTGGCCATCTCTGGTAGCGATTGTTGTGAGACACTTACTTGCTGGCGGCTGCTGTCCCAAACCTCTCCTCTCTCTCATTCAAGGTCTTCTTTGGCAAAAGCTGGTCGAGATGCTGGTCCAGAGAGGAGGGCTGGTCAAGAAGAACGAACTAAGTGTGGGACCTGTCTTTTATAGGTCCTAAGGCTTCGCCCCCTTTTGGGTGGACCCTCTACCTGCTCGGAATCGATTGGGTCTCTTCCCAATCGATTTGTTTGAATCCCCCCAATACTGAGGCTATCTCTCGGCTACTGGGCGGGCCTTCAGGTGCTTTGTTTTCGAACCCCGCTGGTGCCAGGGTGGCTGGTTTCCCATACACTGTTGCAATCACTTCTCTATTTGTGTCCATTGTCCCTGGGATCGTTCCATTGCTATGTTAACTATCCCGGAGAGTGCCTCATTAGTATGCGGAATGTTCGTTTCGGTGCTGTCTGCTCTCTTAGCAGACAGAATACACATTGGCTTGGTGCAGCCTGCTTGTGCTGCAAACATTGTCCATTTTAACCTGCAAGCTTTGCGTTCCTCCATTTTGTATTGAGGGAATGGCCAATTTCGGTGGCTACAGGTATTAAAAACAAGGGTGACACCAAGTCCGGAGGTGGCGATTTTCGGGATGTCGGAAGATCCGGGAATCCAGGAGGAGAAAGAGGCAGATGTTATGGCCTTTGCTTCCCTGGTGGCCCGGAGGCGGTTATTATTAGCTTGCAGGGACTCAAAGCCCCCGAAGTTGGAGGCCTGGCTATCTGACATGGCTTGCTTTCTCTGTTTGTAGAAAATCAAGTTCGCCTTGAGAGGGTCACTGTTAGGGTCACCCAGAGGTGGCAACCGTTCGTCGACTTCTTTGCAGAAAATTAAATGTCAGCAGAAGGGGGAGGGGGGGTTAGTTTAGATTAGAGTAGGGGGGTTAATAAAGGTGGGACCTGTAAAGGAGGAAGCAGGCTTTTTGCACTATGTTTATAGACTTATGTATGTTGTTTATTTTGTCATTGTTGTAAAACCAAAAATATCTCAATAAAATGTTTATTTTTTTAACGTGGTATCCCTTTGACCCCCTTGTTATTGAGCTTTTGCAGCCTTGTCAGGGGTCCAACTTCCCTCCCCTCAATCTTCCCTCTGCCTTCCACTGTTAAGTCTTCTTCATCCACCCCTTTGCCCCTCTGCTTGACCCCGCGCAGCCCCCTCACCTCCTTGCAACAGTCTCCTTCCACATTGCCCCCCCCTCATCTTCGTCAGACCATATCCACCCCTTGTACTCCAACTTTGGTTGAACTTTGGACCTTTGTAGCGGTGGCTGCACGAGTCCCTTACCACAGTCCTGTGAAGACAGTGGTGTGTGGCACCAGGGGGAAGAAGACCACTCTGCTCCTCAGCCGCAGGAACACGGCGCTGAATTTATGCCAGCAGATTACCGACTCATTGGCTCATGCTAGATTCTCCCCTCCCACCAAACCTACTGTGGACAGGATGGGAGAATTCTGCCCACAGATATATTGAAATATATATTTATTAATTTTTTTTGATTGACAAGGTCAATGGAAGAGAGATAGTAAGGAATCTACTTTTTGATTTACATCTGATTCAAATATTTCTTTCTATGTCTATTCTGAGGTTGTCACTAAACAGGTTGCCCTTCTCATCTCCTTGTAATAATTACCGCTTCTCTCACCAAACTAAAAGTAGATCTACTGTTACACTCAAGAATAACGTTCAGCATCTGGTCACAATGCTCTAGATTGTTATCTGGAGGAATTCTTTTTTTATAAATTTCGAGTACCCAATTACTTTTTTTCCAATTTAAGGGCAATTTAGTGTGGCCAATCCGCCTACCCTGCGTATCTTTGGACTGTGGGGGTGAGACCCACGCAGACACTGGGAGAATGTGCAAATTCCACAGACAGTGACCCAGGGCTGGGATCGAACCTGGGTCCTCGGCAGTAGTGCTAACCACTGCGCTACGGTGCTGCCCGATCTAGAGGGCTAATAACACAGAATTCAAATGTGCAATTTAAACCACATTTTGTCAAAAGATGATAGCTACCAAATTTTCCAAGATTGAAATAAATCTACCTATTAAAGTGGAATAAAATTTGGTGTTTGGTATTTGCAGACACCAAAAGATGAGTTTTCTAAATAATAACTTGGAGTAGGAGCATGTGCTCACTTTCCTCTAGCTTTTTCTGGTGCCAATAGTATAACAAGACTCTTGGTCAAACTAAAACCATGTACAAGGATGTTAGAACTTCTTAATTTCGTAGTTAATAGCTCATATTTTTCCTACCTGGAAGCCATTGCTTTGGTATTTTCTTTCTTCTTTTCTTCTTCTTCTTCAGCATCATCACTATCATCCGTTAATTTATGACGAAGAACCTCATCATGCTCTTCAAGATGTCCCACTAACATCTGACTGCGTGTTCGAAAGCCTGCCACAACCCTATCAAGAGCGTATGAAGGGGGACTTGTGTGCACCTGATCAGCAAGAGCAAGTATTACATATCTTTACAGGTTCTGATGCCTCAATATATTGCAGATCCTACCGCCAGAGTTAACACATAGAGTTATCTATGTGACAGGTCCTTAGTGGAAGGCTTATTATTGTACAATTGGTGCATAGGTTGATGTTAATGAAAAGACAACACTATACTCAAATGGAATTTTTTTTAAAGGCAAATCAATATGGCCATATACCTTAATGAAAGTGAGTTTTAAGAGTTTTATCCAATAAATTCACATTAACTCAAACTTTTAAGCTGGCAAGATGCATACTGATTATACTGAATAATTGCATCATCTCACTAAAACTTGTAAAAGTACCAGTAGTGGACCTGTGAACATGGATTCGGAGGGATAAATTTAACATTTTCATGCCCAATCATGAACATTACAGACAGCTGCTAAATTTACCACGGCCTTTTTTAAAGTGGCATAGTCATATGAGGTTTTAGCACCCATTTGTGAAATTTCTTAAGACTGGTGCATCACGTGCTACAAATGCTCATAGTGGTTTTTAGTATTCCGGAGTAGCCTAATCAGCAGTTCTTCCACTGATTGTTGCAGGCGGTGAAAAGAAAAATCAGTAAATTTAAAATAAAACTTACCTTTTATTATGTAGAACCAGGGAGAAGAAGCTCTTATCTTGATCCCAAAGTACTACCATTACCGGTCTACAATCAGACCACCTCCCTTCCTCCTCTTCAACCTATTCCTCAGGACTTACCTGCCACCAAGTTAACCAGCTAATATTCTATTGGCCTCAAATACCCTTGTTCAGGTATGTGTTGGAATTGAGAATCCCATTCATTCTGCACCCAAATGTTAAGCTCACAGGATGTACTTTTTTAAAAAATATTTTTTATTCTCCTCCTTTTTCACATTTTCTCCCAAATTTACACCTACCAACAATAAACAATAATCAGTAACAAATATGTCAATCCCCATATCGATAACAATGATCCCATCCTCCCACCAAACCCCTAACATTAGCCCGCATGTTCACATAAACAAATGACAAAAAGGAATTAGGGATCACCCATAGTCGCCAATAACACAAACAGCCCCCCTCCCCCAAACCTTCCCACCCACACGCCCCAACTAATGTTCGATGTTATCCAGTTCTTGAAAGTGCATAATTAACAATGTCCATGAATTGTAGAACCCCTCCATCCTTCCCCTCAGTTCAAGCTTAACCTTCTCAAGAGTCAAGAATTCCAACAGGTCCCGCCAGGGCACAGGGTGGAGAGGTTGCTCTCCAATCTATCAGGATCCGCCTTCGGGCGATCAACAAGGCGAAGGCTGCAACATCTGCCTCCGCACCCGTTTCCAACCCTGGCTGGTCCGACACCCCGAATATGGCCGCCCGAGGGCCCGGGTCCAGTTTCACATGCACCACTTTAGAAATTTAAAAACCTCCTTCCAGTAATCCTCTAGCTTTGGACAGGACCAAAACATCTGAACGTGATTTGCCCCCCCCCCCCAATCCCAAACTGCTCCAGAACTGCCATCAAGTACCCCCAATCTACCCGGTCAAATGCCTTCTCAGCGACCAATGCCACAACCACCTCTGTTACCTTCCCCTTTGCCGGTGCCATAACGACGTTCAACCCTTCTAACGTTCGAAAAGAGCTGCCTCCCTCTCACGAACCCCGTCTGATCTTCACCTATCACCTTCGGGAGACACTCCTCCAGCCTACCCGCCAGTACCTTCGCCAATACTTTTGCGTCCACATTCAGAAGTGATATTTCAGGCAGGACATGCTGAGGACATCACAAGATTTCGAAAAGGCACAGATCCATCAGTGTGAAGGAATTAGCCAAAAGTGGAGATCATGAGACTTTTGATGCACTCACAGTACAATAAATTTTATAGAGCAACGTTATTTCAATCCCTTATATTGTCAAGATATCCACTTGTCTAAACCAGATGCCCAATGAAGACTTCTCACCTATTAAAATAAAACTATAGAAAAAAAACAATGGCTAGAAAGAGTGTCAAAGACTATTGAAAAAGGTGGAAAAGCACTTACAAATGATTGTCATTGCACCCCAAATGTAAATTTAGATTTGAGTTGGGTGGAATGTGTACCATGATGGGTCACCTCACTTTACCGCGCAGTACAGCAGAAAAGGGTAAGTTTTCATTTTTGCGGGACCATCAGGAGCTGCAGTGCTCCTTTAGGATCCACATGAATAACGTGGGTAGCTCACATCCCATATTCGCCCACACCCCATTCATATATTATGCCAACTGGCACAGAATGAGCTGCAGTGAGGCCAACTGTTTACTGAGAATGTGGTAATGAGGTCCATCCCTCAAAATGTATCAGGTTTCCTGTTAGTGGAAAACAATCAGCATTCTATTGTTGATTCCATCTGTTTATTATTAAAAACAGGGATGGAAGTCATATTCACTATGGATGGGGTGGTAAACTGGAAATAGCAGAGCAGCCTCTTGTTACCCTGTCCAATTCTTTGTTCCAGTGAAGTCAATGGAAGGAAAGTTGGGCAAGACGTACAACGGGTGACTGGTGGAAGTGAATCAACACAGAGTGAAAATGATCCAGACTCTTTCTATTTTTATTTCACCTAAATATAATCAGGTCACATCTAAGCTTTAGTCATATGGAAATATCATTTTCTCTTTCTAAACACATACCTTTCTGGAGTCTGTGCTGGGTGTAGCTTGACTGGATTGTATTACATTGAAGGACTTAAGGTGGATATTGGATAATGGCACACTGTGAGGTCTTCTTGCTGTGGTCACAGTTAAATCTATTCCTTCTGAACCTCGGCTATGAATTGAAACTTCGTCAGTTTTAAGGAGCTGTACTTTTTCCTGGAGTTGATCCATAATAAGTTGTTGTTCCACTATTTTGTCATTCTGTAAATGTAGGATTAAAAATAAAATAGCAAAAACCAAAATGTACCAAAGCAATCCTAGTTTTCTAATTATTTTCTCATAGATTTTTAAATGAATATTTTCTCATAGTTTTCTATCGGATATCTGGTGATATTTCTTGACTAAAATAGTCAGAATCATCTGCCTGAATCATGATTGAGTAAATCAGCAAGAATTACATAAGTACACTGTGGGTCCCCCAATTTCCCCTTCCCCAGTGGGAAATCAACTATTCTCCACTCACTTGTCATCCTCAAACCAGTGAAGGCTAAGATTGTAAAATGTTCTATGTGAAGGACAACAAGGGCAATTGATATCTTACTTATTTCTCTTAGCTTTCAGATCAAACAATGTGGGGCATAAACCATAAATTATAAAACCACTGTCAACAACACTGAGGGCGCGATTCTCCCAGACAGGGAGAAATCGTAAGGCTGGCGTCAAATCCGGGCGGGTTTGACGCCAGCCTCCCCCTCCCCGACCGGCAACCGATTCTGGTCCCCGGTCGGGGCTAGTATGCCGCGGCCGTGAACTCCGGCATCGCGGGCTTAACGAAATTCGTTAAGCCCGCTTGCCAGAGTTTGCGCCGGCTGACGCATCACATGACGTCAGCCGCGCATGCGCGGATTGGAAGACTCCAACCCGCGCATGCGCGGATGACGTCATCGTGCATGCGCGGGCCGGGATGCCCCTCAGCCGCCCCGCAAATGGATACAGTGGGGCGGCGGAAGGATAAAGAGTGCGCGGGAATCGGACCCGCTGCCCGTGATCAGTGCCCACCGATCGCGGGCCCATGGCACCCTTGGCATGGCCGTGGTACTGCCGTGCCAATCGGTGCCATGGTTGGCAAGATCGGGACTTTACGGCCGTTTTTACGAACGGCCAGACCAGGTGTGTTTGCCGTTCGTAAAAACGGCCGTAAAGGGCTTGGAACTCGGCCCATCGGCCAGCTGAGAATCGCTGCTCGCCGTAAAAAAACGGCGGCAGCGATTCGTGTCGGGAGTCGGGCATGGGGGGGGGGGGGGGGGGGGGGGGGGGGGGGGGGGGGGGGGGGAGAATACCGGGAGGGCGTCGGACTAGCGTGGCCGTAAAAATTTACGAACCCCGCTATTCTCCGCACCGTCGTGAGTGCGGAGAATTGCGCCCTGAGTCTCATCATTGGCCTGGAGATTAAAAAGTAACAAGTTGCATATTTTCTCATTATTTTCATTGCCTTATTCTTTATATATTTCCCTCATTGTACAAATCAATGACCCTACATCTATATGCTAATAAATTGACTGTGATGCATTTTCAGATGTACTGTTGGTGAGAAAGCTGCTGTATAAATGCAAGTCATTTCTTTCTTTCCCTATCTCATGAGAAACTATTCAAGGTCAACAACTGAGTGTGCAAAATTCAATAGCACAAGAGACAGTAGCCTGCTCATAGGAACTACTTTCCCAAACTTAGAATTAAAATGTCCCAATGTAAAACCCACATTGCAGTTATACCAAGAGTCTGATACTTGCAGTTCAGCCTTTAGATGTGTGCATTACAAGCCATTCAGGGATCATGTTCACACCGAATGCAATAGGTAGATGGTTGACAGAGCAAAAAACCTTCACAAAGAGTGGAAATATGTCTGCTTTCCCGTTTGATGTTTTGTATGATTTCATTATCAAATCATGGGATGTTGTTAATGCACCAAGTGTCATCAGATCATTCAAAAAATGTGGAATATCCAATTCAGTGGATGGAGAGAAAGAAGATTTGTTGTGATTGGGTGATGCAGAAATGAAAGTGCAACATCTGATCCAGAGCGAATCCTTACAATGATGCTATGGTCAAAGTGATTTAATGAATTCCATGAACCCTTTGGTTGAATGCTGAAGACAATCAATTTGACGGTTTCAAAATGCTTTGAATGTGGTTGAAGGTATCTTTGTACAATTAATTCACTAATTGAATTGTGCCACGTTAATTTAGTATGAATTACCTGTGTTATGTTTTTTCTCACATTTCAAAATGGCAACCACCAACACCCAAAACGGTTGTTCACATTTCATACTTGGGAGTGTAATTCAACTCCCTTTTTGGAGGAATCTTTTGGAGGCTTCATAGGCCAGCTTATGTGCCATGATCTGTAAATGCTCATGAAATTCTGAACCCTGATGAAAGCAGCTGGAGTTATGGTGTAGTAATCCACGGGAGGCAGGAGTTCCGTCACGACACCAATATTTATTTACAATAACGATATTACAGGAGCAGCTACAAACAGTGCTGCTGGCAGTCCTGTCAACTTAAGACTGGCTCACAAAGCCTACACAGGTGATTATATGGGCCCCCTCAATGAGCTATCATTGAGGGAGCTCATACTCCAATTGGCCAACCAATAAAGCCAATTGGAGTTCATTACACCCCTCCCCCCAAGGTCCGAGGAATTCCTGCCAGCTGGCATTCCTCTGAGCTTCTTCCTGCTACTCATGTCTGGGTCTGTCACCTCTGTGTCGTCCGCCGGCTCGTTCTCCGACGTGGGCGGGGTGCACCTTATAGGTGCCCGTCTTTTCCTTGACGACCTCCTTGGAAGTTGTTCTTCCTCCTCCTTGGGGAGAGGTGCCGCGGCAGCCTCGTCGAGCATATCCATCTCCGACTCTGAGGACTGGATGACGGGGTCTGGAGAAATTGCTCGGGGCTGGGGTGTGGGTATCCTTTCCGTCTGGGCTATCCCAGCTTGAGGCAGCCCTGCTTCGCCTGCCTCCAGGTGTGGTTCCGCTGCCCTTATTTGGTTTAGGTGTTTCTTCAGCACCTTACCTCCTATTGAAACCTCATAGGATATGGGCCCTGTTTGGGACTCTACCGTGCCTTTGACCCACGTTGGTCCATTCCCATAATTCTTGACCCAAACTGGTGCCCCCACCTGGAAATGTCTCTGCTGCCGACTATTATCATGCCCCCTGCGTTGGGCCTCCTGTTGTTTCTCCACTTTCCCCGTTAAATTTGGGAAAAGGAGACTCAACCTCGTTCGCAGCCGCCTTCCCATTAAGAGTTCAGCTGGCGGTATGCCCGTTGTGGAATGCGGTGTGGTCCTGTAATCAAACAGCCAACGGGAGAGCTTTGTGTCCATTGACGCTACCGGCTGCTTCTTGAGTCCCGTTTTAAGTGTCTGGACCGCTCTCTCTGCCAGGCCGTTGGTCGCTGGATGGTAAGGGGCCGTTTTGATGTGACGACTCCGTTTTCCTTCAGGAATTTCCCAAATTCCCCACTTGTGAATGCCGTTCCGTTGTCCGACACCAATACCTCCGGAAGTCCATGTGTTGCAAACGAGGCCCTGAGCTTTTCAATTGTCGATGCTGTGCTTGCCGTGTTTACCTGGTGGACGTCCAACCATTTGGACTGGGCGTCCACTATCACCAAAAACATTGAGCCCATGAAAGGGCCGGCGTGGTCAATATGCAGGCGGGTCCACGGTCTGCCTGGCCATTCCCACGGGTGCAGTGGCGCCACTGGTGCCACTCTTTGCCCCTGTTGGCACTCCTGGCACCAACGTACCAAGGCTGCTATGTCTGTGTCCAAACCTGGCCACCAAACGTAGCTTCGAGCTAGCATCTTCATTTTAGACACCCCTGGGTGTCCGTGATGTAACTCGGTTAAGACTGCCTGACGGCCCTGAGTTGGGACAATTACTCGGGCTCCCCATAATAGGATACCGTCTTCTACGGTTATTTGGTCCCTTCTGCTCCAGTATGGGTGCATCTGGGGCTCCACTGGTCTTTCCAGTTCCCCTGTTAGCAGTAAATGCTTCATCTTGGCTAAAACTGGGTCTTTTTGCGTCCACAACCGAATATGTTGTGCGTCTACTGGTAGGGTGTCCAAAAAATGTAGACTCATTACTGTCTCCTCTACTTTTGGTATTTGCGGCGGAGTGTCCGGAAGGGGAAGTCTGCTCAAAGCATCTGCATTTGCTACTCACGTTCCTGGTCTGTGCTCCAGAACGTATCTATACGCCGCCAGTGGCAACGCCCAGCGTTGGATCCTAGCTGATGCAATCGGGGGTATTGACTTGTCTTCTTTTAATAACCCTAATAACGGCTTATGGTCCGTCACTATGGTGAATTTCCGCCCGTACAGATACTGGTGAAATTTTTTTACTGCGAATATCACCGCCAGTCCTTCCTTCTCGATTTGGGCGTACTTCCTCTCCGCCATCGCCACGGTCCTCAAAGCATAGGCTATTGGCCGTTCTTCCCCATTCCTTCCTCTATGGGCTAAGACGGCTCCTACCCCATAGGGGGATGCATCACAAGTGACCACCAACTCCTTCCTTGGGTCATAATGCTCTAGGACATTTTCGGATGACAGCTGTTCCTTAATGTCCCTAACTGCTCGGTTTTGGCGGGTGGACCATTTCCATTCTTGCCCCTTTTTTAGTAGCTGGTGGAGGGGTTCGAGGATGGACGCCCTATTTTCTATAAATTTTCCATAATAGGTTACCAACCCTAGAAATGATCGTAACTCCTGGACCGTGGTGGGAGCTGGGGCTTCTTTTATTGCCCTTACTCGGTCTTCTAATGGGTGTAAACCCAACTCGTTTACTTTATATCCCAGGTACGTCACTTGTGGGGCCAGAAAAACACATTTTTCCCTTTTTAGCCGTACGCCTGCCTTTGCGAAACGCCTGAGCACTTCCTCCAGGTTCCTTAAGTGTTCCCTGTTTGTCCTACCCGTGATTAAGACATCGTCCAAATAAATCGCCACCTGCGGTAGTCCCTGCAGAATATTTTCCATCGTACGCTGGAATATAGCGCAGGCTGATGAAACTCCGAAAGGTAGCCTAGTATAACGAAAAAGGCCCTTCAGGGTGTTGATCGTAGCGAACTTCTGGGAGCCCTTGTCCAGTTTTAACTGCAGGTAGGCGTGGCTCATGTCCAGTTTCGTGAACAAAAGCCCACCTGCCAATTTGGCATATAGGTCGTCTATTTTCGGGATTGGGTATTTGTCCAGCAGTGCGTATTTGTTTACTGTCTGTTTGAAATCTCCACAGAGACGTATCGAGCCGTCTGGCTTCAAAATTGTTACCACCGGCGCTGCCCATTCCGAAAACTGTACTGGCCTGATAATGCCGTCGCGCCATAACCTTTCTATTTTGTCATCTACTTTCTTCCTTAATGCAAAAGGTACCGGCCTGGCCTTACAAAATTTCGGAAGGGCTTCTGGGTCCACGTGCAAAGTTGCTTTGGCGCCTATGATTTCCCCCCAAACCTTCCTGGAAGATCTCCGGGTATTTTTGGAGTACTCCACTCAACTGCCCGCTTCCACTCTGGAAAATTTTCATCCAATCTAATTTTAGGTCTTTCAGCCAGTTCCGTCCAATTAAGCTCAGTCCGGAGCCCTCTACTATAGTCAACGGTAATCTGAGCAATTGTTTTTCATATTCCACGGGTACATGAGTCGTGCCTAGAACTTCCAGGGTTCCCCCGTGTAGGTTTTAAGTTTCGTCAATGTTTTTGTTAGGGTTAGTGGCTGGAGTCCATCTTTGATTTTTCTAAATGCTGCCACTCCCATTACTGATACGGCCGCACCCGTGTCTATTTCCATTATTGTCGGCCGCCCGTTCACCCGTGGGGTAATCCTAATGGGTTCTGCTTTCTTCGTTGCAATATTATATAATTGTTCCCCTTCAGAGGAGGATGGGGGGTCTAGGTTCTATACTTCCCTGCGTCCCCACCTGCTATTCCTCTTTTGCCACCTCCTTCTAGGGTTTCTGTCGTTGTTACCCCACTCTGTCTGGTGCCAGAAACGGTCCTTCTCTATTGGGGGAGCCTCAGCCGGTATTTCCCTCTGTCTCCAGTTAGTCCTGGCAGACTTGGGGGCAGTTCTGGGGTTTTCCTTTTTCCCTCTATTCCTCAGGTTTTTCCTGAGGACGGCAATCTGGTAGCAGGACCCGCTGTGGTAGTCCTTCTCACAGGTATCTACCTCCATTGGCGTGCCCTGTAGTTCCTGCGCCCCACTTGCTGCCTTTTCTAGGGACAGTGCGAGCTGTAACGCCTGCCTGCAGTCTAGCTCCGTTTCCGCCAACAGGCGTTTCTGTGTTGTGAGGCCGTTTATACCACACACTAACCGGTCCCGAAGCATTTCATTTAGCATCAGGCCGAACTCACATTTTTCCGCCAGCCTTCTTAGGCGGGTCAAGAAATTCGTGACTGACTCCCTGTCTTCCCGCTTCGCTGTGTAGAATCTGTACCTACGCAAAATGAGGGGTGGTTTTGGGTCGTAGTGCTCTTTCACCAATTCCGTTACTTCTTGGAAAGTTTTCGTGTCCGGCGTATCGGGATAAGTCAGACTACGTATAATGGCGAAAGCTGAGGGTCCGCACGCCGACAGCAGGATAAGCCGTCTCCTTTCGTCCGTCAGTATATCATTTGCCCGGAAGAAGTAACACATTCTCTCCACATACTGGGACCAGTCCTCAATAGCCGGGTCGAATGGCTCTAACCTTCCAAAACACGGCATTTTTAAAATGGCGAGGCTTACCCTCCGAGTGCGGCAGCTGGTCTCCGCAAAATTCTTAGTTTACCTTGTCGCCACTGTAGTAATCCATGGGAGGCAGGAGTTCCGTCACCACATCAATATTTATTTACAATAACGATATTACAGGAGCAGCTACAAACAGTGCTGCTAGCAGTCCATCAACTTAAGACTGGCTCACAAAGCCTACACAGGTGATTATATGGGCCCCCTCAATGAGCTATCATTGAGGGAGCTCATACTCCAATTGGCCAACCAATAAAGCCAATTGGAGTTCATTACATATGGAAAATTTCTGTAGGCAAAATTCTGGGTGCGATTCTCCCGATCGGAGACAAACTAACCCCATCAGCAGGAAAACCGGAGTGAGCTCAGTGTTCCTCTCAATGGCACTTTTACCCTCAATCGGGTTTTCAGTGCCATTCCATGGCACACTGACGTGTTCACTGGACCCAAGAGGAGCAGAACCTAATCTGACAGGTCCAGCTCCTCATCTCAGAATGCTGCTGCAGCGTCCCCTCACCCCTTCAGTCCCACCCCTCAGCCTTTGTTCTGAGCACCTAGAAGCTCTTGAGAACAAAGAGACATAGACACTTAAACTAAAACTGCAGTTAGAAAGACAGCTGTTCCCTGAGCGACAGGGTGGCTCAGTGGCTAGCACAGCTGCCTCATGGCGCCGAGGACCCAGGTACGATCCCGGCCCCGGGTCACTGTCCGTGTGGAGTTTGCACATTCTCCCCGTGTCTGTGGGAGGTCTCACCTCCACAACCCAAAGATGTGCAGGCTAGATGGATTGGCTATGCTAAATTGCCCTTAAATTGGAAAAAAAAAGAATTGGGCACATCAAATTAAAAAAAAAGAAAGACAGCTGTTCCTCTGAGTTAATGAAACCCTGCAGGGCTATGTAAATAAACAATCTTAAAACCCTCTTTGAAACTTCCTGGACTGGTCAATCAGAAAGCTTGTGAAAGTCAATGGTTTGTGAAATTGAATGTAAACAATGCAGTTCAAAACTCTTCGGCATCAAGGCATACAAACAGATAAGAAAAAGTCAAAGGGCAATGAAATTGACTTTGAAAAAACTAATGCAAAGGTTTCCACCACATTAAAGGGAATACCTTTACCTTCATCTCACAGTTCTTTGAGCTTGACATATGACAAACAGTTTAAATGGTTTGGGGTAGAATAATAGAATGACAGAATCCACTGTGCAGAAGGAGGCTATTCGGCCGATCGAGTCTGCACCGGCTCTTGGAAAGAACACCCTACTTAAGCCCATGCCTCCACCTGATCCCCGTAACCCAGTAACCCCACCTAACCTTTTTGGACACGAAGTGCAATCTATCATGGCCAATCCACCGAACCTGCACATCTTTGGGCTGTGAGAGGAAACCAGAGCACCCCCAGGAAACCCACGCACACACAGGGAGAACATGCAGACTCCGCACAGACAGTGCCCAAGCTGGGAATCGAACCTGCGACCCTGGTGCTGTGAAGCAACTCTGCTAACCACTGCGCTACCGACTTTATTATCACGGTGCTATATTTTTGAGATACTGACAAACGTCCACAGGGTTTAAAGGCTGCAGATGGAAAGAGTAGGAAAATAACCTTCATTTTAGGAAAGACCCATGAGACCCTCCAATTCAGCACAAGCCCCTTCAACTCCCACCTCCCATGAAGGCCCCAATTATACACCGTGGAGGCATTTGTAGGGGGGGGGGGACTGCCCCCCTTGCCATCCCTTGGACTGCAAACTACTTGTTTCTCATGATTTGCACCAATTCACACACCAGCAGGACTCCTGGCTGAAGGCGGGGGGGGGAGGGGGGGGGGGGGGGGGGGGGGGGGAGGGGGGGGGGGGGGGGAGGGGGGGGGGGGGGGTCCGGCTGGGAAACTCATCAGGGACAACAGAAAGCTCGCAGGGCCGGCTGGTAGATTTGCAATGGCGGGCTTCCAGGCAGGGGTCTGTCATGAGAATGTCACTTTAAGAAATGTTTGTCTGCTCAAGTTACTGCAGTGGTGTCAGAGTGTGGGTGGAGCTGGCTGTCTGTCAGCTTTTAGTTTCACTTTGAGAAAAGCTTGGGTGTGTCTGTGTTTTCTGGTTTGGTTTCAGTGTTGGAGTTGGAGCTGCAGCTGCAGAGTTGTTCTCTCTGCCATGTAAAGATTATCTCTTGATCATTTGCTGAATTCACAGTGATAACTGTTCTCAGTAGTGAACTTAAACCTGACGTGCTTCTGTTCACAGGTTTTCTTTTTATGTCTAATGGATGTTAAAAGGAAAGTTTAAGGATTACTTAGTATTGTATTCTTTGAGGGTTGTATTTGAATTGATGGTTGCTAGAAGTTTAATGATTACTTAGTGTTGTATTCTTTGGGGGTTGTATTTGAATTGATGGTTGCTAAGATGTTTACTGTGTTTTAAAAAGGTTGACTTGAGTTAATAGAATAAACATTGTTTTGCTTTAAAAAATACTTTTCGATTTCTGCTGTACCACACCTGGAGAGTAGGCCGTGTGCTCCACATACCACAATCTAGTAAAAGTTGTGGGTCAGGTGAACTCCATGATGCACTTTGGGGTTCTCTAAACCGTGGCCCATAACAGGTCTCTGTAATGAGGGCTTCCAGGCAGGGGTTCCTGTTATTGGGGGCTTCCAGGCAGGAATCTGTAATGGGGAGGGGGGGATTTCCAGGCAACTCTGAAATGGGAGGGGGGGGGGGGGGGGTCCCTCTTATGGGAAGTCTCTGGTGGGCTATTGGAAGGATTTGCATTGTGGGGAGAGTGCGGCCTTCCAATGGACTTCGGCGACAACTCCCTAAAAAAGTTACACCCTTGGCCCACTGTGCCAGGGTGTGTTGGGTAATATCTGCCCCAATTCTTATCCACGTGAATCCTGGTCCTTTATGCAGTGTTGGAGAATCTAATGCCCACCCCGTTAATAGGAAGCAAATGGGGCAATTAGTCCTATTTGCATCCTCCCGCTGGCACGTGGCTTGAACCTTGACCTGCTGCCAGCTGCGGACCAGAGCATCGGAACGGGATCAGAGTCCGAAAACGCTGGATTCTCCATCGTATCAGGACCTCCGCTACCGGTGGTGCAAAATCCCCATCCCCAGTCTAATTTTGGTTCGCTGTCTCACAAAGTAGCAGATGCTAACTTGTTTCCCAGGAGATGCAGAAGTAAAAATCAACTGGCGTTTAAGGTTTTTTGGTCTCCTTACTTGAGAAAGGACGTACTGGCATTGGAGGGTGTGCAGAGGAGATTCACTAGGTTAATCCCAGAGCTGAAGGGGTTGGATGACGAGGAGAGGTTGAGTAGACTGGGACTGTACTTGTTGGAATTTAGAAGGATGAGGGGGGATCTTATAGAAACATTTAAAATTATGAAGGGAATAGATAGGATAGATGCGGGCAGGTTGTTTCCACTGGTGGGTGAAAGCAGAACTAGGGGACATAGCCTCAAAATAAGGGGAAGTAGATTTAGGACTGAGTTTAGGAGGAACTTCTTCACCCAAAGGGTTGTGAATCTATGGAATTCCTTGTCCAGTGAAGCAGTTGAGGCTCCTTCATTAAATGTTTTTAAGGTAAAGATAGATAGTTTTTTGAAGAATAAAGGGATTAAGGGTTATGGTGTTCGGGCCGGAAAGTGGAGCTGAGTCCACAAAAGATCAGCCATGATCTCATTGAATGGCGGAGCAGGCTCGAGGGGCCAGATGGCCTACTCCTGCTCCTAGTTCTTATGTTCTTATGTTCTAAGGTTCAGCATTGTGACTTTTGACTTATCAAACTGTTTAAAGCATCAATCTGGTTTACCAGACTGATTCCAGGGATGGCGTGACTGTCGTATGAGGAGATTGACTAGGTTGGGATTGTTCTCGCTGGAGCTCAGAAGAATGAGGGAGAATCTCATACAGACTTATAAAGTTTTAACGGGACTAGACAGGGTAGATGCAGGGAAGATGTTACCAATGATGGGTGTGTCCAGAACTAGGGGGCCACAGTATGAGGATTCCAGGTAAACCATTTCGGACAGATATAAGGAGACATTTCTTCACACAGAGTGGTGAGCCTGTGGAATTCATTCCCACAGGAAGTAGTTGATGCTAAAACTTTGAATATATTCAAGAGGCGGCTAGATATAGCACTTGGAGAGAATGGGATCAAAGGCTATGGGGAGAAAGCAGGATTAGGCTATTGAGTTGGATGATCAGCCATGATCGTGATGAATGTCGGAGCAGGCTCGAAGGCCCAAAAGGCCTCCGTCTGCTCCTATCTTCTATGTATCTATGTACCAACCTTTACTTTGCCTAAAGCAGAAATTATTTAGGTGTGTAGAAAATAATTGATTCATTAATTTAATCACGTAACTGAAGCAGTACAGTATTAAACTCAGAAAATGCCGGAAATACTCAGTAGGTCTGGTAGCACCTGTGGAGAGAAATAATATTAGCATCTCAAGTCAATGGCTTTTTAACTTAAATTTTTTTTGTTGTTTAGCCTTAACTTTTGATTTGGTTTCTCTCTCTACAGATGCTGCCAGACCAGCTGTGTGTTTCCATTGAGTTTTTGTTCCTGATTCCCAGCATTTGCAAAATTTTGATTCCATACAATAAAAACTTACTTGAATGTGACACCTTTCTTGGAATTCTGTTAAAGCTGACAAATATTCTTCCTTTTCCTGTTCCAATGCTAGTATTTGCTCTAATGAATTCTTCAGCTCAGCTGTTTTTTGACGGAATAATTCCTCATCTGTGGCTACTGCATCCTGAGGAAGATAATTAATCAGTAAAAATAATTTACTGCAAATATCACCCATAGCACAATGAAGGCTGCACAGAGAATCTAATAGATACTAATTATTATTTGACAAATTATTATTTGAGACGAAAAATTACATGAAAGCAAGAAATAAATTAATAAAATAATTTCCAAATTTTACATGTATGGAAAAACCTCATTAATTTTTCTATTTCGCCTGGGCCAAACACAGTGATAAAAGTACTTCATTAAAGTTATTTCCCAGTTGACAATTAGCAACTTACTTGTATTATTAACTAAAATTAACTATTGAACGAATCATCAGACTGAGCTGTAGAGCAGAGCAGGAGAGCAGAAAGCATCACTTAAACGAAAGATGGGATAAATGAGTCATAAATAAATACAAAGGTTGGAATTTTCCACTCCGCGACCACGTCCTGTGGCAAGGACGGAAGTCAGACTGAGCTGTAGCGCAGAGCAGGAGAGCGTGCAGAATCATAAGACTGAACTGTGGAGCAGAGCAGGAGAGCGTGCAGAATCATCAGACTGAGCTGTGGAGCAGAGCAGGGGAGCACACAGAATCATCAGACTGAGCTGTGGAGCAGAGCAGGGGAGCACGCAGAATCATCAGACTGAGCTGTAGCGCAGAGCAGGAGAGCGTGCAGAATCATAAGACTGAACTGTGGAACAGAGCAGGAGAGCATGCCGAATCATTAAACTGAGCTGTGAAACAGAGCAGGAGAGCATGCAGAATCATCAGACAGCTGTAGAGCAGAGCAGGAGAGCACGCAGAATCATCAGACTGAGCTGTAGAGCAGAGCAGGAGAGCACACAGAATCATCAGGCTGAGCTGTAGAGCATAGAACATAGAACATTACAGCGCAGTACAGGCCCTTCGGCCCACGATGTTGCGCCGTCCTGTGAAACCCCTCTAAAGTCCCTCTACACTATTCCCTTATCGTCCATATGCCTTTCCAATGACCATTTGAATGCGTTTAGTGTTGGCGAGTCCACTACTGTTGCAGGCAGGACATTCCACGCCCTTACTACTCTCTGAGTAAAGAACCTACCTCTGACATCTGTCCTATATCTATCTCCCCTCAATTTAAAGCTATGTCCCCTCGTGCTGGACATCACCATCCGAGGAAAAAGGCTCTCACTGTCCACCCTATCTAATCCTCTGATCATCTTGTATGCCTCAATTAAGTCACCTCTTAACCTTCTTCTCTCTAACGAAAACAGCCTCAAGTCCTTCAGCCTTTCCTCATATGATCTCCCCTCCATACCAGGCAACATTCTTGTAAATCTCCTCTGTACCCTTTCCAATGCTTCCACATCCTTCCTATAATGTGGCGACCAGAACTGCACACAATACTCCAAATGCGGCCGCACCAGAGTTTTGTACAACTGCAACATGACCTCATGGCTCCGAAACTCAATTCCTCTACCAATAAAAGCTAACACACCGTACGCCTTCTTAAAAACCCTCTCAACCTAGGTGGCAACTTTCTGGGATCTATGGACATGGACACCGAGATCTCTCTGCTCGTCCACATTACCAAGAATCTTACCATTAGCCCAGTACTCTGCCTTTCTGTTATTCCTTCCAAAATGAATCACCTCACACTTTTCTGCATTAAACTCCATTTGCCACCTGTCAGCCCAGCTCTGCAGCTTATCTATGTCCCTCTGTAACTTGTAACATCCTTCTGCACTGTCCACAACTCCACCGACTTTAGTGTCATCTGCAAATTTACTCACCCATCCTTCTACGCCCTCCTCCAGGTCATTTATAAAAATGACAAACAGCAACGGCCCCTATACAGATCCTTGTGGCACACCACTAGTAACTGGACACCAGTCAGAGCATTTCCCATCAACCACCACTCTTTGTCTTCTATCAGCTAGCCAATTTCTGATCCAAACTGTTAAATCACCCTGAAGCCCATGCCTCTGTATTTTCTGCAATAGCCTACCGTGGGGAACCTTATCAAACGCTTTACTGAAATCCATATACACTACATCAACTGCTTTACCCTCATTGACCTGTTTGGTCACCTTCTCGAAGAACTCAATGAGGTTTGTGAGGCACGACCTACCCTTCACAAAACCATGTTGACTATCTCTAATCAAATTATTCCTTTCCAGATGATTATACATCCTATCTCTTATAAACCTTTCCAAGACTTTTCCCACAACAGAAGTAAGGCTCACTGGCCTATAGTTACCGGGGTTATCTCTACTCCCCTTCTTGTACAACGGGACAACATTTGCTATCCTCCAGTCCTCTGGCACTATTCCTGTAGACAAAGATGACTTAAAGATCAAAGCCAAAGGCTCAGCAATCTCCTCCCTAGCTTCCCAGAGAATCCTAGGATAAATCCCATCCGGCCCAGGGGACTTATCTATTTTCACACTTCCAGAATCGCTAACACCTCCTCCTTATGAACCTCAAGCCCTTCTAGTCCAGTAGCCTGTATCTCAGTATTCTCCTCGACAACTTTGTCTTTTTCCTGCGTGAATTCTGACGCAAAATACTCATTTAGCACCTCTCCTATCTCCTCGGACTCCACGCACAACTTCCCACTACTGTCCTTGACTGGCCCTACTCTTACCTTAGTCATTCTTTTATTCCTGACATACCTATAGAAAGCTTTAGGGTTATCCTTGATCCTACCTGCCAAAGACTTCTCATGTCCTCGCTTGGCTCTTCTTAGCTCTCTCTTTAGAGCCTTCCTAGCTAACTTGTAACTCTCAAGCGACCCAACTGAACCATCACGTCTCATCTTCACATAAGCCTCCTTCTTCCTCTTGACAAGTGATTCAACTGCTTTAGTAACCCATGGTTCCCTCACTCAACCACTTCCTCCCTGCCTAACAGGTACATACTTATCAAGGACACACAGTAGCTGTTCCTTGAGCATGCTCCACATTTCCATTGTGTCCATCCCCTGCAGTTTTCCTCTCCAGGCGATGCATCCTAAGTCTTGCCTCATCGCATCATAATTGCCTTTCCCCCAGCAATAACTCTTGCCCTGCGGTTTATACCTATCCCTTTCCATCGTTAAAGTAAACGCAGAGCAGGAGAGCACGCAGAATCGTCAGACTGAGCTGTAGAGCAGAGCAGGAGAATACGCAGAATTATCAGACTGAGCTGTAGAGCAGAGCAGGAGAGCACGCAGAATCATCAGACTGAGCTGTAGAGCAGAGCAGGAGAGTACGCAGAATCATCAGACTGAGCCATCAAGCAGAGCAGGAGAGCGTGCAGAATCATCAGACTGAGCTGTAGAGCAGAGCAGGAGAATATGCAGAATCATCAGACTGAGCCATCGAGCAGAGCAGGAGAGCGTGCAGAATCATCAGACTGAGCTGTAGAGCAGAGCAGGAGAGCACACAGAATCATCAGACTGAGCCATCGAGCAGAGCAGGAGAGCACGCCGAATCATCAGACTGAGCTGTGGAGCAGAGCAGGAGAGCACGCCGAATCATCAGACTGAGCTGTGGAGCAGAGCAGGAAAGCACGGCGAATCATCAGACTGAGCTGTAGAGCAGAGCAGGAGAGCACGTCGAATCATCAGACTGAGCTGTAGAGCAGAGCAGGAGAGCATGCAGAATCATCAGACTGAGCCATCGAGCAGAGCAGGAGAGCGTGCAGAATCATCAGACTGAGCTGTAGAGCAGAGCAGGAGAGCACACCGAATCATCAGACTGAGCTGTGGAGCAGAGCAGGAGAGCACGTCGAATCATCAGACTGAGCTGTGGAGCAGAGCAGGAGAGCGTGCAGAATCATCAGACTGAGCTGTGGAGCAGAGCAGGAGAGCACGCCGAATCATGCGCTGCCCTGATCATTAATTACGCAGCTGTGAGGTTTGCGTCGAGTCTTGTGGCAGGGCAGGCATATGCTTGCCCCACCATCATGTCTGGGCGCCATATCTAAAAGGCATTCTTCATGCTAAGACTTTCGGGGGCCGAAAATGTCTGTGAGAAGGCAGCAAGTGCTGGGCCCATGCTTTAGTGATGCTTCCCTGGGGAATTTCCGCAAGGCTGTCGAGGAAAGGCGTGATGTCCTCTTTCCAAAGGATGGCAGCAGGAGGCCCCCTAGTCTGAACACTGTGGCCTGGGATGAGGTCAACATGGCGGTCATCTACTGCAGTGCAGCAAATGGATAAATGATCTCATCTTCTCTGCTGGGGTAAGAGAACTTTCTACTCACTCCACACTCACATCACCACTCATTTTATGATCCTGTGTTTATCATCTCCTGTGGTCCTCTCCAGTGGTGGAGGCAGTGTTTACTTGCCATGAAGTCCTAAAATATTCCTCGACGGGTTCAACCACATTTGCGAAATTGATTATCTGAAAATTCCCACAGGCGGGGTGGAAGGTTTGATGGAGCATAAGATTCCAGTCTGCTGGGGTTTTCTCCTTCTCAATTGTGGAATAGAACATAGAACAGTACAGCACAGAACAGGCCCTTCGGCCCTCAATGTTGTGCCGAGCCATGATCACCCTACTCAAACCCACGTATCCACCCTATACCCGTAACCCAACAACCCCCCCCCCCAACCTTACATTTATTAGGACACTACGGGCAATTTAGCATGGCCAATCCACCTAACCCGCACATCTTTGGACTGTGGGAGGAAACCGGAGCACCCGGAGGAAACCCACGCACACAGGGGGAGGACGTGCAGACTCCACACAGACAGTGACCCAGCCGGGAAATAAAAGCTGATTTTCCCACTTTCTCAATGCAATCCTCCAAACGTGGGATAGGACAAGAGTCCATTCTTGTAACTGCATTAACCTTTCTATAGTCCACACACAACCATTGGGTGTCATCTGGTTTTGGTACCATCACTATGGGCGAGCTCTATTGGCTGCAACCCACTTCAATTATGCCATTTTTAATCATACTCTCAAGCTTTTTGTTAACCTGTGCCAATTTTAAAGGATTAAGTCTGTCTGGATGTTGTTTCATTGGAACAGCCTTTCCCACATCTACATCATGTATAGCCATTTTAGTACTTCCCAATTTATCTCCACAAACTTGCCCATGTGATATCAATAACTCTTTCAGGTCAGATCGTATTTCCTCTGGAAGGTAACTCAACAATTCATCCCAATTTTTAAGAACATCCTAATTTTCCAATTTAATTTGAGGTATGTCAAATTCACAGTCATCTGGATTTGGTTCGTCACTTTGAGTTAGAATCATTAAAATCTTCTTTTTCGCTCCTTCCCTTTCAAAGTACTTTTTAAGCATATTCACATGACACACTCGGTGAGTCTTCCTTCTATCTGTCGTTTTTACCACATAATTCACCTCACTCAATTTCCTTTCAATCTGATAAGGTCCACAAAACCTTGCTTTTAAAGGCTCACCTACCACTGGTAACAATACTAAAACTTTATCGCCACTGGCAAAACTACGAACTTTGGATTTCTTGTCCGCTACATGTTTCATCACATGTTGTGCAACTTTTAAATGCTGTCTAGCCAATTCACCTGCTCTATTTAATCGTTCCCTAAAATTTGACACGTATTCAATAATGTAATTTCCGATTTCTCAACTCACCAATTTTTCCTTAATCAATTTAAGTGCTCTTCTTACCTCATAACCAAAAATTAGTTCAAAAGGGCTGAATTTGGTTGACTCATTATGTGCATCCCTAATTGCAAATAGTAGGAATGGAATTCCTTTATCCCAATCCTCTGGATAATAGCGACAATAAGCCCTCAACATTGTCTTTAATGTCTGATGCCACCTTTCTAACGCTCCCTGTGATTCTGGATGGTATGCAGTTGATTTAAATTGTTTTATTCCTAAACTATCCATAACTTCTTTGAATAACCTTGAGGTAAAATTTGATCCTGCAATATTACGTACTGGAATGGCCTCTGGAAACCTAATGAACACATCCATTATCATCAAAAGGTATTGATTCCACTTTTTGTTTTAGGAAGTGGTCATACGCAATCAATTAGGACCCTCGTAAAAGGTTCTTCAAATGCTGGAATGGGTATCAAGGGCTCTAATTTTATCACTTCTTGAGGTTTCCCCATCACATGACATGTGTAACATGATTGACAAAATTTAACTACATCTTTATGTAGTCCAGGCCAATAAAAATGTTTTTGGATTTTAGCTTGAGTTTTCCTTATCCCCAAATGACCTCCCACTGATACCTCATGTGCAACTTGCAACACCTCCTTTCTATACCCTACCAGCAATACTACTTGAACTTCTGCCCACTTTTCATCCGCCTGCATATGTAAAGGTCTCCATTTTCTCATCAAGACATCAGTTTTACAGTAATAACACTTTGGTATCCACTCAGATTCCTCTTTCGTGTATGCTTTCTGATCCATCCATTTTATTCTACATCTTTCTGTTGTAACTCCGCCAATTTTCCTGAACTAAAAATATCCGCCTCATCCTCCAACCATTCTTTTCCAACCATCTGATCAAAAATCCTTTCTGATAATTGCACTTCAACTTCATCTTCACCCGGATTTCCCCTCTTGTCTTAACCTGTGAATTTGCGACCTTGTTACTACACAATCCGGAAAAATCCAAGGATACCCGTCCTTCAACACTTCAGTTGTCTGATTTTCCCCTGGCTTATCAACCACAGTAGGCATCACTCCCACCTGTGATCCAGCTATATCATTACCCAAGATAAACTGTATTCCTGGACAAGATAGTTTCTCTATTACTCCTAATACCACTTCACCACTCTTCACTGGACTTTCCAACCTTACCTTATATAATGGAACACTACTCTTCTCACCCTGAATTACACATATTACCACCTTTTCTGGCAATATTCTTCCCAAACTACATAACTCCTCATCTCTTACCATTAAAGATTGACTAGCTCCCGTATCTCTTAAAATTGTGACTTCTTTACCTGTTCCTCCTGATACACATGAGTAAACTTTACCCACACAATTAAATTGTTTAAAGAAATCTGGCACCTTTTATCAATCACTTCTTGATCAGGCTGTATAATCTTTTGCACCTCCTTCGCTTCACTTGGGCTTTCCTTTACCACTTTAACAAACCCCACTGTCTCATCCTGTTTTACCACATCAGCCTTCCCAGTGCTTTTCTTCAACCACCAACACCGTGACTTTACATGGCCTAGTTTATTACAGTGAAAACATTTGAAACTTTTCATTTCTTTTCCACCCTGCTGGATTTCTTTTTTAATCTGAGGTACACTCTTCTTATTATCTCCCATCAGATCACTTTT
This sequence comes from Scyliorhinus canicula, assembly GCF_902713615.1. Taxonomy (NCBI): domain Eukaryota; kingdom Metazoa; phylum Chordata; class Chondrichthyes; order Carcharhiniformes; family Scyliorhinidae; genus Scyliorhinus; species Scyliorhinus canicula. Next base: position 84,589,520 of record NC_052153.1, on the reverse strand, counting down.
ACCTTTACCACTTGAGTATTTCTCATATCCCCAGTTTCTATCCCTCACAGGCTGAAACTGATGTTGGAAACCAAGCTTTGATTTATGAACTGATTCATAATCATCTGCCATTTCTGCTGCTAATCTCGCAGTTTTAACCCTCTGCTCTTCCACAAGTTCTCACTACATCAGGAATTGAATTTTTAAACTCTTCCAAAAGTATAATTTCTCTGAGAGCTTCATACGTTTTGTCTATTTTCAAAGTCCTTGTCCACCTATCAAAATTACTCTGTTTGAGCCTTTCAAACTCCACGTATGTTTGACCAAATTCTTTCCTTAAATTTCTAAACCTTTGTCTGTAGGCTTCAGGCACTAGTTCATATGCACCCAAGGTGGATTTTTTCACCTCCTCATACGTACCAGATACCTTCTCCGGTAGTGATACAAACACTTCACCAGCCCTACCTACCAGCTTTGTTTGAATCAGTAATACCCACATGTCCTGTGGCCATTTCATTTGTTTAGCTACCTTCTCAAATGAAATGAAAAAGGCTTCTACCTCCTTCTCATCAAACCTTGGCAATGCTTGGACATATTTAAATGGATCCCCACCAAGCCTTTGACTATCCTCATCACGATCCTCCAACTGTATGTTCTCTTTGCGTCTGCCAATTTTAACTGACTGTTATGTTTCATAGCCATTTTCTGAAGTTCAAATTCTCTCTTTTTCCCTTTCCTCTGTCTCTTTACTTTTCCTATCTCTTTCTTTGTTTCTTTTCTCTCTCCTTTTCTTTTTCCCTGATCTGTTTCTCCCCTTCTCTTTCCCTGATCTGTATCTCCCTTTCTCTTTCTTTTTCTCTCATTACATATTCAAGCTACTTTAATTCTTTCTCATGTTCAAGTTGCTTAATCTAAATTCACACGCTCGCATCTCTCTCATATGCACACACATGCTCACGTCTCCCTCTCTCATTCACACACACACTCACACACTCACGTCCCCCTCTCTCTCATTTACACACACGCTCACGTCTTCCTCTCTCATATTCACACACACGCTCACCTTGCTCTCACATTCACACATTCACAAACACTCACCCTCACACACACAAAAGCACACCCACAGCCCTCTCAGAGATCTGAACAGTCCCCCAAGCTCCTTTTTCAAGGCTTGAACCAAGCCCCTTTTCCTTTCTTTAAAGACCCGATCTCCACATGCCCTCATCCCATGCATTTCAGAGACCGGAACCTCCATCCACCTTTCCTTAGGCCAGTACCCTCTCCCACTTGCCTGATGCCAGAACCCCCACCCCTTTCCTGAGGCCAGGAACCACCACTTACTTTCCCAAGGCCCAGAATCCCGCCCCCATCAAGGGAACCCCTGGTTTAGAATATTAATTCCTTCCTAATATAGCCATCTAAGATGGACACTGGGCTACAAAATGGAGAACTGCTAAGACTGCAGGGAAAAACAGTCATAGTGAGAACAAGCAGCTTGCAGAAGACTGTTTTGCATTCTGCACGTACAGAAACCAGTTTCTGGCCAGGTGCAGAGTTTCAGCCAAAGGTGCAAATGGGAAACAGATCTGCATAGTAATGAGGTGATCCAGATCCAGACCCCGGACAATAGAAACATTTAAGTATCAATGGATACTTTTCCATAGACGCCCAGACAGAATGGCGCCAAAGCAACCAACACAAAGAGCTGTAGGGACCGCCCCACCCATCGAGGAACGACCCTCAGATTGGGGAGTTTGAAAGATATCGATTGGGAGAGACCCAATCGATACCTGGCAGGTGAAAGAACCCGCCCCAAGGGGCACGGACTTCTAGGACCTATAAGAGTAGGTCCCGCACATGGTTCGGTCTGTTTGCTCCGGCCCAGGTCTGCTGTTTTGCTCCGGCCCAGACCTGTTACATCGCATCCTGACTCCAGTTTCATCACCGGCCGTTGAGCATCAGCCATCGAACTGTAAGTGCCAACACAACGATCGCTACGTGATCCAGACCTTGCTAGCCTTGACAACTTTGCGAATCAGAAGGTTGCAGACCAAGAACGGGACGAAGGCCTTGTTCCCTGACCTTGCCTGTTCCTGTCTAGATAAGTATTTAGTTGTTTAGTATTAGAAGTAAGTTAGTCTCTTTAGCGTATGCATGTGTATTTATTATATTTGTTATAATAAACACCAATCATTTGGACTTACTAATCGGTGTACGGATTTATTACTTTGAACCTGACCTTGATATACTTGTGACGGTGTCTCAATACGGCACCTGGCGACTCCGAGCATAATTACACATACAGAGCCATAGTAGTGTTAAGCACACGGCCTTTAAACGGAGGCGTGTTAATCACACTCCAGTAAAACGAGCAACACTAGGTAATATTTAGTCAATGTTGCTTTTAGTTGGTTTGTTACAGTAAAAGTATTAAAACGTGAAATCCTTTGCAAATCATGCAAATCCTTTATAGTTAGCCAATGGGAATTCATATATCTTATTTAAAGTTATTACCCCATGTGGATCATAACACAGTCCCGACATCAGTCTGGAGTTGTTTAACATTTATGGCTGATTTTGTGGATTTTCTTGCCCTCTTCACACAATTATCTCCATGCCATTAACTATCATTTAAAAATTATCTGATTCAACATATATTAGTAATTACCATTTATCATTTTTAATGGGAGGAATAATGCTGGAATGCTGATCTTAATATCGGGCACACGCATCTCTCTCACATTCACACTCGTTCGTCTCTGTCTCACATTCACACGCACATGTCTCTGTCTGATATTCAGAGGTCACCTCTTGAATTCCCCATGAAAGCCATTTTTTCCTCATGGCTACGTTTTTGACAACAGGGCTCAGCCTCATGGCTCTTTTCTTTCCAACCTTGAGCTCGCGAATGCCTTTCCTGTATCTCAGTAATATATGAATCTTCAATGAGTGTCTTATTTATTCCAATAATTTCCTTTAAAATGCATGCTCTAAGCTTGATGTTTCATTCAGAACTTTTCAAATTTGTCTTTCGAGATTGAGGTACAACTTGCTACATTACACCTGATAAATCCATTATTTTACACAGAGGTGAAGTTAGATGAATTGTAAAGTTGCCAGTATCTGTTTAATCACCTTTATTGGGTATGGGCACCATATTGGCCTTATGTAATCTACTCGTATCTACCAATGTTATGTGACTTGCTTAAAATATGTCCATGCTTAAAATATCCTCCTTAATTATCATAGCACTTTGGAGCAAATTTTGGCCTAGTTATTGCACAGTAACAGTTACAAAACATCAGCCTTTATTAAAGAATTTTTGCATTGGCCATTAAGCTTATAGAAATATATTGCACTTACCTGGCATTTCTTCAGCTCCCTTTTCAACTGAAGTATTGTAATGTGATGAGAATCTGGTCCTCCACTTCCAAATCCACTGTTCGCACCAAACAGGTCAGGCAATTCATTTTGCAGTTCTTCTATCATGTTGAACCACTCCTTCATCTTTTGCCACTGGCCTTCTTTCAAACTATTTGCATCTCTAAATTCCAAAAAGAAGTGCAAGGCTTCATCTATGCAGTGTTTATAGTGATAGTTTTCCATTTGTAGATGGGCGACCTGCTCCTCCAGATAATGGATCCGTTTTTTGTCCTGACACAACGAGTCTTGTGAAACCTGACTGCCACGAGTCAATAGGCTTGTCTGTTGATTCTGCAGTGCCTCCCGGAGTGTTTTGATTTGTAATTCCATTTCATCAATCCGATCCCAGTCTGGGTCATAATTTACAATTGGTTTGTTTCTTATGTCCCTGGCTCTGTTGGCATATTTCAGAGTATTGAGCGATTCATCAAAATTAGATGATGAGGGGCTAATGCATGCAATCATAACAGTTTTGGCATTCCCTCCAAGAGAGTCCTTCAGCAGACGAGTTATCTTAGTATCCCTGTAGGGGATATGTATACTTTTTCTCTTTGGGTCTCCAAGTGCACTGATCACATTCCCAAGTGCCAGGAGACCACTGTTTATTTGAACCGATTCCTTAAATCGTTCACCTGTGTTTCCTGTTTTGGTAACTCTTTCTGAGCCAGCTAGATCAACAAAACAAAATTTGGAAGAAATCAACTGAAATGACCTTTCTGATTCTTTTATAATGTCCTCTTCATCAGTATTTGATGGTTGTCCGTTTTTAGGTTGCTTTTGATTGAGGTATATTGTGAAAATAGCATGTGATCGGCTGGAGTACTCATTCATCTGTGTGGTACCTGTGTGACGAGCTGCATTGCCAGCCTCCAAGAGACTCAACATTTCGTCTGGTGTCTCAATTTCATACTCTTTGGCCCCAATAATCACTAAAACAAAAAAGGGAAGGAATTGTTTGTCAGCTAGCTTTTTGATAAATAGTACAATGAGACCAGAATAATACAATTAGCTGAATGTTACTTTTACAAAGGCCACGAAAAGTCCAATTCCAGTTTTGTAGAAAAGAAAGCTTTATTTACAACTATTATTATATACAGCTCCAGTAGCTACTTACTGAGTCTTCCTTTGTCGGTGCCTTAGTGGCTAACTCTACTTATACATAACCAGGCATTGTTAAAGATCCCCACCCTTGTATTGGGGAAACTCATGTTCTGCAAGGTCCATGGGGTAGTTAATCATTCTCACCCTGTAAAACCTTTGTGGGTTATAACAGTTACTTTATACTTCTTTTATTCTTTTGCAGGATGTGGGCATTGCTGACTAGGCCAGCATTTATTGCCCATCTCCAATTGTCCTTGAGAAGGTGGTAGTGAGCTGCCTTCTTAAACTGCTGCAGTCTATACAAGCCCATACTGCAGTCTATACTAAGCCACCCAGTGGACCATTGAGTAAATGCAAAGCATTCAACAAGCAGCTCCCAAGTTTAATTTTGGCCTGCATGAAGTTAGAACAACATAGGATGTTTACAACAAGAAAACTGACCCAAAAATTCCATGCCTGCGTTTATCTCCACTTAAGCCTCTTCCCATCTTTCTTACGATCTAAATCAAGCATTGTAACTGTCATAACCAGGGGTTAAGCAGGTCATAGGACATTAATGGAACCTTAAGCAGGTCGTGGGACACTTATGAGACTTGGGGATTGATATTCCCAAAGGGGAATACACACACCCCCACTGAGGGTTCGGGAGCCCCCTTCTACATCCTGTGTAAAACTGGAGAGCCATGAACTGTGACCTGGCTCCTGTAGTCGAGTAATTTCTCTGTACTCTTGTTCTGTTGCTTTAATACAGAAGATGGAGGGCTAAAGTGGCCGCTGACCACCTCGATCAGCTGTTCGAAAGTGTGGGAGTGGGGGGGGCGGCGGGAAAAAACAAGTCTTGGATCAAACCTTAAGTCTCAGCCCCCAACACGGTGAGGAACACCATCACTTGCCATACATTCTCAGCAATGGCATTTGGTCCAACAGAAGAAGCAAACGCTCTCAGCTTAGCAGATCCAACACTCCCAAGCATCATCAAACAGATCCAACTGATGAAACAATGGCATCCGGGGGCATAAAAGAACCCAACTGGAACTCGGTCTTCGGAGGTGGCGGAGGCCAAAGGCTGCAGCATCATCCAGAGACTAGAGTTTACTCCTCGTCACCAGCATTAAGAGGTCCGGAAAGGAGTCCATACCGAGCCGAACAGGTTGAATCAAAAGGAAAAGGCTTAATGCAACAGAACAAGAGTACATAGCAGTTACTTTAATATAGGATCCAGCTCACAGTTCATGGCCCTCCGGTTTTATACAGGATGTAAAAAGGGGTGCCCCGCCTGTCAGTGGGGGAGTGCATAAACCCCATACTTTGGGAATATCAATCCGCCAGTCTCATAAATGTCCCATGACCTGCTTAAGGTTTTATTAGTGTCCCATGCCCTGCTTAACCCCAGGTTATGGCAGTAACCATCTATTTCCTTCTCCCTCATATGCACATCTAATTTCCCCTTAAATACGTTTATACTATTCACTTCAACTACTCCCTGAGACACAAAGTTCCACATTTTTGCCATCCTTTAGGTAAAGGAATTTCTCACAAATTCTCTGTTGCATTTCTTGGTGACCACCTTATATTGAATAAGTAGGTTTACATTACCACTTCAATGAAGTTACTGTGAAAAGTCCCTAGTCGCCACATTCTGGCACCTGTTCAGGTACATGGAGGGAGAATTCAGAATGTCCAAATTACCTAACAGCACGTCTTTCGAGACTTGTGGGAGGAAACTGGAGCACTGGGAGGAAACCCACGCAGACACGGGGAGAACATGTCGACTCCGCACAGACAGTGACCCATGTCGGGAATCAAACCTGGGACCCTGGCGCTGTGAAGCAACAGTGTTTTTTTTAATACATTTCGAGTACCCAATTCATTTTTTCCAATTAAGGGGCAATTTAGTGTGGCCAATCCACCTACCCTACACATCTTTGGGCTGTGGGGGCAAAACCCACGCAAACACGGGGAGAATGTGTAAACTCCACACGGACAGTGACCCAGAGCTGAGATCGAACCTGAGACCTTGGCGCCGTGAGACAGCAATGCTAACCACTGGGCCACCGTGCTGCCCATCGAAGCAACAGTGTTAACACTGTGCTACCGTGCCACCACTAATTGATGGCCACAAATTATGTTCTTCCCACAAGAGGAAATAATTTCTCTGTATCCAGTCTATCAAAACCTTTTATAATTTTGAAGACCTCTATTAAGTCACCTGCCAGTCTTTTTCAGATATAGCCTGTCAACCTTTCCTGAAAGTATATCCACGCATTATTGTTATCACCCATGTACATCTTCCCTACATCATTTCCAGTGCCTCTCTCTCTTTTTTATAATATGGTGACCAGAACGGCATGTGAGAGTGTGCTTTAATCTAGGTTCGATGCAGGTTTAGCTAACTTTCCTACCTTTTAATTCTATCTCTCTTGAATTTCCAGTGCCTAGATTGCTTTTGTTATGGCCTTACTAAACGCTGGCACAGAGGTGGCATGGTGGCGCAGTGGTTAGCCTCACGACGCCGACAACCCGAGTTTGATCCCGGCACAAGGTCACTGTCCCTATGGAGTTTACATCTTTTCCCAGTGTCTGCGTAGGTCTCACTCCCACAACCCAAAGATGTGCAGTATAGGTGGATTGGCCACACTAAATTACCTCTTTGGAATTGGGTACTCTAAATTTATTGTTTTTCAAATCCATTGGTACAACCTTTAGTGATTGGTGGATTTATTCACTCTTTTATTCTTCCAACCCACCTAGAAATGCACCTTCCAAATAATAAGTGGCCTGTTCCCACCAAAATGTACTACCTCACATTTATCTGGGTTGAACTTTATTTGCCAATTATTTTCTCATTCTGCAAACATATCAAGGTTGTCCTGTAATTTGTTGCAGTCCTCCTCAGTATCGTCTATCCACCCACCTACCCCCAAAATTTGGTGTAATTCACAAATTTAGAAGTTGCATTTTTGATTCAACAATTAAATAATTATGATTTTTTTAAAATCATACTTTTCATCCAATTCTACTCAAAGCATCATAGCTGAAATTCTATCTGTAGAAGAACCATTGAATCCCTACAATGCAGAAGGAGGCCATTTGGCTCATTGAGTCTGCACCAACCCTCTGAAAGAGTACCCTACCTAGGCCCACTGCCCCGCCCTATCCCCCTAACCCCACCTAACCTGCACATCTTTGGACACTAAAGGGCAATTTAGCATGGCCAATCCAACTAACGTGCACATCTTTGGACTGTGGGAGGAAACTGAAGCACCTGGAGGAAATCCACGCAGACAAGGGCAGAAAGTGCAAACTCCACACAGACAGTCACCCGAGGCCAGAATTGAACCTGGGTCCCTGCCGCTGTGAGGTAGCAGTGCTAACCATTATGCCACCATGCCACTCCTCCCTAGAACGAAGAACACAAAGTGGATAATCAGGCATTTGTAAATTTGTTTGACTTGCTGTGCTCTTGGGTTTCCAACCATAGGTAGCAGATCACAGAAACATTGTGAATGAGGCCTACTAATTTACCAATTGACCGAGACTCTATGTTACAAGTAATTTAGATCTATAATTCTATTTCTCTGCCAAATTCCAGTCAAAATTAGGGACTAGTGCACAACATCTATGCACAATGCTGAGCCTAAATTTGCTGTTTGCTTAGAAAATTGCAGCTGATCACCGGTGAATAGAAATTTGGTCTCAGTTCAAATCGCATGCAAGTGGGGCAAACACATAGACACATGTGCAGCATTATTTTTTTTTTTTTAATTTCGAGTACCCAATAATTTCTTTTCCAGTTAAGGGGCAATTTAGCGTGGCCAATTCACCTACCCTGCACATCTATTTGCGTTGTGGGGTGATACCCACGCAGAGGCGGGGAAAACGTGCAAACTCCACACAGACAGTGACCAGAGCCGGGGTCGAACCCAGGACCACAGTGCCGTGAGGCAGCAATGCTAACCACCGCACCATTGTGCTGCCCCACATCTGTAGTATTGTGTTAATTATAGAGGTCGATTGGGCTCTATTAGATCAAAATGAATTCTGAAGTGCCAACTTGAAACATTCAGGTGAACGGAAGAGGTAAAAATAAAGAACTCTGGAAACAAGTTACTATAAGTGTGACTTATCTGCTAAAGAAGCTCAAATGGCGGTAACGGATACAAATTTAATATTAAACAAGCATACTTCTAAAGAATCTTAAACATAATAAAATCAACTTAATACTTATTATGCAAGTGAGATGAGAGAAAATTATTTATAAATAAAATGAGGAGAGAACAAGAAATACATTGATAAAAAGTCTTCATTTATTAGGTTTATATTAACCAAATGGCAGGATTACCTGTGTTTCCTTTTTCATCTTCTCTGATATGAATGTCTTTGCTGGTGCTCTGTAACTCCAAAAGGTCCCTCAGCTCTTCCTTGTACACTTCAATGTAGGATACTTTCACATGAAAGTCTATATTGTGATGTTCGGTAATGTTTTGGAAGATCTCGTGAATGGCACGTGGAATAATGCCTTTCAACTCATCAGAAAATGAGGCTTTAAGGTTATAAAAAGTCCTTATAAATCTTTTATATTTCATGCACAATTATTCTAATTAATCCGTAAACAACGAAACCTGATCAAATACAGTTTTTCTGAACAATACTTAGCTTTTATGATGCAGCCACTAGTTATGTAGGTGAGGGCTAACATTCTAATGCAATACCTTCTTAGAGCATGTGACATTTACCTTGCGGTTACAGTTACAAAAATATACATTCGAGGAAAGATTCCATGATGCTTGCAGCTGGGGAAATGATGTGTAGCTTGTGATTTGCCAGACTGGAAAAATCATAATTTGGGTCCTGTGGTTTTTAACAATTTCAGAACTCAAGCCATGAACATTTCTATCCAATTTGGTTCCAGAATAGCTAGAGTGGTAGATGTCATGTAGGACCAGTTAGAACATGGTGCTTGATAATGGCAGTGGTGCTGGTTAAAGTCCCAAACCAGCTGAAGGCTTCACTATGGAAGATACAAATAACATCCCAGAAATAGCTGCAAATCAGGAAATGGAAGGGAGCGAGGAACTCAGTAAAAATTACAATCATCGGGGAAATGGTATTGCGAAAGTTGTTGGGACTGTGGGATGGCAAATTCCCAGATCCGGATGGACTTCATCCTAAGGTTTGAGAAAAGCAGCTAGGGAGATAGTTGGTGCATTAGTTTTAATTTTCCAAAGTTCTCTATGGGATAAAGTATAAGTACCAGATTATTATGTTTAGGGTCGTCTTTAATTTACGATAAAATGAAAGGGGTCACATAAACCAAGGGTTTTCAAACTCTGGGTCGCGACCGCAGGTGGGTTGCGGATAGGTGTCGGGTGGGTCGTGGAGCGATCGGTTGTGGCAATCCCGATCGCGGTAAGAAGTTCCCAACTGCAGTCCCCGATTGGTTGCGGTTTTGAGGGGGCAGGCTGCGCGAGACTAGGCTGTGTGCTGGTCACCGTGCGCAGAGTGTTGGGGGAGGATGGGTTGACGGGTGTCCACGTGGGCGCGATGCTAAAAATGATGGCCCCATCTTGGAGCTCCACTCTTGTGCTCATTCTTTGCACGCTGCTCTGCTCGTCCCCCGCCACCAATCGGCAGTATGCAGCCTGCGGCTACTTGGTCAATCCATTCAGCAGCCAGCACAACGTCCGTTAGCACTTCCACAACGGTAAGTACTGGTCGCTAAGTGGTCTGTGACTGGGGTGGGTACAGTGAGAGGATGCCAGGCCAGGTTTCTCAGAATACTGATTAACCGAGGCCAGTCAATAGGGCTGACATATGTGAACACTGGAAGAAACCTTTCAGTCATCACTTTGTGTCGACACTCTCTGGAAACCAGGAAGTCAGAGCTTTTGGTGAGATTGGAGCAGGAGGTGATTTGGATGTTTGGATACTGCAATGCAGTGGACCCAGAAAAAATTGTGTGACATTGTGTGTGTTTGACAAGTTATTTCATCTCCTCTAAAGTCGTACTTTGTAAAGTAAAAACAAGAGTGTCCTTTTTTATAATTGATTAAATTGCTAAAGAAATGGTAACATATTTAAAACAAAGTTTGTGTGTAAATGTAAGACTGCACATGTTCAACTGAAGTTAATTTAATTTTTAGCAGTTAAAAAGTCATAAATTTGGAAAAATTAGGTGTTAGAAATAAAGTTTCAAAGTAAAAAAAAGAATGCCGGCCATGACTGGCCTTAAATATGACAATGTGTATTTCTATCAGAGGCAGTGGCAGAGAGAAGGTCATGCACCCGGCAAGTCAATGCTTTGGCGCAAAATCATAGAGGTGTGATTACTCCATTTTGTAGCTGTCAGAAAGCAAGCAACAGGACTGTGTGAAGAAATGAAGATGGGTAATTTTGTAATAAGGTAGAGAGGGCCAGAGATACAAACAGAACAGGATTTCACAGCTAAATCTGCTGGAGAGAGCTTCTCAGAAAAGTCCACGGTAGGACAAGGCAGTGCTTGTGTAAGCTGTATCCCGAGCTCCAGGGCCTCTGGTGAACAACAATTAAGAAGAAACTGAAATTGGGAACAAAGCAGTGTAAAAGATGATTTCTTGAGGTATGGCACTAATTGTGCAAATGCAAAGCGGGATGCAAAGCCCATATGTGTTATATGCAGGGAAGTGCTGTCAAATGAAGTTTAAAACCCTCAAATCTTCAAAGTCATTCGAAAACTAAGCATGGCGAGTACGAGGACAAACCTCTTGATTTTTTTTCAAAGCATACAGCAAGAACTTAAATCGATAGCTGAAGTTCTTAGCCTAAATGTAACATTGAATGACAAAGCAAGACATTACGTGAGGACCAAGCAGGCCCACCTGCCACATTAAAGGTAAGCAATAATGGTATGTCACGAAGGTCGGCCGGCATGGGTCGCTAACGTCAGCTGGCATGTCTCGCAAACGTCGGCCGGCATGTGTCCCGAAGGTCCGCCAGTTGGTAAAAGTGGGTCGCGGGAAAAACAGTTTGAAAAACACTGATATAAACTATTCTGAGGATGATCTAACAGTAAGCCTGGGTAGCTAAAGGGGACTCAAATTGTTTTACTGGGAAGAAGGTGCAAGCAATTTACACTTAGACACAATGGCAGCAGCTGGTGTGCTAACAGTGAATAAACTAGGGGTGGCACGGTGGCGCAGTAGTTAGCACAGGTGCCTCAAATGCACCAAAGAAACGGGTTCGATACTAGCCCCGGGTCACTGTCCGTGTGGAGTTTGCACATTCTCCCCATGTCTGCTTGGGTCAAACCTCCACAACCCAAAGATATGCAGGGTAGGTGGACTGGCCATGCTAAATTTCCCCTTAAATCGGAAAACAAAAATGGGTACTTTAAATTTAAAGGAAAACAGTGAATAAACTACAAATCTCCAAAATCTCAGAAATGTGCTGAGACTGTCTGGGTGCAGACAGTTGTGCTTCAAACTGTCCATTTACTTCCAAGATAAAAGAGAGTTGGGGTCTCAAGGAGAACTAATCGGTATTTCTATCTGGCTACCAGATTCTTGTGATTAATGTTGCGTGGAGATGGATATTGTGGGAGGAAGGTTTCCTAATATCTCTGAAAGTTCAGACAGGTTAATGTGCCAGGGTACAAGAGAGAGAGCAGCTAGAGGTCTAAAGTTCAGCTAGAGGCCGAAGGATTTTACGTTTCACCATGCAGAAGTGCGAAGGAAGTTCCACTTCGATTGGAAAGATCAAATTCATGCAAAGTGAAAACAGAGCTGGAAGATTCCTGGCTATAGCTGCAGAGAGAGGTCTCCAAGAAAACTTGCACCATGAAAGACAGTTCTGGAGATCCAGGCTGGGAAAAGAAAAAATTGGAAGTAAACCATCGGGAGCTAAGAATTATTTTGCACTGGCTCTGGGAGAATTGATGTCCATTTAAAAGGACAGTATAACATATACCTGTAAAGTGGGTTGTTTTTTTAAAAATAAATTTAGAGTACCCAATTATTTTTTCTAATTAAGGGGCAATTTAGCGTGGCCAATCCACCTATCCTGCACATCTTTTTGGATTGTGGGGGTGAAACCCACGCAGACACGGGGAGAATGTGCTAACTCCTCACGGACAGTGACCCAGGGCCGGGATTCGAACCCGGGTCCTCAGCTCCGTAGGCAGCAATGCTAACCAGTGTGCCACCGTGCTGCCCGTAAAGTGGGTTTTACTGATTATGTTAAAAGTAATGGGAAAGTTAGGGTCTGTTTAAAATACAAGCTGCCTTATAAAAAGTGTACTAGTCTTGTGGTACAATAAAAGACTAAAATGTGAATTTTGTCATGTTATCCTTTCAGCTGTGGGGCGGCATTCTCCCCTACCCGGCGTGACGGAGGGTGCCGGCGTAGGGGAGTAGCGCCAACCACTCAGGGGTCGGGCCTCCCCAAAGGTGAGGAATTCTCATGACAATACCAATAACTTAAAAAATGAATTCTCCCCACCTTTGGGGGCCAGCCCCGCGCCGGAGCGGTTTGCACCAGAAGACTGGCGCAAAAAACCGGCGCCCCCGGCAGCGGGGCTGGCCGAAAGGCTTTCGCCAGTCCGCGCATGCGCCGGCAGTGACGTCAGCGGCAGCTGGCCGCTGACGTCACTGCCGGCGCATACGTGATGTGGGGTTCTCTTCCACTACCGCCATGGCAGAGGCCGTGGTGGCCGCGGAGGAAAATAGTGCACCCAGGGCACTGGCCCGGAGTCTGAGCGGGGGGCCCCGATCGCGGGCCAGGCCACCGTGGGGGCACCCCCCGGGGTTCGATCGCCCCCCGCCCCCCCAGGACCCCGGGGGCCTACTCGCGCCGCTGATCCCGCCGTTCCAGAGGTGGTTCAAACCTCGGCGGCGAGAGAGGCCTCCCAGCGGCGGGACTTCGGCCCATCCGGGCCGGAGAATCACCGCAGGGGCCTCTCCGATCGGAGTGGCAAGATTCCGCCACCGCCACTTCCCGAGAGGCGGAGAATCTCTGCCACAGCGGGGGCGGGATTTTAGGCGCCCCCAGGCGATTCTCCGACCCTGCTGGGGGTCGGAGAATTTCGCCCCTAACTGAAGTAGAAAATCGTTTTTTAAGTTATTGGTATTGTCATGTGAGTGTCCCTTTAAGAAAGATTTTTGTCTTATCACATGGCTTCAGTGATGTCATTGTGTCGGAGGAGCTGAGCTGTGGCTGTGTGAGAGTTTTATTTTCGCTTTTACATTTGGCTGCTGTGGACTCAGAGAACAGAAGTGTTTGGCCTGTCTTTCTCTCTACTTTCATTTTAATTATCTGTCCAGTCAAAATCACCTTGGTGGTAGCTTTTAAAAATATAGTTTGCTTTCGGAAGGGCTTAAACCTGCTGGTGAGACGGGGTCAGACTCTCAGGGAAAGTCAGTCTCATTCAAGTAAGAATGCAGAGTGCTGGGTCACAACCTTGAAACGGCGTTTTTGGTTTATGGGATTTTGTTTTTGAATTGGAAAAGTTAATTAAAGTGTCTAGGAAGACTCTTGAATCACACCTCAAGTGAAGGCTCTTGTGCTCATCCTAGCCAAATTCAACAAAAAGTTATAGGTCAGGTGAACTCCACAATATACTTTTGAATTTCTAAACCCTGGCCCATAACAGGATTTACAGGGATCTTAACAAACTGGTGTTCTTTGTGGTATTTTGAATACACGGGCTGAGACATGAGAACAAAGGAATATTGGAACAAGAGTAAGCCATTTGGCCTTTCGAATCTGCTCCACCATTCGATAGGTTCATGGTTGATGTGATTTTGGTCTCAACTCCACCTTCCTATCCTTTCCATCTTGTCTATCAAAAATCTATCCAACTCTGTGGCCGCTAGTTCAAGTCTCCCCCACAAGGGGAAACATTCTCTCAGTATCCACCTTATCTGGTCCCCTCATGATATTGCATGTTTCAAAAAGATCACTTCTAATCCATCAAATTCAGTGCGTATAGGCGCAGCCTGTTCCTGCATAAACCCTTCATCCCATGAATGAGTTGAGTGAACCTTCTCTGAATTCATCAAATACATTTATATCTTTTTTCCAAATAAGGAGACCAAAACTATACAGATGAGGTCTCAAGGCCCTGTACAGTGGCAACAAAATTTTCCTATCTGTATGACCAATTCTCTTTGCAAGAAACATAGGGGAGGATTTTCTGGCCGTTCACACCAGCAGGATCTTCCTGCCCCACTGTTGGCGAACCTCTCTGTAGGTTTCCCGGCAGCAGGGGGGTGGATATAATGGGAAATCCTATTGACCGCAATATGACCAGAAGATCCTGCTGCCAGCCACCAGTGGGCCGTTTCACATTGCTGAGAAGCATGCCGCAGGGGCACGGAATATCCCGCCCCATAAACATTCCATTTGCCTTCCTAATCACTTTCTGTACCTGCACATTAACATTTGGTGATTCATGTACCAGGACAGCCAAATCTCTCTGTTCCACTAAGTTCTGCAATCTCTCTCCATTTAAATAGTATCCCGTTTTTCCATTCTTTATGCCAAAATAGTCAAATTCACATTGTCCCACGTTATACTTTCCACTTTATATTTCATCTGCCAAATTTCTGCTCACCAACTTAACCTATCAATATCCTTTTTTAAGCCTCTTGACCTCCTCTTGTCAACTGCTTTTCTACCTATCTTGTTATCATCAGCAAATTTAGCTACCATGCATCTGATCCCTTCATTCAAGTGCTTGATATAGAATGTAAATAGTTGAGACCCCAGCACTGAGAACTGTGACATTTCACTAGTTACAGCTTTCCAACATCCTTACTCTCTTCTTCCTCCCAATCCTCTATCCATGCTAATATATCATCCCCTACACCATGAGTTTTTATTTTTTGTCGTATCCTTTGATGTGGCACCTTATCAAATGTGTTTTCGGAAATCCAAGTACACATTAACAGCTTTACCAAACAACTCTAATAAACTAGGTACTAGGAAAAAACAATTTCCCTTTCATTTTATTTCCTAATTTCATTCCTGAAAGGCCTGGCTCTAATTATCGACTATACCTTCTAGTTCTAGATTTTAAACCAGTGGAGGGTAGACCGATTCCCTTTGTATATGGGACAGTTTGTGGTGACTCTCCCAGCCCCTGAGGAAGCTCATGATAGATGACTAGCTATGGCTGCACAGGAAATATTGGAAACTTGTTTAGGTGGGAATTGTGGGAATTTTAACATTTAGACATAATACACTGGGATTACGTTGATCATTCCCATTCAAGGCGCACATTAACATCAGAATGATATATTATTAATGTATTGTCTCACTACTTATTATAGATATTTCACAGTAATAGGATTTAAAATCAGTGTACAGTAACCGTTTCAAAGCAGAGAGGATTTTCAAAAACCTTACCTATATGTCCTCCGCCAATTGTGTATGTTTTTCCTGATCCTGTTTGTCCATAAGCAAAGACAGTGGCATTATAACCTTCAATTGCTGATATCACTAAAGGCTTTACGCAGGCAGAATATACATCTTCTTGGGATGATTTTTGTCCGAATACAAAATCAAATGTAAAAGCACGATCTTTCCCAATCACAACTTGCTGTGTGTTGGGAACAATCCGAACACAAACTTGATGGTTATGGAGGATTTCTTTTGGAAGCAGAGGTCGAATCCGTACCGCGACTTTAACTGCAATCTCTTCCATATTAACCAGATTGAAATGTTTGGCTCATGAAATTAGTCTTTAACTTTTGTGCATCCATTTTTGCAGGTCATCTTTTTTCCATGTTCCATATTGCATACACTTGAAAGAAAAAGTTGGAATTTCAACTTGACGAATGTGATAAACTGTTTATTCCTCTATGTATGAAAATAAAGCCTGCATTTTGAAAACCTAATACTGTTCAAGGAGTCCATAGAGCCCTGGAATTCCTACAGTGCAGAGGGAGGCCATTCAGTCCGAGTCTACACTGACCCTCTGAAAGAGCACCCTAGGTGGGCCCACTCCCCCGCCCTATCCCTGTAAATCCACCTAACC
Organism: Scyliorhinus canicula; assembly: GCF_902713615.1. Taxonomy (NCBI): domain Eukaryota; kingdom Metazoa; phylum Chordata; class Chondrichthyes; order Carcharhiniformes; family Scyliorhinidae; genus Scyliorhinus; species Scyliorhinus canicula. Next base: position 84,573,004 of record NC_052153.1, on the reverse strand, counting down.
AGCACATCTTTGGAGTCATCATATATGGTGGGTGGGATGGGAAATACAGTAAACTTGGTATACATGAGCAGTATGGAACTAGGAGAGGGAGAGCAAGTGGAAATAAAAACTAGTTAGCAAGGAGGAAATAAAAAGTTGGAATTAAAGATAGTTCCTTAAAGTAGCTGGAACTGGGTATTGGTGTCACACAGAGTTCTGTCCTGGGACAACATCTATTAATAGTGAATATCAATCTTTAGAATAGGAGGTTATGAAATGTACCATCAGGCTCGGTGATTGAAGGAGTGACCAGGGGCTTGAATTTTAGTTCACACAGAGCTAGGAGTGCAGGAAGGCCCCATCCCATTCCTGGGCCATTTTCATGGAGGTGCAATGGGGAGGTGGCAGGCGCACCTATCGGTACGCTGTAAGTAGCCAATCAGGCTTGTTACAGGCCACTTAAGACCAAGTGAAGGAAGCTGATGGGAATTTTTCAGTTGGCCTCCAGGTTCCCCAGGAAGTGGGCGTTAGTTTAGCTGAACATGGACTTTTGTTCACCTGACCAAAGACCAAAGACTTTGTCACTTTCAGCCATGAGGGCCTCTGGAAGGTAATGGAGACGTTCGGCTGGCCTGTTTTCACAGTTCCATGACAGTACGTGCGCACATGTCCTGGGTGATGCTGCATCTTCTGACCCATTCTCAGTCAGTAATGGCATTTAGCACAGATGTATTCCAGCACCAAAGCTGTTTAACACATTTTTTTCTGACATTCTTCCAATGCCTTCCATGATGGTGATCCTGGGATTAAAATCAGGAATCGCAAGGATGGGAAACTGCTCAATCGGAGATTATTCCAAGAAAATGCCAAGGTTTCCAAGCATAAACTCCGCAATTTCCTAAGTGCTGATGAAAGTACACTATCTGATGGGTCAGAGGTGGACAAATCTGATGGGTCAGAGGTGGACATGCAATGTGGCATGGACTTGTTCTCCAAATCATGTTGCAACTTCGGCTTTACAATCAGCAGGAAGAAAACTGAAGTAATGAATTAGCCTCCTCCGACATAATCCAACTCGAGCCCATGTTTTCAGCCTATGACCAGAATCAATCAGCAATAAATTCTCTCAACCTGTCTATATCAAATGACGAGGTACATGCAAAAATTTCCAAAGCAAGTGTACCCTTCTGTACACTTTGAGCATCAGTTTAGGAACAAAGAAGAATAAGTCAGCCTACCAATCTAAAAACCTATAGTGGAGAAGTCCTGCCCAGTCTGCTCTATTGTTAGGAAAACAAAGGTCGTTTTAAAGTAGTTTTCCGAAAAGTGATTTGTTACCGCTGATGCACGATCAATTGCACAAAGACTACGGTTGGGTACAACTGTGGCTTCATTGCAGTCAGATGCGTGGCCTCCTGCTGCAGCTGGCGAAATGGCAGATCAATGGAGGACATGCATATTTATACTCCTCCTACTGGGCGGAGCCAGCCGGCAGGGGCTACCGGCGAACCTGTAATACAGGTCCTACCTTACATCCCCTAATACAGGTGTACAGTGGTTCACCACAACCGCCTCTTGCAGTAAACCCGTTGCCATTCACTTCAGGTGCAAATATTTCCCCTCAGAACATGTCTGTTTTGAAGGGAAATATACCCAATAGCCTGGCATCAGTTATTAAGGATGAGGACAACAAGGACTGTGAAGTGACACCAAGCATTCAAGGCTCACAGTGCCTCTTTAAGGTAAAGGAAGAAAACAGCCAAGGAGATGAAATAATCAGTAATCAATTCCTTTTGAAAATTAAAGGAATGTGAATGTAGAATGCAGCACGGTAGCATTGTGGATAGCACAATCGCTTCACAGCTCCAGGGTCCCAGGTTCGATTCCGGCTTGGGTCACTGTCTGTGCGGAGTCTGCACATCCTCCCCGTGTGTGCGTGGGTTTCCTCCGGGTGCTCCGGTTTCCTCCCACAGTCCAAAGATGTGCAGGTTAGGTGGATTGGCCAGGCTAAATTGCCCTTAGTGTTGGGTGGGGTTACTGGGTTATGGGGATAGGGTGGAGATGTTAACCTTGGGTCGGGTGCTCTTTCCAGGAGCCGGTGCAGACTCGATGGACCGAATGGCCTCCTTCTGCGCTGTAAATTCTATAGAACCACGTAGTGATTCTACCACCGTATCTGTTAACAAAAAACAAAAAGTTCATGGAACTAACAATGTGCCATCCTCTGATTCTTAAAGTAAAGAACAGTCGAAATCTGGGAAGCACAAATTGTATCAGTCCATTTTCCAAATGGAGAAAAGCACTGTGATTATGAAGACTCCGACGAGGAGGTAAAATGTGCAAAACAAAGAATGGTGCATATACAGTCAACCAACTCTGCGAAGGTTTGACCCTCAGCTTTACTTGTCACTGAAAGTAAGCATGTGAAAGAAAAGAGAAAATGTAAAGCTGGAGTGGTTGAAGAGTGCTGATTAAAAATTAACCAAACATTTCCCTCAGCATTGACAATACTACTTGTAATTTGGCTGCAGGACACGAGGCAAAAAGAGACAGAAATGCTGAAGAAACTATTCAAGGTGTCCTCTCTAATTTGGATAGTCAGAAACCTAACAAAGGGAAGCATGTCGTCTTTGATTTTGTAGACGAGAGTGAAAACAAGGCACCGTTTGAAGATATTAGAGGGAATCCTAAAACCAAAGATGCAAACCTATCAACAGAAGGAGGACAGAGTGAAGATCTAATAAAGATACTGAACAAGTGTCGACAGAGTTGTGGGGAAACACTGGGGGCACTCGGTTAACTAACCATGATGTAGATATAAGAAACTCTGAACCTATAAAGCCATATTCGTTTTGACTAAAACCATAAAGATTGGCTCAGTCAGAGACTGAAATACTATGCATGCTGGACATGTTGCAGAAACAAGCGGAAACGTTGTGGTCCACAGAACACCCGAGTTTGGGAGATTGAAGGCCATGTTAGTGGGCGAACCGGTGCTGGCTGCCCCAGACTTATGCAGATCATTAAAATGGCCACAGATGACAGTGACCTGGGGGTAGGGGCAGTGCTGCTTACTCTTCAGCACTTTGAAGTATATGTCCATCCTGATAATAAACAAAGCTTTGTTTATACAGACCATAATCCTTTTGCGTTTACTGAAAAGTTTAAAACCTGAAACGCAATATTATTCCATTGGAGTTTATTATTACAACAGTCAATGTTAAAATTGTAGACATTCCTGGAAAGGATAATGTGATTGCAGATGTTTCATCACGCGTTTAAGGGCTGCCTAGTTACCAATGTACAGACTGAGAAGGAAACTTATAATGGGGATGGATGGATGAGTCTGTGTTTGTGATTTGTGTCCTGCATACCTCATAATGAAACATCCATGTCCTGATGATCCATTCTTTTAGGGAGGGAGGAAAGAGTCCATCCTGTTTCTTTCCTTACTTTCCCTTTCTTTTATTTTGCCATCGTCATGCCAAGAACCTGAACTAATTTCACCTCAGCTGTGTTTGGAAACTTCCGAAGATCAGATGGCAGAACAGAACAAAATAACAGACACTGCGGTGATCATCGAGCATGCATGCCAAGCATCCACATCATAGAAATTATCATTACTGAGTTGGGCGGGCGGCACACAGCCCAGTGGTTAGCACTGGGACTGCGGCACTGAGGACCCGGGTTCGAATCCCGGCCCTGGGTCACTGTCCATGTGGAGTTTGCACATTCTCCCCATGTCTGCGTGGGTTTCATCCCCACAACCCAAAGATGTGCAAGTTAGGTGGATTGGCCATTCTAAAATTGCCACTGAATTGGAGAAAAAATAATTGGGTACTCTAAATTTAAAAAAAAAGACTGAGTTGGGCTGGTCATATGGCCAGAATGCCTGACACTCGGTAAGCAAAGTCACTCTTCTATGAAGAACTCGAGTCTGGGATGCACTCACACGGTTGTCAAAGGAAGCATGTAAAGAACATGCTGAAACTTTCACTCAAGAGTTTGATATTGACAAAAATTGTGGGGGAAGTTCATTCAGATTTGCTGCACCCGTCTCAACAAACTAAAAATAGCGTGGCCTCGTTCGAAAGCAAGCGCACATCAGAGGTAGAGTGAAAATGTAAAGAGTGGAAATGACGGGCTATCAGCTCATCCAAAATTCTATCAGCTGCAGTATCCTGTCCCATTTGCAGCAGAACCTTAAATGCACAAATTAGCCTTAGCAGTTACCTCCGTTCTCACCAGAACAGTCCCAAACACCTTATATGATGGACATGACATCTTCACTTAGAAGGACAGCAACACAGCTGGTAAGGAAGCCAAAGGTTAGAGGGGGTCATCTTTGCAGATGTGTCACCATGATTGATTGAATCTGTCTTTGCGACCAGTTTGTCTTCTCCTGCCCTTTATTTTGGTAGGTCTGTAACATTGGAAGGGAATGGATGCCCCCAAAAGGCAGTAGATGCCAGACCCAACAGTTTAAGAACTGAAAAGAAATGATCTCGAAGGAAATGGAGACACCTGCCGAAAATAGAACCATAATAATGGGAGGCTGAAGAATCTTATTGCAACGTTTGCAAGTAGGATGTTAATTGTATATCTCGGTGGTCGGCATTAACTGGGGTTTCACTTGAACACAGAGACAATCTCAAAAAAAGTGTGAACTGTTTAATTTAAATAAGTATAGGGACAATAATGGAAACTGTAGGTGTTTGGGTTAGGTGTATGGGTTGCATTTACTGCCCCACGATGCTGGAAATGCGAGTCACGTTCAGGCGGAGAATTGGAATTCCAAAAATAGAGTTTTGCGCCTAGTGCTGAACTGAAAACCATGCTCCGAGGCCCTGCTGGTGGTGCCAACGCGATTTGTGCCTTGCGCCAATGGCGACATGCCTAAAACGGTATTTGCATGTGATAACATATCATTAGCTGGTGTGACCCAGTATGCTCCACGGTGCTCAACCCCTGTCGGCGGAAGTCACGCGGGTACAGTTTCCTGCAGGTATTTACAAACAGCGACTGTGCACCATGGCTGCTGAGAGAGAAAGACGGTAAGCAAAGTTTGTAAAATTGTTAGAAACCAAAATCAGTGCTAAGCGGGTGCTTGGCATGGGGGGTTGGGATTGGGGGGTTGGGTGTGGAAGGGGTGCTGCTTTGCTGACTGAAGGGGAGCCAACTGTTGGCGATAAATGGAGAGTCGGGTTGGGGGGCCTCCGGCTGGAGCGAGCAGGGGGCGCAGGCACGTGGCTGGCCGAAAAAGGGAGTTGGCTAGTCGGTGGGGTGGGGTGGGGGGGGGGGGGGGGGGGGGGGGGGTGTTCCCAGCCCCCCCGTCCAGGTTGATCACGTGGAATGTGAGGGGCATGAACGGGTCGGTCAAGAGGTCCCGCGTGTTCTCGCATTTAAAGAGATTAAAGGCAGTCGTGGCCATGCTACAGGAGACGCACTTAAAACTCGCTGACCAAACAAGGTTAAGGAGGGGATGGGTGGGCCAGGTGTTCCACTCGGGTCTAGACTCAAAGACCAGAGGGGTGGCAATTCTGGTCAGTAAATGGGTGGCGTTTGAGGCAGAGAGCATCGTGGCGGACAAGGAGGGCAGGTACATAATGGTGAGTGGCAAGGTACAGGGGGCCCGGGTGGTGTTGGTGAACGTGTATGCCCCAAACTGGGATGATGCGGAATTCATGATGCGCATGTTGGGAAAAATCCCGGACTTGGAGTCAAGTAACTTGATCATGGGGGGGTACTTTAATACGGTCTTGGTTCCGGTGCTGGACCGGTCTAACTCCAGGTCGGGAAAGAGACCGTGGCGGCCAGGGCCCTGTGGGAATTCATGGATCAGATGGGGGGGCGTGGACCCGTGGAGATTCACACGGCCAAGAGCAAAGGAGTTCTCCTTTTCCTCTCACGTCCACAAAGTCTACTCGCGGATTGACTTTTTTGTGTTGAGCAGGGTGTTAATCCCGAGGGTGGAGGGGGGTTGAGTATTCAGCCATTGCGGTCTCAGACCATGCCCCCCACTGGATGGACCTGCGACTGGGGGTGGAGTGGCGGCAGCTCCCTCTCTGAAGACTGGATGTGAGGCTGCTGGCGGATGAAGGTGTGTGGGCGGATAAGGAGGAGCATTCAGAACTATGTGATAATGAATGACACAGGGGAGGTAACAGCAGCAGCGGTTTGGGAGGCTATGCAGGCGGTTATCAGAGGGGAGTTAATCTCTATTAGGTCCCACAGAGAGAAGAAGGAGAGGGCAGAGAGGGAGAGGCTGGTGGGAGAGATGCTTAGGGTAGACAGGAAGTACGCGGAGGCCCCCAAGGGGGGGCTGCTAAAGGAGCGCCGGAGATTACAGGCGGAGTTTGATTTGCTGACCACGGGGAAGGCGGAGTTGAGGAAAGTGAAAGGGGCAGTCTACGAGTATGGGGAGAACGCAAGTAGGATGCTGGCGCACCAACTTCGCAGGAGAGAGGCGGCCAGGGAGATCAGGGGAGTGAGGGACAAGGAGGGTAATACGGTGTTGAGCCCAGAGAGGATCAATGAAGTCTTCAAGGAGTTTTATGGGAAGCTGTACGAGTCAGAACCCCGGAGGGGAAGTGAAGGGATGAAGCAATTTATGGATCAATTGAGGTTCCCAAGGGTTGACAAGGACCGGGTGGAGGGACTGGGGGCCCCAATTAAGTTGGAGGAGATAGTTAAGGGACTGGCAAGTATGCAGTCGGGAAAGGCCCCGGGTCTGGACGGCTTTCCTGTAGAATTTTATGAGAAGTTCTGGGAGCTACTGAGCCCGCTCCTGCTAAGAACCTTTAAAGAGGCAAAGGAGAGAGGAATCCTCCCCCCGAAGATGTTGCAGGCATTGATCTCGCTCATTTTGAAGAGGGAGAAGGATCTGCTTCATTGTGGGACTTACAGGCCGATATCGCTCCTGAATGTAGATGCCAAATTGTTGGCAAAAATTCTGGCTATCAGAATAGAGGGCTGCATCCCGGGAGTGATTGAGGAGGACCAGACAGGTTTCATTAAGGACAGGCAACTAAACACAAATGTGAGGAGGCTCCTGAATATTATTATGATGCCCACGGAGGGAGGGGATGCAGTAGTGGCTGCAATGGATGCAGAGAAGGCCTTTGACAGGGTGGATTGGGAGTACCTGTGGGAAGTGTTAGGTAGGTTTGGATTCGGGGAGGGATTCATAGGGTGGGTCAAACTGCTATATCAGGGAGAAAGAGGCTCCTCGGTGACACTCACTGATGAGGTTGGGGGAAAAGTGTGGTGAGCAACATTTTGGGGGGGGGGGAATTGGAGGGGACATTAGGAGGGTGGAGCTTTAGTACAATTCAGGGTCATGGTGTAGCCTGTTGGAATTGGATGAGCAAGGGAATACGCATCTTGCTAACATGTCTTCTCTTTTCTTTCCACCCCCTGCCCTGCAGAAAATGAATTTCGGAGTACATACAGGAATGTTTATATCTACCTGGCCACAGCTGCTCTGGCTTGCTGAACAGGGAGGACCCTGCACAACAGGAGCCTGCCCAGAAGAGGAGATGTCAGCCAGCGAGGTTGGAGATCTAGCCATCCAACAGGCTGAGGAGGAGGTCCGAAGGATGCACCGCATCAGGCCACATGTATACCCTCAGCGGCTGTCCTTCGAGGACATACTGGACTGAGCGTGTCTCCAAAGATTTCAACTAATCAGGGAGATTGGTAGTACATCTGAAACTGCAGGGTATGGAGGAGAACACCCGCACCCAGTGGCCGTAAAGGTGACAGTCGCCCTGAATGTTTATACCACGGGGTCTTTCCAGGGGCCAAGCAGCGACCTATCTGGGCTATCTCAGGCATCGGCAGAGGTACATCCGCACTGTTAAGGATGCCCTACATGCCTAGGCAGCGGACTACATAAACTTCAGTCTGGACCAAGTCCTGAATATTTTTAAGGCAGAGGTAGATGAACTATTGTTAAGCAATGGAATCGAAAGGTTATCACAATAGATGGGAATGTAGAACTCCAAATACAAAGAGATCAATCACAATCATATTGAATAACGAAGCAGGCTTGAGGGGCTGAGGTGGAACTCCTCAACCCATGTACAGTCAAGACATTACATTCGCAAGAAAAATATAGAAGAGACTGCCTAGCAATCTGCAGAACTATCAGAACTCAAACCCTTACAGCAACAGGAACCCAAAATGAAGAATGCTGCCATCAATACTAGAGAGTAACCTCCTATCCCACAACAAGAAGATGGTACAATATTGAAAAAGAATTCCTGTCAACACCGTTATTTGAATCATTCTTAACTGGAAAGTTTAGAGTTTGATTCACCGGTTGGGCAGATGGTCATCAGGACACTGCAGCAGTTGGCAAGAGATTAAAGAACGCTCCCCATGTACGATAAATGAAAGGGGCAGGCTGCCTTTTAACCGACACTGAGGGGTGTCACCTCTGTAAATACAGATACATAAACTGTATAGATCAGCTACTCTGTGGTTCCCACACTGGGTTTCAGACCAAAAGATTTAACTGAAATTAAGCTAAAGTGAAACTTGGGAGAGTTGAAGGCAAGGAGTTGGTTTATGTACCTGCAATAAGTACAAGTTAAGAGCGGAGAAATAGAAAGTTTCCAGCAGTGAATTTGACTGGTTAACTGGAGGGAGCGAGATGTGTTTTCCTTTAACACTAATCTGGAGCTCTAGCCTGAGGACTGCAGTCACTCATGTTGCAGTTTCTGCTGTCCACCCTGCTCTTCACAAACAGCCAAGCAGAAACATATCTTTTCTGGTCAAGCCCTGTCAGCGCTTTGCCCCAGTGCCTCTGCCACTTTTCGTGGCCTCTCTTCCTTCACACTTCCTTTCCCTCTGCTACTACATCATGAAGAACAAAGGAACATAAAAGGAGTAGACCGTGTGATCCATCAAGTCACTCCACAATTTCACTATGATCAAGGTTGATCTTGGGCTTCACTCCATTTTCCCGCCTGTTTTCCCGCTCCCCTTATCCCTTGATTCCCCGAGGTACCAAACATTTTTCCATCTTAGCTTTAAATAGACTCAACGATGGCTCATTCACAACCCTCTGGGTAGAGAGTTCGAAAGATCCAGAACACTGACTGGAGACATTTCTCTTCATTCCCCAGACAGGGATACTAACCACTCAGTGTCTACCCCATCGAGGCCCTCCAAAAGCTTTAATGTTTCAGTGAGGTCACATGTCGTTCTTTGCAATTCCAGAGACAGACTCAATGTGCACAGTATCACATCAATGGACAACCCTCTCACCCCCAGAGACCAATCTAGTGACGCGTTGCTGTAACTGCCTCCAATACAAGTATGCTCCGCGCCTGCTACCTTTCTTTCACTTACCTCCCTCTCCGTTCCTTTTATCTAAGGCGCTATCCACATATTTAACGGAGGGGGGTCTTTTCCAAATCGGCAGCCTGCGGTTACTCTGTTTATAATTGTGTCCTAGCAACATCACTTCCGGCTCGTCTGGACCTCACAAAGATGGCAGCCACGGTGGGCTGAGGAGACGGGGAGGGACTGGTGCGCACGCGCACACGGCGATGGGCTGTTGAACTGCCGGTTGATGGCGATGCGTCCCCCCCTGTGCGCGTGCGCTTTCCGCTCGCTATCAGGGGCAGCTGCAGATTGGGTCACAGGAACGTTCACCCCGCCCCCTCACACCAGAACGGTGAACAGGTTGCTGGTGAGTGTGTGCAGCGGTTATAAAGGCCCCAGGTGAGGATTGGAGACAGTGGGTTGTGCAATGCAGTGACTGTCCCATCTATCAGTAAGTTGGCCAGAGGCCCTTACAGCTGGCTGGTGGTGGTGGTGATGATTTACCCTCAGCTGGACGCCCCTTTTTTTTTTACAGACGGAGGCTGCAGAGTGTGTGCTGGGATTCGACTTGATCCTCAGCACAAAGGTCCCAGGTAAATAAATAACCAGTGAGAAACCCGCGGGAACCCTCACAACATTTCAGAAACGTTTAGATAAAGCACTTGAAATGCCACAGCATGCAAGGCTGCGGACCAAGTGCTGGAAAATGGGATTAGAATAGATGCACAGTAAGAAGTCTTACAACACCAGGTTAAAGTCCAACAGGTTTGATTCAAACACGAGCTTTCGGAGCGCAGCTGAGGAAGGAGGTGCGCTCCGAAAGCTCGTGTTTGAATCAAACCTGTTGGACTTTAACCTGGTGTTGTAAGACTTCTTACTGTGCTCACCCCAGTCCAACGCCGGCATCTCCACATCATTTAGAATAGATGGGTGTTGGATGGCCGGCACACATGCTGTGAAACTCCATGTTCCTAGTTTCACTTCTTGGTATTACTTCTTGAACTTACCATGTACAATGATACCATTTACCATGTACAATGATACTTGTTTAAAGAGTAATGTGTCTTAAGAATAATTTCTTTTTACAACAGTTTTTTTTAATTGGGTTTTGGAACATATTGGCCGGGATTCTCCAACCCCATGCCTGGTCGGAGAATCGCCAGGGGATGTGTGAGAATTGTGCCATGCCCCCTTGACACTGGCTCGCTGAATCTCCGTGAATGCTGCCGCACTGATCGGGGGCTGTTGAAAGCCCCCTCCCAGCTGAGTGCCTGCTGAGTTTGGCCGTGTCCCACCGGCGTCGGTTACGTCTGGTCCCACCCGGCGGGACCTCTGAGTTCTGTCTGCGAGGGCTGTCCTGGTGGGGGATCTGACCCCGGGGGGGGGGGGCTCTCCACGGTGGCCCAGCCTGCGATTGGGGCCTACCAATCGGTGGGCGGGCTATTTCCGTGGAGGCCTATGTTCCTCCATGCCAGGCCCCTGTAGGGCTCTGCTATATTGCTGGAGATGGGAACACATGTGCATGTGCAAACCTGTGCCGGATGTAGCACCCAGCATTCGGGCACTGGAGCTGCGAACACCACTCTGATGCCATACTAGCCCCCTAGGAAGGGCTGGGTACCTGCCACCTGAGGCCCGTTGACGCTGGAGTGACTCATGCTGCTTTTCACGCTGGCGTCAGAACTTGGCTGCAGGATTGGAGATATTATACACAAGATAAAAGACAACACTATATAGTTAGCAAAATCATGTGATTAACAATTAAAGCAAATGTGGGGGGGAAACTGGGGAGATATATATACATCGAGGTACTGGACAAACAATTACAGTGCATCTGTGTATGTACCCGTTTTGTGCTTTCTTTCATTTTTATACATTTTTTTGTACAGTACAGAGAGAGTGAACACAACCTCGGCAATACAAAAATGGATCTGGGTGGTGCGCCTAATATTGTTGCTTGCTTCTCCCGGTCGGCCTTCGCTGCCGTTGTTGCGTGATCGCATCTGCTTCAGCCGTTCGGCATTTCTTCCTCCTGTACTTTCTTACTCTCTGTTGCTGTGTTTGCCGTGGTTGTTGTCGTTTCCTGTGCTCTCCTTCCAGCTTGTGTTCCCCGTCTTCCCCCTCCCCTCTGGTTCACCTCTATTGGTCTTTGCCTCCTCTGTTTCCTTCTTCTCCCCCCCCCCCCCCTTGCCTCCTCTGTTTCCTTCTTCTCCCCCCCCCCCCCCCCCCCCCCCCCACACCATCTCTTTCCCTGCAGTTCACCTTTTCTCTTGAGTTTGCTATCCCCCTGCACTGCTCCCCCCACACACCCTGGGTCTTTCCCTCCTTCTCATGCCTTGGCTACTTTTCCCTGGCTCTTGGCTACTTGATTATTCTTCAGCTCGTTCTTTGGCTACAAACAGGTCCCGGAACAATTGGGTGAATGGCTCCCACGTTCTGTGGCAAATTTGATTTTCTCCAGATTAGAGAGATTCTGCTAGATCGGACAGCCAGCCTGCAGCTTTGGGTGGTGCTGCTGACCGCCAGCCAAGCAGGATTCTGCGGCAGGCGATCAGGGAGGCAAAGGCAAGGGCGTCTGCCCTCCTCGCCATGAATAGCTCTGGCTGGTCTGATACCCCGAAGACCGCCACTTTCAGGCATGGCTCAACCCTCATTGCCACCACTTTGGACATTGCCTCAAAGAAGGCTGTCCAGTACCCAACAAATCTGGGGCAAGACCAGAAAGTATGGGTATGGTTGGCCGGGCCTCCTTGACACAGTTCACATCTGTCCTCCACTTCCGGTAATAACCTACTCATTCGGGTTCTTGTTAAGTGGGCTCTATGTACCACCTTTAGTTGCGTCAAGTTGGAGGTTGAGTTGACCCTATGCAGTGCTTCACTCCAGAGTCCCCACCCTATTTTGATCCCTCAGAGGTGACACCCCTTCAGTGTCAGTTAAAAGGCAGCCTGCCCTTTTCATTTATCGTACACAGGGGGAGCGAACCATAGTGCTTGCTGGGGGTGGCTGCCAGATCTGGGGGAGTAGCGGGGAGCAACCTGCTGACATACAAGTGGATTCAATGTGTCTCACTCGGGATCGGGGTGGGCAGGCACTGTCGCCATTACTGCAGTATTTGTTTTAAAAGCAACCATTTGGTACAACTTACAGGCCATGGCTGCTCACTCTACTGACTGCCCACTGTGTCCGATAAATGTTCACAGAGTCTCTGGTCTTTTGGGAGCCCACCCAGGCCACTCCTCTGGAAACCCTTATACCCCAGCTGACCCATCAACGGGGTGGGCATGACCAAGCTCAATCAGTTGCTCACCAGGTGCTGTCACTCCTCAGTGCTCTCATCAGAAGCACAGCCCCACTGTAGGGGAAGCAGGGGAATAGCAGAGCTCACCCCAAACAATGGGCACATGCACCGTGTCCTTTCGCACCCTCCCTGACACACTACCCCATTCAGGGCAGAGGCCTCACCAGTGACACTTCCAGCTGGCCCACTCAGCATGGCCACCATCTATCTCCAAGCCCCCCCCCGCCCTGTCCTGTCTTCACTTTTTAAAGGTGGCGTCAGTGAGTGCTGGTGTGAACCTATGGTTGTTGCAGATGGGGGCTTTGTCCAACATTGGTCAGGCCAAATTGCTGCCGTAGTTGGTTCCAGGTCTGGAGGGTGGTGACCACTGGGCTGCTGGAGTGCTTTTTGGGTGGGGATAGGAGTGCCGCCATGGTGAGGGCCCGGAGAGAGGTCCCCTTGCAGGAGGACTCCTCCGCATGCTTAATACCTCTTTAACCTGGGGTTACCCCTATCTCTGGATCTGTAAAGACTTAATTACCTGCTCGCATTCTAAGCATTGTCTGGCATCTTTGAATTTGTCTATATATATGTTTCTGGAACATACCTCTGGTTTAGCTCATTGGGCTAAATCGCTGGCTTTTCAAGCAGGCCAGTAGCACGGTTCGATTCCTGTACCAGCCTCCCCGGACAGGTGCCGGAATGTGGCAACTAGGGGCTTTTCACAGTAACTTCATTGAAGCCTACTCGTGACAATAAGCGATTTTCATTTAATTTTCATTCACCTGAGGAAGGAGCAGTGCTCCGAAAGCTAGTGTTTGAAACAAACCTGTTGGACTGTAACCTGGTGTTGTAAGACTTCTTACTTGGGAATTATGCTTCGCTAATTTAAAAATGGTGCCTTTTCTTTCTTCATGGCTTCACCATAGTTTTGAAAATAAACTCAAGTTGCACTTCTATCTGCGACAACTGTCAAACAATCTTGATTTGAACCTTGAAAATTAAAATGACTTTTTAAATTTCTCAGTCAAATCATGTGTCCTCTAGTTTATAGGCTAGATGATCCTTCAACTATCATGCCCACCTCATTAATGAGTGGCTGTTTTACCAGTGTCATTGTGGTAATTCTGAAGAACGGTCAATGAACTCGAAGCATTTACTGTGTTTCTCTCTTCACAGATGCTGCCAGACCTGCTGAGTTTATCCAGCATTTTCTGTTTTTTTTATTATGGTAATTAAGTTGTGTAAACTCTAGGATATTCCCTGCCAGTAAGAGTGGCCTAATAGGTATGCATAACTTTCTGGCAAGGAAACCTTTGTGTGAGTTTGTGTAATATATTTTATTTTCCCAAGTCAATCCTATGGCTAATGTATACTTGTATGAAGTGCGGAAATACTTAAACACAAAAGCTGTCAAAAGTCTTTACTTCCCCTTTAAATCAATTAAATAATGTAAAGGTTTAGCAAATAATTCCCGAGAAGGAATTGCAGTATTTGCACAATCTCAATCAATGTAGTGGATACTCATTTTAAAGATTTTTATCTGGAGCAATTTGCTATATTGATACAATTTACAGCAAAATTACACCAGTGCTGTCTGTGCTGCATTTTGGGTATTTCCTGGCAGGATTAAATTGGGAATAAGGCAAGCCACACAAAGGCAGAGATCCCAAGTTTGTTAGTGATGTGTTGGGTACTCTGGATCCGTGGAGACTGCGTTTACCTCAGCAGTAACACATACAGGCTACCAACACTTTAAATAGTACAACACTATTTTATTAAGCTAGAAACTGTTGAACAAACTTTCACTGTGGGTCGACACTATGTTAGATTAAACTAAAGACCGATGCCTATCCGAACCAGCCTATGCACTCGGCACATGGTGAAGATCTGTGCTGTAAGCTGTGAGCTCTGTCCTTCTGAGAGGCTGCATCCCGAATGAGCGGGAAAACTGATGCCCTCTGTCTTTATAGTGAGTGTGCTCTAACTGGTGATTGGCTGCGGTGTTGATTGGTCTTGCTGTGTGTCAATCAGTGTATGTGTCTGCACCATGATATACTGGTGTATATTATGACAGTTAGCACTTAAACAAAAGCAGCCTCGTTGACTTGGGTAAGTCAGCAGGATGAAAGATGGTGGCTTTTATCCAAAGACTTTCTGTATGCTGAGGTAGCTAGAGCCAGAAACCTGTAGGATGCCCAAAGCTCCACTTCAAGGATGATTGCAATCATGGCATGGCGCCCCAGATATCAGTTATCAGTATTAGCTGATGACAGTCTCCAGTGGATTGGCATGCACCACCATCATGACTGGTGGTGTGGCAAAAGATGCTTTTGTCAAAAGTAACAACCCCCAGTCATACTCAGTAAGTTGATGTGTGGTGCTATGGCAGAACCTGCTTCCCAAGGATTGGCCTTTCAGATATCAGGCAGACCCGGTAGCACAGTGGTTAGCATTGTTGCTTCACAGCACCAGGGTCCTGGGTTCGATTCCCACTTGGGTCACTATCTGTGCAGAGTCTGCACGTTCCCGCTGTATCTGCGAGAGTTTCCTCCGGGTGCTCTGGTTTCCTCCCACAAGTCCTGAAAGACGTGCTTGTTAGGTAATTTGGACATTCTCAATTCTCCCTCTGTGTACCCGAACAGGCGCCAAAGTGTGACAACTAGGGGATTTTCACAGTAAATTCATTGCAGTGTTAATGTAAGCCTAATTAAGACAATAATAAAGATTATATTATAAGCTTTGTCATAATAAGGCACCCCATCTGAAAAGGATTTGTTTGCTGCATGCCTGTCTTCTCTTGTAGATGGAAGGATGCTAATGAGAGCAAATTAATTCTTGGTTTAAGAAGAACAAAGAAAAGTAGAGCACAGGAACAGGCCCTTCGGCCCTCCAAGCCTGTGCCGACCATGCTGCCCGTCTAAACTAAAATCTTCTACACTTCCTGGGTCCGTATCTCTCTATTCCCATCCTATTCATGTATTTGTGAAGATGCCCCTTAAATGTCACTATCATCCCTGCTTCTACCTTCACTTCCGGCAGCAAGTTCCAGGCACCCACTACCCTCTGTGTAAAAAAAAACTTGCCTCGTACATCTCCTCTCAACCTTGCACCTTAAACCTATGCCCCCTAGTAATTGACCCCTCTACCCTGGGGAAAAGCCTCTGACTATCCACTCTGTCTATACCCCTCATAATTTTGTAGACCTCTATCAGGTCGCCCCTCAACCTCTGTCGTTCCAGTGAGAACAAACCGGGTTTATTCAACCACTCCTCATAGCTAATGCCCTCCATACCAGGCAACATCCTGGTAAATCTCTTCAGCACCCTTTCTAAAGCCTCCGCATCCTTCTGGTAGTGTGGCGACCAGAATTGAACACTATACTCCGTGTGGTCTAACTAAGGTTCTATCAGCTGCAACATGACTTGCCAATTCTTATACTCAGTGCCCCGGCCAATGAAGGCAAGCATGCCTTATGCCTTCTTGACTACCTTCTCCACCTGTGTTGCCCCTTTCAGTGATCTGTGGACCCGTACACCTAGATCTCTCTGACTTTCAATACTCTTGAGGGTTCTACCATTCACTGTATATTCCCTACCTGCATTAGACCTCCCAAAATGCATTACCTCACATTTGTCCAGATTAAACTCCATCTGCCATCTCTCCGCCCAAGTCTCCAAACAATTTAAATCCTGCTGTATCCTCTGACAGTCCTCATCGCGATCCGCAATTCCACCGACCTTTGTGTCGTTTGCAAACTTACTAATCAGACCAGTTACATTTTTCTCCAAATCATTTATATATTATATTTATGTTCTTCAATGCCTTATTGGCAATATCCTGAAAATAACTGATTTTTAAAATTGTTATGTTTTTTCAGGGTGGCACAGTGGTTAGCACTGTGCCTCACAGCTCCAAGACCCGGTTCAATTCTGGATTCGGGTGACTGTCTGTGCGGAGTCTGCACGTTCTCCCCGTGTCTGCGTGGGTTTCCTCCGGGTGCTCCAGTTTCCTCCCATAATCCAAAGATGTACAGGTTAGGTGGATTGGCCATGCTAAACTGCCCCTTAGTGTCCAAAATGTTAGGTGGGGTTACAGGAATAGGATAGAGGAATGGATTTAAATAGGGTGCCCTTTCCAAGGGCCGGTGCAGACTCGATGAGCCAAATGGCCTACTTCTGCACTGTAAAATCTATGAGTTGCAAATGATGGGATTGATATGATCAAATGTTACTCCTTGCTTCTATTCATTCTGTACCCCTTCCCCCAAGGCTTTGTTCTCATGGTGAACGCAGTTTCGCTGTAACTGGGATCTTCCTGCTCTTTGTCTCAGTTCTGCATCACTTAACAATTGTGCCTGCATTTGTTCAAATAAAGGTATGGGGTTGAACATAAGCCTTGCTTAAGATAACTGTGTTATATTTTCTCAGATGGAGCAATTTTCAGAGCAAAGCTTTTTGAGGGACTGAGGCTGCTAATGAATGGCACTAACATAGGACTTGGGTGCAGGAGTAGGCCATTCGAACAAAAAAATAAAAATAACAAGGTCTGTGAGCTTAGTTTCCCATCAACTTCTAAACGTTCAATTAAGCAAAATCCACACACCTGGGTCAAATGCCACTTAGTAATACAGTTAACACTTGATGGCTTACAGATTTATTCACAAAGTCCTTTGGAGAGAAGCTTTCAGAAGCAAATCTGAGAAACAACTCTTCTTCAGAATCCAGTCTTTGAGCTGCGCAACTATCCTTCAAATCTTATTTACCCTAAAATGAACGTGTTGCCGCGATTTCTGTTTATTTTCCAATGCCTGCCGATTTTCCCGCCAAAGGCATTTTTCAGAGAGATTGAGGAATGATTACCTCATTCATATGGGGAGGGAAGGTGGCCAGAGTTGGAAAGGTGCTGCTACAGAGGAGAAGGCAGGCAGGGGGTTTGGGTCTTCCGAACCTGATGTATTATTACTGGGCGGTGAATGTGGAGAAGTTGTGGAGCTGGGTCAGAGGGGTTGGATCCCAGTGGGTCAGAATGCAGGAGAGTTTGTTCATGGGGTTGGGATTGAAGGCGCTAGCAGCAGTGCCGCTCCCGATGGCCCCTGGGAAATACTCAGGGAGTCTGGTAATAATAGCTTCATTGAGAATTTGGAGGCAGTTTCACCAACACTTCGGGTTGGGGGCAGGGTCAAGGGAAGTGCCAATTCGGGGGAACCACAGATTTGAGTCTGAGAAGTGGGATGGAACTTTTCAGAAATGGGAGGAGAAGGGGATTAAGACACTAAAAGATTTGCTTCTTGGGGGTCAGTTTGCAGAATTGAAGAAGCTGAAAGTGAAGTATGGTCTTGAGCAGGGGGAAATGTTTAGATACATGCAGGTTCGGGATTTTGCCAGAAAGGAGATACAGAGCTTCCCAGTGGTGCCGGCCTCCACATTGCTGCAGGAGGTGCTGACGACAAGGGGACTGGAGAAGGGGGTAGTGTCGGCGGTTTACAGAGCTGTTTTGGAAGAGGAAAAGGCAGCACTGGAAGGGATCAAAGCGAAGTGGGAGGAAGAGTTGGGAGAGGGTATGGAGGAGGGGTTCTGGTGTGAGGTGCTCTAGAGAGTGAATGCCTCCACCTTGTGCGCGAGGTTGGGGCTGATACAGCTGGAGGTGGTTTATGGAGCACACCTTACAAGGGTGAGGATGAGCCAAATCTTTGAAGGGGTAGAAGATGTGTGTGAATGTTGCGGGTGGGAGACCCGTAAATCACGTTCATATGTTTTGGTCCTGTCCAAATCTGGAGGATTACTGGAAGGAGGTTTTTAGGGTAATCTCTAAAGTGGTGCATGTGAAACTGGACCCGGGCCCTCGGGAGGCCATATTCGGGGTATCGGACGAGCCAGGGTTGGAAACGGGTGCGGAGGCAGATGTTGTAGCCTTTGCATCGTTGATCACCCGAAAGTGGATCCTGATGGGATAGAGAGCAACCTCTCCACCGTGTGCTCTGGCGTGGTGGGGGGACCTGTTGGAATTCTTGACTCTTGAGAAGGTTAAGTTTGAACTGAGGGGAAGGTTGGAGGGATTCTACAATTCATGGGCATTATTCATTATGCACTTTCAAGAACTGGATAACATTGTATATTAGTTGGGGGGGGGGGGGGGGGTTGGGGGGAAGAGGGACTGTGTGTGTTAATGGTGACTATGGGTGATTCCTGATTCCTTTTTGTCATTTGTTTATGTTAACTTGCGGGCTAATGTTCGGGGTTTGGTGAGAGGATGGGATCGTTGTTATCGATATGGGGATTGACATTATATTCATTCCTGATTATTGCATATTGTTGGCGGGTGTAAATTTGGGAGAAAATGTGAAAAAGGAGGAGAATAAAAATATTTTTTTTTAAATGTCCTACTTACCCTACAGCATTATGCTCTTGGTTCAATCCAGAGATTATTACCTTTGCAATTCTCTTTAAACTTGCTCCTAGCTGCTTGTAATCCCGCAGCAGAACCTGTTTCCTTATCTTGTCTATATCCTTGGTACCATTGACAACAAGCTCCTTCCCCTCCCCCTGCAAGTTCCTCTCCAGCTTCAAGCAAATGTTTTGTATCTTGACATCAGGCAGGTAACCTAACTATCGGCTGCAGAGAACTGTGTCAATTCCCTGACTATACTGTCCCCTACCACTACTACATTCCGATGAACACATTCACACATTAATGGCTTTGTGTACCACAAAACCATGGTCGGTTTGCTCATCTATCCTGAAGCCACTGCACTGGTCCCTGCAAGGACCTCAATCCTATTGGACAATTTCAAGATTTGAGCCTCCTCCATTTTACTTTTTCCAGCTCCTGACTTGCCTCACTTGAAGTCAAACCCTCCCGTTTCTGACCACTGACCAAATCAGAATACCCTATCCTAATGGTGTGACCACCTCCTGGAATAAAGTGTCCGAATAACTTTTCTCTTCCCTGATGCATCGCAGTGTCTGCAGCTCACCCTCCACCCCAAGATGCTTACACTTTGGGGAGGCGATGTTGGAGTGGTAACTTCAACAGATTAGTAATCCAGGGACCGAGGCAAATGCTCTGGGGGCTCTGGTTCGAATCCCATCGCTGCTGCTGCTGAAATTTAAATTCAGTTCATAAATCTGGAATTTTAAAAAAACTGGTCGCTGTACTAGTGACCATGACCATGAAACCATTGTCAATTGTTGTTTTAAAAAAAACCTGGTTCACTTAATGTCCTTCAGGGAAGGAAAATTGCTGTCCTCACTAGTCTGGCCTACATCTGACTCCAGACCCACAACAATGTGGTTGACTCTCAAATGTTCTCTGAAAAGACCTAACAAGTTACAAAGTCAACAAAAAGGAATAAAACCAAATGGATCACCCAGCATCAACCTAGGTACTGGAAAAGCAATAGGAACCTAGTCCTGTCAACCTTGCAAAGCCCTTCTCACTAATATCTGCGGGGTCAGTAGAGGGGTTCACCCAGAGGTAGAAACCATTCATCAATTTCTTCAAGGAGAATTGAGGGGTCAGTAAGGGGAAGGGGGATTTGATTGGGGGGGGGGGGGGGGAGGAAGTGGGTTAAAATGGGGAAGGCAGGGAAGTTGGTGTCGGAGGTTGGAGCATTGTGGTTGTTTATTGGGTTGATGTGTTCTTCTGATCTGTGTATATATGTTAAATGCCTTGAATACAAATACTTTTTTTAAATGCTGGCTTAGCCAACATTTTTCAGTCGCAATACATCACCTGCCCTGATATCTTTATTTATTTATTTTTTAAAATAAATTTCGAGTACCCAATTCATTTTTTCCAATTATGGGGCAATTTAGTGTGGCCAATTAACCTAACCTTGCACATTTTTTTTTTGGGTTGTGGGGGCGAAACCCACGCAAACACTGGGAGAATGTGCAAACTCCACACGGACAGTGACCCAGAGCCGGGATCGAACCTTGGACCTCGGCGCCTTGAGGCTACAGGGCTAACCTACTGAGCCACCATGATGCCCCCTGATATCTTTATTATGAATAATTTTTAAAATATTTTAAAATCTCACGATTCCAATAGCTTTACTATTTCCATTAAACCTTACTAGTAATGGCTAGTTTTGAAAGATGAATGAGCATAAAACTCACCAACCAATCATGTACCTGTTTCCCTCATTGCTTACTGCACCAAATTCCCTCACTCACCAAATTTAAGTTTAAACTTTGTGGTTAGCTGCAATCAGTGATGAGCTGCTTATGTAATATGACACCACTCCTTTCAAATGTCTAAATATTATTTAGTAATAAGTTGCTGGATATATATATATTTTGGTATGAGCTGTAAGGAATTCTCAGAATCTGCTGCTGTATTTATTTTGGGATATGACAAATAAATTTCAATATATTCTTTCACCCCCTCAGGATTTAATTTTTAAAAAAGGAGAAAAAATGGATTCACCATTGCTGCCAAAGGAAGCTGGAAAATTTATATCTGAGAACAGCAAAGATGTGTCTATTTTAGAAATAGGAGTTCAAACGGTTGCCGAAATGCTGTTTGAAAAAAGAAATTCGAAGGAACTTGATGCAACAGGGTGGAAGTTACTCCATGACCTGAACCCACAAACAATGAGTGAAGCCTCTGTCAACTGGGTATTTGTTACAGATACCCTCAATTTTTCCTTTTGGTCTGAAAATGATGACCACAAGTGTTTGGTGAAGTACAAAGGCAGAATGCATAGTGGCTATTGGTCACTTTGTGCTGCTATTAACAGAGCACTAGATGAAGGTTAGTTCCCGGTTGTATTTTATTCTCTTATCTTTGTGACAGGCTTTGAAAATTCTACCAGTGCCACGTTCAGAAATCATTATTTCCGAGGTGCGGTGTTAAAGAAATTGACCCGAGTCCAGTTGGGGGAAATTAAATATGTACAATTTTTAAAATAAATTTAGGGATTACCCAATTTTTTTTTTCCAATAAAGGGGCAATTTAACATGACCAATTCACCTACCCTGCACATCTTTTGAGTTGTGATGGTGAGACCCATGCAAACAAATATATACAGTTAACATTTAATTTTCCTGTAAACAACATTCATTTGCATAGTGCTTTTCACAATGTTGAGTGCATCTCAAAAGCACTTATTCAGTCATTTAAATACTTCTGGAGGATTGGAGAAATCGCAACAGCCAATTTGCATACAGCAGCATCCCTCAAACATCGACGTCATAGTGATGAAATGTTCTATAACTTGAAGAAATATAACTTTTTTTTTTTCCCCCACTCTTGACTATAATTACATTTTTTTATTAATTCAAGGGATGTGGGCATTGCTGGTTAGGCCAGCATTTATTCCCCATCCCTAGTTGCCCTTGAAGGTAGTGGAGCCCCCTTGAACAGCTGCAGTCCATATGATGTAGGTACACCCACTGTACAGTCAGGGAGAGAGTTCCAGGAATGTGACCCAATTACGATATATTTCCAAGTCAAAATGGTGTGCAGCTTGGAAGGGAACTTGCAAGTGGTTGGTGTTCCCATGCATCTGCTGCCTTTGTCCTTCTATGGGTTGGAAGGTGCTCTCCAAGGAGCCTTCATGAGTTCCTGATGTGCTAATTGCAGATGGTACATACTGCTGCCACTGTGCGTTTGTGGTGGAGGGAGTGAATGTTTGTGGATGGAGTGCCAGTCAAGTGGGCTGCTTTGTCTTGCATTGTTGGAGCCGCACTCATCCAGGCATGTGCCGAGCATTCCATCACACGCCTGATTTGTGCCTCTGACCTGCTCTTGTAACTACATCATTTACATGGCTGGTCCAGTTCAGTTTCTGGTCAATGGTAACTACCAGGATGTTATTAGTTGGGAATTCAGCAATGGTAATGCCATTGATGTAGAGGGGAGATGGCTAGATTCTCTGAAATGGGGTCAGGAGCTGAGTGATTCTGGCGGAGTAAACTGCATGTCAGTAAGCAGGTTATTGCTAAACAATTGCCACTCGATTAGCTAAAATACATTTTCACGGGCACCAGCAATGCTGATTCCTGACCAAAATGCTGTCCTCGTGTGAGCAGAGTTGTTAGAGGCCCATAGTATGTTTTATCCAACGGTGGACATGGGAAACCTTAAGGAAATAGAGAAAACCAGCCTGACCAAGTTTTCACCTTGTGCACCCGCACACATTTCCCAATACGACCCTGGCTGATTTTGCTTCCTGACTCCGACCATGGAAACTTGGACTGATTACAGTGCAGAAGGGGACCATTTGGTTCATCGAGCTTGTGCCAGCCCCCTGCAAGAGTAATTTAGTTCCACTCCCCTGCGCTTTCTCTGTAATCCATTTTTTTTTTTTTTTTTGTTGCTTCTGCGTTACAAAGCCAGGGCTCAGAGTGTGGACAGGGGCGGATCCCTAATCCAGCTCCTTGCCTGCTCCAAAAACCAATTCAAATTCAAATTGAATCCAATTCATGGTCCCCACAAGAGAGACATGCCAGATCTGAGCCAAAATGCAGAGCTGATACTACACTTGATCTTAGCCAAAAGGCCGAGAAACGTTTTTCTCTGTAATCCTGCACTTCTTGTTTCCTTTCAAATGCTTACCCAATTTATTTTTTGAAAGCCTTGGCTGAACCTGCTACCCTTCCAGGCATTGACTGGATAGAATGTGGGAGTACAGCTCACTTGGAATAGTCCAGTCTAGAAATAACAGTGGCATGAATAAGGATTTCAGTAGCAGATGAGCTGGGAGAGGGACAAGTTCAGAAGATGTTGCTGGAGATGGAAATGGGTACTCTCAGTGATTGCAAGTGGTTGGAAGTTCATCTCCAAGTCAAAAAGGTCACGGGTTGGGAACCAATCAATTCTGGTCTCCGATTGTTGCCAGGATGGAGTTTGGAGCAGGGGCTGAAAACTATAGCTTCAGACTTGCCAATACATTAGTCATAAAGGTCCACAGCACCGAAAAGGCCCTTAGGCCCATCACATCTGCATCAGACAAAATTGAGGGGAAATGTTTCTTCCTGTCTACTCTATCTATACCCCTCATAATTGTATACATTTCAATCATGTCCCCTCTCAGTCTCCTCTGCTTCAAGGAAAACCACTCCAGTCCATCAAATCTCTCTTTACAGCTCAAACTCTCCAGCCCAGGCAACATCCTGGGAAATCTCCTCTACGCCTTTTCCAGTGCTATAACATCTCTCCCATAATGTAGATTCCAGAACCGCACACAATATAATGCCTAACCAATGTTTTGTATAATTCCAGCATAACCTCCCTGTTCTTAAACTCTATGCCTCGGCTGATAAAGAAAAAATATTCTGTGCCTCGACTAATAAAGGCAACTATACCTTACGACTTCTTAACCACTTTATCCACCTGCCCTGCTTCCTTAAGGGGCTAATGTACATGCACATCCAGGTCCCTCTGATCCTCGATGCGTCCCAGGGTCCTACCATTCATCATGTATTCCCTTGCCTTGTTTGTCCTGCCCACACTTATCAGGATTGAATTCCATTTGCCTCTGATCAGCCTGTCTATGTATCATCCGCAAACTTACTGATCAGCCCTCCTACATTCAAGTTGAAATCATTTATATAAACCACAAACAACGAGGGCCCCAAAATGCAGGATCCCACTGGACACAGGCTTCCGTCAAAAAAACACCCCTCCACCAACATCCTCTACTTCCTACCTCACTGCCAATTCTGGGCCCAATGTGCCAGATTTCCTTAAATCCCATGGGCTCTTACCTCCGTTATCAATCTCCCATGTGAGACCTTATCAAAACCTTGTCAATGTCCAAGTAGACTACGTTCATTGCCCTTGTGTACACACCTGGTCACATCTTCAAAAAATTCAATAAAGTTCGGCAGACATGACCTCCCCTGAACCAAACCATGCTAACTGTTTTTGATTAATCCCTGCCTCTCCAAATGCAGATGAATTCTATCTCTCCAAATTTCTTCCCCACCACTGAGGTTAGACTGACGAGCCTGTAGTTTCCTGGTTTATCCCTTGCTCCCTTCTTGAATATTGATGCCATGCTGGCTATCCTCCAGCCCTCGGGCACCTCTCCTGTGGCCAGGGAGGAATTGAAAATTATTGCCGAAACCCCTGCTATTTCCTCCCTTGCCTCACTCAACAGCTTGGAATACATTTAATCCAGCCCTGGAGATTTATCTACTTTTAAGCCTGCCAGACCACTGAACCTCCTCTCTGTCCATGTTAATTTCTTTCCTTTCTCCCTGATTTCTATACCCAAATCATGACACACAGTATTTATTTAGAACCCCACCAACACACACTTCACACAAATTACCACTGCGGTCTTCAATAGCCCCTACTCTTTCCCTCGTTATCCTTTTACCCTAAATGTACAAGTAAAACAACTGAGGATATTCCTTTATTTTACCTGCCAGTATCCTTTCATGTCCCCTTTTTGCTTTCCTAATTAAGTTTTAAGTTCCCTCATACACTTGTGTGGTGCAGTGGTTGGCACAGAGGACCTAGGTTCAATCCCAGCCCCAGGTCACTGTCCATGTGGAGTTTGCACATTCTCTCCTTGTCTGCATGGGTCCCACCCCCACAACCCAAAGATGTGCAGGGTAGGTCGATTGGCCATGCTAAATTGCCCTTTTTGTTTTTAAAAAAGTTCCCTCATGCACATTCTATTGTCTTTGAGGGCTTCTGCTGTTTTGAGCCCTCATTATCTGCCATAAGCCTCCCTTTTTCTCTTTATCCAATGCTGTGTATCCCTCAATATCCAGGGTTCACTGGATTTGTTGGTCCCACCCTTTTTCTTGATTGAAACATGTTGGCCCTGTACTCTCTCTATTTCCTTCTTAAATGTGTCCCACCGTTCTGTCACAGATTTACCTAAAAGTGTCTGCTCCCAGTCCACTCTGGCCAGATGATATCTGATCTTATTAAAATCGGTCTTTCCCCAATTTAGAACTTTGATTTCAGGCCCATTCTTATCCTTTTCTAGAGCAATCCTGAATCTAACAGAGTTAGGATCACTGCCTGCAAAATGCTCCCCCAATGATACTTCGACCACTTGCCCAGCTTTGTTGCCTAAAATTAATTCCAGGACTACCCCTCTGTTGTAGGACCTTCTATGTACTGGCATTAGTTCTGCTGTACACGTTTTAAGAATTCCGCTCCCTTCCAACCTTTCACGCTATGACTATTCCAGTTAATGTTGGAAAAGTTGAAATCCCCCCACTATCACTGCCATATTGTTTTTGCAATTTTCTGAAATTTGTCAACACATCTGTTCTTCTATTTCTCTTGGAATATTAGGGGGCCTATAGAACACTCCCAGCAATGTGATTTCTCCTTTTTGATTTTTAATTTCTACCCCTATGTCTTCATTTGAACAGCTTCTCAGATGTCGTCCCTCCTTACTGCTGAAATTGATTCCCTGATCAAAATTGTGACACCCCTTCCTCTTTTACTTCCTTCCCTGTCTCGTCTGAAGATCCTGTATCCTGGAATATTAAGCTGCCAATCCTGCCCCTCTCTCAAAATGTCTCAGAGACAGCAATGACATCACACCATGTTTTATTTTGTGACCTCAAATCATCTTCCTTGTTCGTCAGACTCCTTGCAATAAAATATATCACATCCAATCTTGCCAAACACCCTTGTGACTTAATTGGCCTATAACCGCTATGCTTCCTAGCTCTCTTGCTGTCAATTCTAATTTTGTCTGTGCATCTCTCCTGCTTCTCTCAGAACCCCATCCCCTTGTCAAGTTCGTTTAAACACTCCCATTAGCACTAGCAAACCTTCCTGCAAGGACATTGGTCCCATTTTGGTTCAGGTGCAGCCCATCTACCTTGTACAAGTCCCACCATCCCCCAAAATGATCCCACTATCCCAAAAAGCTAAATGCCCCTCCCTCCTACATTATATCTTCAACTACGGATGCTCTACTTCAACATTTCGTTAGCCAGTAGCAGCAGTTGGATACACCTGCACGCATGATCACCAGGGATAACTGAAGCCTCCATGATTTGCCACATATTACTGGTGTGAGCTCTCCTGCCATGATTATCCTGAAGCCCCTTATTTACTCCCCCATTTTAACAAACAAATTATGCTTGTATATAAGAATACCATTAACTTTCCTCCCTTATGCTAACTACACTTCCCTTTCCCTACTATGCTTACTGATATTACTTTATTATAATAATCTTTATTCATGTCACAAGTAGGCTTGGATTAACACTGCAATGAAGTTACTGTGAAAATACCCTAGTCGCCACACTCCTGCGCCTGTTCGGGTAATCTAAGGGAGAATTCAGAATGTCCAATTTACCGAACAAGCACATCTCCCTTGTGGGAGGAAATGGAGCACCCAGAGGAAACCCATGTAGACACGGGGAGAACATGCAGACTCCGCACAGACAATGACCCAAGTTGGGAATCTTTGATCTCTGGCTCTGTGAAGCAACAGTACCAACCACTGTGCTACCATGTTGCAATATTATAATGACCCTGACTTTCGCCCAGCGTCAGGTCACTGTCCATATGGAGTTTGCACATTCTGCCCGTGTCTGCGTGAGTTTCACCCTCGCAACCCAACGATGTGTAGGGTAGGTGGATTGGCAATGCTAAATTGCCCCTTAATTGGAAAAAAATAACTGGGTACTCTAAATTTATAATTTAGCAACAGTGGAATGGTCATGAGAGATCACGGTGGGGGGACTTCCGGTGTGCATCATGGAGTGAGTGATCACACGGAGGCAGCTCCTGCCTAAGGTTACAGAAAAGAGCTCTTTTTTAAGCAACACGGGTTGGAATTTCGATGAAAAGGTGTAGGTGAATGTTCGAGGAGTACTTTCCCCCAGGAATAGTGTGTTTCTTGGTTATCAGACCCTCAGAAACAGTGCAAGATTTGTCTGAAGCAACAGCAAACAAAAGCCTCTGCAAGCATGCAAGCGGGGGAAGGGCCAGCTTAGAGGTCTCAAGCTGACTTGAGGGCCTTTATGAAAGCTGAATTCTAGCAGCAGAGGGAAGAACTGTGAAAAGATCTCACCAAGGCCATTGAAGAAGCGGAGACGGACTTCTGGTAGTGGTGATGCGGAGCTCAGCCGCACGTTCAGTGGCTCCCACTATTTTCGGACTTTGGGGCTCTTTTAAGGGCTCATAGTGGTGCTGTTTGGACTTTTCCCCATGTGGGAACACTCCTTCTCAGATTCTCCACCGGTGGATGGCCTGGACTAGGAGTGGAGCGGTCAGAAAATCGGCTTTGGAGACTTTCAGTTGCGGCTATGCAGAGCTAAGCCGCACCGCAGCTCCCGCTACTTAAGGACTTTTGGGCCAATTTGAGGGCCCCAAACGGCACTGTCTCGACGAATCCCGGTGGGGGAAGGTGTCTAGAGGAGCATTCCCCATAATGTATGGTGCTCACCTGGAGTGGGGCAAAGGAAAAAGCTTCAGCAGCTCCCCAAGAAAAGCGGGGGAAGAAGGACAAAATGGCGGCCGGCGGAACACCCGAGGACTGGTGGAAGTGGGCGCAGGAGCAGCAGGCCTCTCTTCTGCGCTGTTTTGCGGAGCTGAAGGCTGAGTTTCTGGACTCCCTGAATGCGACTACCAACAAGCTGCTTGGGGCTCAGGCGACCCAGGAGGTGTCCATTCGGGAGTTGCAGCAGCAGGCCGCTGAGCGGGAGGAGGAGGCCGTGGTCCTCGTGGGGAAAGTGGAGTTGCACGAGGCACTTCACAAAAAGTGGCAAGACCGCTTGGAGGAGCTGGACGTTCGCACGAGGCGAAAGAATTTGAGGATCCTGGGCCTCGCGGAGGGGCTGGAGGGGTCGGATCTCCCGTAGTACGTGACCACGATGTTGAGCTCGTTGATGGGGGCGGGGTCCTTCCATTTGCCCCTGGAGCTTGAGGGAGCTCACAGAGTGCTGGCCAGGAGGCCTAAGGCAAATGAACCCCTGCGGGCGGTGCTGGTGCGGTTCCATCGATTTAGTGACCGGGAGTGTGTGCTGCGCTGGGCCAAGAAAGAGAGGAGCAGCAAGTGGGAGAATTCGGTAGTGCGAATCTACCAGGACTGGAGTACGGAGGTGGCAAAGCGGCGGGCCGGGTTCAACCGGACGAAGGCGGTGCTGCATGCCAAGCAGGTCAGATTTAGAATGCTGCAGCCTGCGCGTCTGTGGGTGACATATAAGGACCGGCACCACTACTTCGAGTCCCCAGAGAAGGCGTGGGCCTTTGTACAGGCGGAGAAGCTGGACTCGAACTAGGGTCTGGGGACACACTATGGCCGTTGCTGTTTTCGCTGTTGCTGTTCTTCAATTTTGACACGTGTTTTTTTTTTAATGCTGGTTTTCTTTTTGCTCTGTTTCTAGGTGGGTTTGTCTGTTGGGTATGGGTGTGGGGTATGTGGGGAACGTTGGGGGTATGTGCTTTATATGTTCTCTTCTGTACGGGGCTGGGGGTTGGGGTGAAACTGGATTTTGAGGAGCTGCGTCAGAAGGGTGGGGTGTGGCAGTGTGAAAGCGCGGGCTTTCCTCTGGTTGTCCGCGCTGCGGGGTGGGGGGGGCGGAGCTGGAGGTGGGGGCGTGGCCTCTACTGGTTTTCTTTCCCGTGCTGAAGCGGTGCCAAGGAGGTGTGGCAAGAGGGGGATGACCCCATGCCGGGAGGAGATGGGTTTTGGCAGGAGCTGCCGGGTCAGCAGAAGTCAGCTGACTCATGGAAGTACCATGGAGGGTGCGTCGCGGCTAGGAGGGGTCCTAGCCTGGGGGGGTGGGGGGGGATACCGGGTTGCTGCTGGAATGGCCAGGAAGGGGCTGGTGTGGACCGGGGCGGTAGAGGAGAGGCGTTATCGCCATGGGGAACCGGTCAGGCGGGGCGAGCTAGCCTGGGGCGAGCAGTTGATAAGCTATGGCTAGCCGGCGGGGGAGAGGGGCAGGTTGCCCTCTGATCCGGCTGATTACCTGGAACGTGAGGGGGCTGAATGGGCCGGTTAAGAGAACTAGGGTATTTTCTCATCTGAAGGGGCTAAAGGCGGACGTGGCTATGCTCCAGGAGACCCACTTGAAGGTGGCGGACCAGGTTCATCTGAGGAAGGGGTGGGTGGGGCAGGTTTTTCACTCAGGATTGGACGCGAAGAACCGGGGGGCCGGGGGGTGGCGATTCTGGTGGGGAAGAGGGTGGCGTTCGACGTGGTGTCAGACAAGGAGGTCAGATATGTTATGGTGAAGGGTAGGCTGCAGGGAGAGAAGGTGGTGCTGGTTAATGTATATGCCCCGAATTGGGATGATGCCGGCTTCATGAGGCGCTTGTTGGGCCGCATTCCGGACCTGGAGGCAGGGGGCCTGATCATGGGGGGAGACTTTTAACACAGTGCTGGATCCCCCACTGGACCGGTCCAGTTCAAGGACGGGTAGGAGACCGGCGGCGGCCAAAGTGCTGAGGGGGTTTATGGACCAGATGGGAGGGGTGGATCCCTGTGAGGCCGAGAGCGCGGGAGTATTCCTTTTTCTCCCATGTCCATAGGGTCTATTCCCGAATAGATTTTTTTCATCCTGAGCAGGGGATTGATCCCGAAGGTGCAGGATGCAGAGTATTTGGCCATAGCGATTTCAGACCATGCTCCGCACTGGGTTGATCTGGAGATGGGGGAGGCGCGGGACCAGCGCCCGCTCTGGCGCCTGGATGTGGGGATGCTGGCTGATGAGGAGGTGTGTAGGAGGGTCCGGGGAAGTATTGAGGGGTATCTTGATACCAACGACACGGGGGAGGTCCGGGTGGGGATGGTCTGGGAGGCTCTGAAAGCAGTGATCCGGGGGGAGCTGATCTCCATCCGGGCCCATAGGGCAAGGAGGGAGAGGAAGGAGAGGGAGAGACTGGTGGGGGAGCTCCTGGATGTGGACAGGAGATACGCGGAGGCACCGGGGGAGGGGTTGCTGGGGGAACGGCGTAGTCTGCAGGCCAAATGTGACTTGTTGACCACCAGAAAGGCGGAGACACAGTGGAGGAGGTCGCAGGGCGCGGTATATGAGTATGGGGAGAAGGCGAGCAGGATGTTGGCGCATCAGCTCCGCAGGCGAGATGCTGCTAGGGAAATTCGTGGAGTGACGGATAGGGGTGGAAATGTAGTGCAGAAGGGGACAGAAGTAAATGGGGTCTTTAGGGACTTCTACAAGGAACTGTACCGGTCAGAACCTCCGATGGGGAGAGGGGGGATGGAGAGCTTCATGAACAGGCTATGGTTCCCAAGGGTTCAAGAGGAGCTGGCAGAGGGGCTGGGGGCGCCGATAGAGTTGGAGGAGCTAGTCAGGGGGATTGGACAAATGCAGTCAGGTAAGGCGCCGGGGCCGGACGGGTTCCTGGTGGAATTTTATAAAAAGTATCCGGATCTGGTGGGCCCCCCTGTTGGTGCGAGCTTTCAATGAGGCATGGGGGGGGGGGGGGCTTTGCCCCCGACGATGTCGCGGGCACTGAACTCTCTGATCCTGAAGCGGGATAAGGACCCCTTGCAGTGTGGATCATACAGGCCTATCTCGCTCCTCAATGTTGACGCTAAGTTGCTGGCGAAGATCCTGGCCACCAGGATAGAGGACTGTGTGCCAGGGGTGATACACGAGGATCAGACAGGATTTGTCAAGGGACGGCAGCTCAACACGAATGTGCGGAGACTGCTAAATGTTATTATGATGCCGGCAGTGGAGGGGGAGGCGGAGATCGTGGTGGCGCTGGATGCGGAGAAAGCGTTTGATAGAGTTGAGTGGGGGTACCTGTGGGAGGTGCTGGAGCGGTTCGGATTCGGGGAGGGATTCATCAAATGGGTGAGGCTGCTCTACGCGGCTCCGATGGCGAGTGTAGTTACAAATGGAAGGAGATTGGAGTACTTTAGGCTCTACCGTGGGACCAGGCAGGGGTGCCCCCTGTCCCCCTTGCTCTTTGCACTGGCGATTGAACCTTTGGCTATGGCGTTGAGGGAGTCGGGGAGATGGAGGGGTCTGGTGCGGGGTGGGGAGGAACATCGTGTATCGCTGTATGCGGACGACCTGCTGTTGTATGTGGCGGATCCAGAAGGGGGAATGCCGGGGGTGATGGACCTGTTAGCGGAATTTGGGTGCTTCTCGGGCTACAAGTTAAATTTTAGGCAAGAGTGAGGTATTTGTAGTACACCCGGGTGATCAGGAGGAGGGAATTGGGAGACTCCCAATTAAGAGGGCAGTGAAGAATTTCAGATACCTGGGGGTGCAGGTGGCCAGGAGTTGGGGGACTGTCCATAAGCTTAATTTTACCAGGCTGGTGGAGCAGATGGAGGAGGATTTTAAAAGGTGAGACATGGTGCCGGTATCGTTGGCGGGTAGAGTGCAGGGGGGGGGGGGGGGGGGAGGGAGGGGAAAAAAAGGATGGGGGGGGGAAAGGTGGGGGGGAGGGAGGGAAAAAAAAGGTGGGGGGGGGGGAGGGAGGGAAAAAAAAGGTGGGGGGGGAGGGAAGGGAAAAAAAGGTGGGGGAGGGAAAATGTGGGGGGGAGGGAAACGGTGGGGGGGGGGGGGGAAAAGGTGGGGGGGAGGGAAAAGGTGGGGGGGCGGACGATGACTTTGTTTATTTAATTTAAATTTATTTTTAAGTTCTTTTGTTCATTGGGGGGGGTGGGGGAATGTGATACATGCGTCGATACGGTCTGGGGGTGTTGCAGTTATTATGGGTTATTTTGTTGCATTTCATTGTTTGTCGTTATGTTTTATATTTTCTGTTAAAAATTCCAATAAAAATTATATATTTTTTAAAAATGAGAGATCACGGTGTTATTGCTGGGTGTTGTTACCATACATATAACACTGTGCTTTCGGTGTTGTCGCCATGGATCCAGGAATAGTTCCATGTGGGATATCAGAGATGGCAATGTCAGGACATGAGAGAAGGTATTGCAGGTGACTATGCCTATGTTCACATAGGTGAGGTCTGTCTTCAAAGCTTTGACAAAGAGTCATCGGACTCGAAACGTTCGCTCTTTTCTCTCCCTACAGATACCGCCAGACCTGCTGAGATTTTCCAGCATTTTCTCTTTTGTTTCAGATTTCAGCATTCACAGTAATTTGCTTTTATTCACATGGGTGAGAGTGAGCAGTCCAACTCAGCTGAGTGACAATAGAGGAGGATGATGGAATCAACAGTATCAGAGATTACAGACAGATTGAGAAACCTTTTTTTTTTAAATTTAGAATATCCAATTCATTTTTTCCAATTAAGGGGCAATTTAACATGGCCAATCCACCTAACCTGCACATCTTTGGGTTGTGGGGGTGAAACCCACACAGACACGGGGAGAATGTGCAAACTCCTCACAGACAGTGACCCAGGGCCGGGATTCGAACCCGGGTCCTCAGCGCCGTAGGCAGCAATGCTAACCACTGTGCCACCGTGCCGCCCCAGATTGAGAAACCTGAGGAGAGATCATTTCCCTTTGATACATTGAATATGATTTGTAACTTTGATAAGAGCTGTACTAAATGATGCATTTCCCTGTTGACCTGCCATGATCTGACTTCAAGTTTTTATCGTAGGTGGAGTCATTATGTTAATATTGCTGGTATTCTTTCTTCCTGTTGAGGTATTCCTATTACCAGTGCTTCATATTTTGCTACCATAACACTGGGTCAGTTGAAATATGTGCTACGTTCAGACACTGATGTTCCAATGCCTCTGATTGAAGAACGTCTCAAAGTACTTAAGGAAGCTGGAAACATATTGCTGGAGAGATTTGATGGTTCATTCCTTAACTGCATTAAGAAAAGTGAAAATAGTGCCCAGAAGCTGCTACGGCTTGTGGTGGAAAATTTTCCTTCATATCGGGATGAAGCGACATTTCAGGTAAGTCCATTTTGATCAATGTAGATTTTCTCTATTTGATTGATGAGAAAATTTGCTGTGTTTGGAATTGTCAGATTTTGAATGTAGGAAACTCTTCTACTATGCATTATGATGATGCTGGCAAAAATGATTTCTTGCAATTTTGTTCTTTATTGCTGAACATAAGGTATTTTTTTTCAATTCTCACTTGGTGGCCTAATGGAAAACGAATTCCGTTTGCGAAATATATTTAACTGGTGCACGTTTAACTGGTGACATAGTGGTTAGCACTGCTGCCTCGCAGCTGCAGGGTCCTGGATTCAAATCCAGCCTCGGGTGACTGTCACTTTCTCCCCATGTCTGCGTGGGTTTCCTCTGGGTGCTCCAGTTTCCTTCCACAGTCCAAAGACGAGCAGGTTAGGTGGATTGGCCAGGATAAATTGCCCTTAGTGACCAAAAGATTCAGTGGGGTTACTGGGTTACAGGGATTGGGTGGAGATATGAGTTTAAGTGGGGAGCTCTTTCCAGGGGCCAGTGCAGACTCAATGGGCTGAATGGTCTCCTTCAGCACTGTAAATTCTGTGGTTCCATATGTTGTTAATATCTATTTGCAAAACATTGGGTTGGGCCAGAGGTCAAGACTAATTGTGCAATTTCATCCTCCTGCTGTGGAGTGATTCAAGTTCCATGCAATGTGTAATTTGATCCGTACCATTGGGTAGATAGGCTACCGTGTTCCAGTGATTTTTCAGTACGGCTGAGAAAGGTGCAAATCACCTGACAGTGGTGATCCTGTAACAGCACGTTGTTGTGATATGGAATGCATGAAAGGGTGATAGAAACAGATTCAATACTAACTTTCAAAAGTCTCACAAAGTAGAACTGCAGTTAACTTGATGATTGTTTCATCTGGTGCTCTGCAATTATAATTGTCCTTGGCCAGTACAATAAAATATTTTTAGATCCTAATTAGTGCTAAGTTACCTTGGAGTTTGTTTTACCCAATGTGGAAAAGTGCTCTGAATTTAACTGTTGCTCATCATAGTGTCCTGCAATTTTTATGCTCCCTCCCGCTTACCTCCATTAAACACTTATGCTTTCTGTACCAAAGTATCCACTCTGGGCAAATCTCTGGCTTTTTTCTTCCCCTTCTGTCTCGATGCCGAAGTTTGATCGCAGCATTCAAGGTTTTTGCCTGGAGAGAATAGAAATCAGTTCTTGTGAATTAAATTATTACACATTCTGTCTGTTTCATTTGCCACTTCACAGTGACCAGACATCTTAATTTCCTAACTCCCGAATCCCTTTCATCTTCTTGGCTAGTTTCAGCAGCAAAGTCCTAACTGGGCAGCAGGGTAGCATGGTGGTTAGCATAAATGCTTCACAGCTCCAGGGTCCCAGGTTCGATTCCCGGCTGGGTCACTGTCTGTGTGGAGTCTGCACGTCCTCCCCCTGTGTGCGTGGGTTTCCTCCAGGTGCTCCGGTTTCCTCCCACAGTCCAAAGATGTGTGGGTTAGGTGGATTGGCCATGCTAAATTGCCCGTAGTGTCCTAATAAAAGTAAGGTTAAGGAGGGGGTTGTTGGGTTACGGGTATAGGATGGATACGTGGGTTTGAGTAGGGTGATCATGGCTCGGCACAACATTGAGGGCCGAAGGGCCTGTTCTGTGCTGTACTGTTCTATGTTCTATGTTCTATGGGCATAGCAAATGAGACCAAGGTGGCCCAGGCTCTTGTTCCTGGGATGCAGCCAGCAGCAGCTCCTATGGCAGGACCCATCTGCTTGCTAGTAGCATATAAGTTTGCCTGGCAACTGCAGTCCACCACTTTGTACCATTCTAGTCCTGAGGAGATTGTTACACAGAGCAGGAAAGCAGCTTACTGAAAGCCTCATCTAGGAACAGGTGGCACTTGTAGCAATGTTTTGAACTGGAAATTTGTTTTCTTTGTTCTTCGGCACAGAATCATAAGTTTTACAGCACAAAAGGAAGCCAGTCAGCCTATATGTTGCTGGCTCTTTGGTAGGCTTATCTAACTGGTCACACTTCCCTTCTCTTTCCCTATTGTCCTGCACAATTTTTCCCTTCCAATTTTGAAAGTTAGTATTGAATCATCTGTTTCTATCACCCTTTCACGCATTCCAGATCACAACAACTTGCTGTGTGGAAATAAAAATCCTCTTGTTGACTGTGGCTTACTGAAATTAACAATTAATATTCCAGTAATGAACAGCTCAGTTTTCAAAGTAACTTTGAGATTAGTATTAAAAATCAATACTTAAAAGCAAATTTAAGTGCATTATATTGTACTTCACTGCTGTATCATTTAATTTGCATGCTCTTATTAAAAGACAAGCATTTGGATTTTTTTCATGCTGTGTTCTTTACTTGGGTGGCACGGTGGCACTGCTGTTTACGGTGCCTTGGGTGACTGTGGAGTTTGGCGGTTCTCCCCGTGTCTACTTTGGTTTCCTCCGGGTGCTCCAGTTTCCTCCCACAGTCCAAAGATGTGCAGGTCAGGTGAATTAACATTGATCAATGCGTGGGGATATTGGGGGAGGGGGGGGGGGGGGAGAAGGAGGAGAGGGGGGGGGGGAGAAGGAGGAGAGGGGGGGGAGAAGGAGGAGAGGGGGGGGAGAAGGAGGAGAGGGGGGGGGAGAAGGAGGAGAGGGGGGGGAGAAGGAGGAGAGGGGGGGAGAAGGAGGAGAGGGGGGGAGAAGGAGGAGAGTTTAGATAAGATGCTCTTTTGGAGGGTTGGTGCAGACTCGATGAGCCGAATGGCCTGCTTCTGCTCTATATGGATTCTGTGTTTAGATTCCCAATAACAATTCTGGAGGTGGACCTGCTTGACTTCTAAGAACATTGGTTGCTGATTTTTTTAATAAGCTAGATGACTTTTTATTCCTTATCGAGCCAGTAGAAAATTATGTTGAATTATTGGTGATGATACCTAATAGTAGCAAAGAGGAAATTAACACACTGGTGAGAAAGGATATTAGCTCTGACAATGTGGACTCTGTATGGCCCGAGTTGAGAAATACGAAGGGGAAAAATACATTAGTGGGTGCCATATATAGACCCCCACATTGCAGTGGTGATGTTGGGAATGGCATTAAACATGAAATTAGAGATGCCTGTAATAAGGGAATATCGGTGATCATGGGTGATTTTAATCTTCACATAGATTGGGCAAATAAAATTAGCCACAATGCCATAGAGGAGGAATTCCTGGAGTATACATGGGATGATTTTCTTGACCAATATGTGGAGGAACCAACTAGAGAGAAGGCCATTTTAGACTGGGTACTGTGTAATGAGAAGAGAATCATTGCCAATCTGGCTGTGTGAGACCCCTTGGGAATGAGCGACCATAACACGATAGAATTTTTTTTATCAACAGAGAGAGTGAAGTAGTTGATTCAGAGACTAGGGTGCTGAATCTTAATAAAGATATGAGGCGTGGGTTATCCTTGATAGATTGGGGGAGATACTTAAAAGGATGGCAGTAAGTAGGCAATGGCGAACATTCAAGGAACGCATGGGGGAACTACAGCAACTGCTCAATCCTGTCTGGCACAAAAGCAAAATGGGTAAGAGGGCCAATCCATGCCTTACAAAGGAAATTAGAAATAGTATCCAATCCAAGGAAGCATACAGATTGGTCAAGAAGAATAATAAGTCTGAGGATTGGGAGCAGTTTAGAATTCAACAAAGAAGGACGAAGGGATTGATTAAGAAGGGGAAAGTACAATACGATGGAAGTGTGTAGGGAACATAAAAACTGACACAAAGAGTTTCTAATAATATGTGAAGAGAAAGGGATTGGTAAAGAGAAATGTAGGCCCCCGACAGACAGAAACAGGGAAATGCATAATAAGGAACAAAGAAATGGCTGAGCAATTACATACATACTTTGGTTCTGTCTTCACAAAAGAGGACACCAATCAGGTACCATAAATGTTGGAGAATGAAAGGTTTAGTGAGAGGGAAGAACTGAGGGAGATCAGCATTAGTAGAGAAATGGTGCTGGGAAAATTGAAGGGATTGAAGGCAGATAAATCCCCAGGGCCTGAGAATCTGCATCCCAGAGTGCTTCAGGAGGTGGCTCTGGAAATAGTGGATGCGTTGGTGGTCATCTTCCGGAATTCTATAGACTCTGGAACAGTCCCTACGAATTGGAGGGTAGCTCGGGTCACTCCAATATTCAAAAAGGGAGGTAGGGGGCAGCACGGTGATGCAGTGGGTTAGCCTTGTTGCCTCATGGTGCCGAGGTCCAGTTTCGATCCCGGCTCTGGGTCACTGTCTGTGTGGAGTTTGCACATTCTTCCCATGTTTGCGTGGGTTTTGCCCCCACAACCCTAAGATGTGCATGCTAGGTGGATTGGCCACGCTAAATTGACCCTTAATTGAGAAAAAATGAATTGGGCACTCTAAATTTATTTTTTAGAAAGGGAGGTAGAGAGAAAGCAGGGAATTATAGACCAGTAACCCTAACATCGGTAGTAGGGAAAATTCTTGAATCCATTATCAAAGACTTTATAGCGGAACATTTAGAAAGCAGTGGCAGGATCAGTCACAGTCAGCAAGGATTTATGAAGGGAAAATCATGCTTGACAAATCTGTTGGAATTCTTTGAAGATTTAACCAGTACAGTTGACAAGGGCCAGTCAGTCGATGTGATGTATTTGGACTTTCAGAAGGCGCTTGACAAAGTCCCGCATAAGAGGTTATTGTGCCAAAATAAAAGCGCATGCAATTGGGGGAAATGTATTGAGGTGGATAGTAAACTGGTTGGAAGAGAGGAAACAAGAGTAGGAATTAATGGGCCCTTTTCAAATTGGCAGGCAGTAACTAGTGGGGTGCTGCAGGGATTGGTGCTGGGACCCCAACTATTCATGATATATACTAATGATTTTACCATACCATAGAATTTACAGTGCAGAAGGAGGCCAGTCGGCCCATCGAGTCTGCACCGGCTCTTGAAAAGAGCACCCTACACAAGGTCAACACCTCCACCCTATCCCCATAACCCAGTAACCCCACCCAACACTAAGGGCAATTTTGGACACTAAGGGCAATTTATCATGGCCAATCCACCTAACCTGCACATCTTTGGACTGTGGGAGGAAACCGGAGCACCCGGAGGAAACCCACGCACACACGGGGTGCAGACTACACACAGGCAGTGACCCAAGCCAGAATCGAACCTGGGACCCTGGAGCTTTGAAGCAATTGTGCTATCCACAATGCTACCGTGCTGCCCTAATTTGGATGAGGGAACAAAATGTAACCTCTCAAAAGTTTGCAGATGATACCAAGCTAGGTGGGAGGGTGAACTGACGAGGATGCAGGAATCCTACAGCATGATCTGGACAGGTTGGGTGAGTGGGCAAATCAATGGCAGATGCAGTATAATTTGGATAAGTGTGAGGTTATTCACTTTGGAAACAAAAACAGGAAAGCAGATTGCTACCTGAATGGTTGTAAATTGGGAGAGGGGTGTGTGCAACGGGACCTGCGTGTCCTTGTGCACCAGTCGCTGAAGGTAAGCATGCAGGTGCAGCAGGCGGTAAAGAAGGCTAATGGTATGTTGACCTTCTTTGCGAGAGGTTTAGTGTATAGAAGCAGAGATGTGTTGCTCCAATCACACCTGGAGTATTGTGTGCAATTTTGGTCTTCTCTGAGGAAGAATGTTCTTGTTCTCAAGGGAGTGCAGCAAAGGTTTACCAGACTGATTCCAGGGATGGCGGGACTGTCATATGAGGAGTGGTTGACTAGGTTGGGATTGTTCTCGCTGGACTTCAGAAGAATGAGGGGGGGATCTCACAGAGACTTATAAAATTCTAACAGGACCAGACAGGGTAGATGCAGGGAA
The DNA here is from genome assembly GCF_902713615.1 of Scyliorhinus canicula. Taxonomy (NCBI): domain Eukaryota; kingdom Metazoa; phylum Chordata; class Chondrichthyes; order Carcharhiniformes; family Scyliorhinidae; genus Scyliorhinus; species Scyliorhinus canicula. The sequence goes on along the minus strand of NC_052153.1, from coordinate 84,533,755 downwards.
GATGTTACCAATGATGGGTGTGTCCAGAATCAGGGGCCACAGTCTGAGGATTTGATGTGAACCATTTCGGACAGAGATGAGGAGACATTTCTTCACCCAAAGAGTGGTGAGCCTGTGGAATTCATTACCACAGGAAGTAGTTGATGCTAAATAATTGAATATATTCAAGAGGCAGCAAGATACAGCACTTGGGGAGAATGGGATCAAAGGCTATGGGGAGAAAGCAGGATTAGGCTATTGAGTTGGATGATCAGCCATGACCGTGATGAATGGCGGAGCAGGCTCAAAGGACCAAAAGGCCACCTCCTGCTCCTATCTATGTATCTATATATGTATCAAAGTATTGTCATACTCCACACAAAACTAGCCTCAGCAGGTGTAGCCCAGTGGCCTGACAAGATTACCCTTTTGGAAGTAGTTTATGGCCTTCATGAGGTGAAGAAATTTGCTTCCCTTTTAATTTTACAATTGCTTTTCTTTTACTGAGGAAACGGCTAAAGAAGTAGTACATAAACATTTCCACAACAATTTTTTGTGTTGAATTTTCTTCTGCAGTCTAATTACTTTGTAGTTCAGGGCTTTTTAATTAGAGACTCTGGCGTCATTTGTTGCTCGTTATGCTTTCCTTAATTTGCTCTGTTTTAATTACCTTTGCTCAAGAGTCGCCAGGTATCTTTTTGATACCACCACAAGGTTCAAAACTGAATACTGATCAAAGACTCGATACACCATTTAGTAAGTTTGAAATCAATGCACATTTATTTATACACACAGTCAATTATTACTCATGCACAAACTCTACTCACTAAACTACAACTATTACTAAAAGCCTATACTTAGCTTCGGGTGCCCACTCAGTCAGAGGAACAATGGCCGTTGTCCGGTTCTGAGACTGCTGGCTTCGAACTGGTATAGAATAGTAGCTAGGAGCGCTTATCTCGTAGTGTGCGTTGACCTTGTACTTACTTGGCTGGTGCTTAGCGGGTCTCTCGTCGCTGAGAGCCAAGGCCAAGATGAAGGTGAAGAAAAAGAAGAGCGATCTGTCTTCGGGGACTCCTTTATACCCCAAGGGGTTTCGCGCCCTTCTGGGCGGTTCCTGAACTTGGCCCCAATTAATTGGACCATGTCCCAATCATTTGTATTGATTTCTCCAATAAAGGGGTCGTTGCTTGATCACTGGGCGAGCCCTAGGTGACCGTTGGCCTGCCTTTGTTTTAGTCTCCACTGGCGCCGGGGAGTCTGCTCTGGTACCGTTTGCTTAAATGTTTCTCTTTTGTCCCCGGAGATAGCTCATTACTATGCTAATGGCTTGTAGTATCAGTTCTGTCTGGGAGCTGCAAGTTCCAATCCACAGGCAAACCTTGCACCTGCTTGTTTTCCTAGTACTGTCCAATTTTCCCTTTACTCTTTGCAAGTGTCCATTTTGGAATCTGGACGTGGCCACCCCAGGTGGCTACACATTGCTCAGAACTTAAGATTAAGATACATGATGGTACAGTTCGCTCATGCTTCCTCTCCAAATCTATGTCACACCCTATCTTTCTTGTTGTTTTGCCACAGCTTGATGCTGCCTTGTCATTTGTAAACTGCCCTGTGATCAGGCTAGCCACTGGTCACATCACAGGATTAAGAGTTTATAGTTCTGTGTAGGTATTTTTTTTATTTGTGATGGGATAGGTTGCAAAATAATATTACAGCATACACTGCCACCAATTATAAAAACAGAACTCTCAAACTTCTCCAAATGTGATATATATGGGGAGGCAATGACCTATTGTCACCGGAGTAATCAAGAGACCCAGGGTATGCTCTGGGGACCCGAGTTCGAATCTCACCATGGCAGATGGTAAAATTTGAATTCATAAAAGAAATCTGGAATTAAAAGTCTGATGATGGTGACCTTAAACCCATTGTTGCTTTAAAAACAAAACACCCATCTGGTTCAATGTTGTCCTTTGGGAAAGGAAATCTGTTGTCCTTTATCTGGCCGATATGTGACTCCAGATCCACAGCAATGTGGTTGACTCTTGAATGCCTCAGGAATGGGCAATAAAGGCTGGCCCAGACAGCAATGCTCACATCCATTGAATAAAATAAATTATGGATTTGAAATGTTACTAGATGTATTGAAAATTTGTACTCTTCACAATTATTTCTTTCTGTTATTTAGGGCAAGAAAGTTGCTTTTTACAAAAGGGCACAAATCCTTATCGCGGATATCTGGGGCCTATTGGAAGGAAAGGAGGATGGTGCCTTTCATGATATGACCAGTCTAACTATGTTTGCCGACTACAGAATCCCTCAGGCACTTGTCTACCTTGGAGCCATGAAGTACTCTGAAAAACTCATGCAAAAACTTAAACAAGGTTTGTAATACATGTTGTACCAACACAGCAGAAAGTTGCTCTCATACCTGTCTCTGGCTACAGTCATGATGCACTTGGCACAGTAAATTGAAGAAGCATTTCACTGGTTGGCAAGCGGCTGCTGAATGGAATAGCGGAATGTAATTCCCCAGATTTGTGCAAGAGAGAGAAACTGTAGATGTAAGAAAAAATGAGAGAGAAGTCTTGGGGAAATATGACCATTGACTACTGTATCAAGTCAATTCAGTGCCAGTGGTTTATGTAAGTGCATCTTAAGGGGGCGTTTGTAGCCATCTGGGATGGCCACTTCCAGAATACAAAATGGATGTTTTCAAAGACTATAGGGAAACATGGACAATGCTAAGAAAGCAGGCAGGCACAGAGTCTGGATGCGTATTGAGAAGGCAACTCCCAGACGAGACTGAAACTGTAGGTCAATTAGCATATTGATGGCCCATCTCCGGGAACAAAGGAATAACATTCAAGTAACCGATACTATAGCAGACACCCCGGCGCCAGAAAGACAAAAACAAAGCAAGGCCAACGGCCACCAAAGACGCACGCCCAGCCATCAGGGCACCCACCCCTTTATTGGTCGAGATCAATACCAGTGATCAAGATGCGGTCCAATTAATTGGGGCCAAGTTCAAGGCCCGCCCAAAAGCGCGCGAAGCCCCCTTTGGGTATAAGAAGAAGCCTCCGAGGGAGAATCGCTCTCTTGGACTCGGCTCTTGAAACAGAGAGACCCCTCCACCAGCATCACCAGAAGCAAGTAAGTCCAAGGTCAACGCTCGCAATCAGACGGCCGACCTTAGCTGTCCTCCTGTTACACCTTCGCACCCAACAGCCTCAGATCTGAACAATGGCCATTGTTCCTCTGACTGAGTGAGCACCCAAAGTTAAGTATAGGTGTTGGCGTTAGAGATAGTTTAGTTTATGGTATTTTGTGCATGAGTAGACACTACTGTGTGTAAATAAATAGTTTTGACTTTGAACTAACTAACTGGTGCATTGGTTCTTTGATCAGTATTCAGGTTTGAACCTTGTGGCGGTATCGAAAGATACTTGCGACTCTAGGATTAAGGAAGGCGACCACACTGAGCACCATATTTAGAACCAGATAAACAGAGCAACACGTTCAAAAAGGAAATGGAGAGGGTAAAGGCCCAACATGTTCCCTCTAGGAGGAGTAACAAACCCAGAGAACCTCGTATGACCAGAGGCATTCAGGATACGATGAGAAGGAAAAGAGAGGCTTTTAGCAAGTAGAAGAGGAACAAATCAATGGAGGCATTAGTGGAATACAGAAAGTGCAGGATGGAGTTTAAGAAAGCAATTAGGAGAGCAAAGAGGGGATATGAGAATTCTCTGGCTGGTAAAAGTAGGGAAAATGCGAAGATATTCTATAAGTATATCGATGGGAAGTGGATAACTAGGGCCCATTAGGGACCTGCACAGAACTCTGGGTGGAACAAGAGGACATTAGGGTGTTGAACGAATACTTATACCTGTCTTCACCCAAGAGAATGAAGAGGTAGATATAGAACTTGGAGAGTATATATATACATATGGTGCTGAGTTACCTTCTTGAGCCGCTGCAGTCCTTGCAAATGGTAAGGGCATTCCCAAGTAGAGGATTGCCTTTGAAAAGCAGCTCATGGAAACTGTTCTGTCAGACTGTCCTTTGGACTGGATAATAAGTTGTCAGTTCCAAAGAACATTTCAACACAGGAACATGCCCGTAGGCCCCACCAACCCTGTGCCTATCCAGATTCCTTATTTAGACCTCCTACTTATTGCTCAAATGATCTGTATCCATCCATTCCCGCACGTTCATGTGTCCATCCAGATGCATCTTAAACATTGCTATCATGCCAACTTCCACTACCTCCACTGGCAATGCATTCCAGGCATCCACCACCCTCTGCGTGAAAAACTTTTCATCTACATCCCCCCTAAACTTTCCCCATCTCACCTTGAGCCTGTGCCCCCTTGTAATTGAACCTTGCATCCTGGGAAAAAGCTTCTGACTATTCACCCTGTCTATACCTCTCGTAATTTTGTAGACCTCAGTCAGTCTCCCCTCAGCCTTCGTCTTTCCAACAAAAACATTCCAACAAAAACAATCCGAGTTTATTCAACTTCTCACAGCTAACACCCTCCAGACCAGGCAACATATAGGTAATCTTCTTTGCACTTTCTTCAAAGCATCTACATGCTTCTGGTAGTGTGGTCTCCAGAACTGCACGCAATATTTCAAATGTGGCCTAACTACAATTTTATACAACTATAACATAACTTGCCAACTCTTGGACTCAGTGCCCCGGCCGATGAAGGCAAACATGCCATATGCATGCTTGACCACCTTATCCACCTGCATTGCCACTTTTTTTTTTTTGAAGTTTTTTATTTAACACAAATTTGTAACAGTTACAGAGAGAAAAATGGCCCTGTGCAAAGAGCCTTAACATAGTGAAAACAAACAGTGGGAAAGAATAAACATGTTAATAAGTGTTGAAGCCAAAGATCCTTCCATAAGGCACTTTCCCTGCCAGCTCTGTTTGCCCATGCCACACGTGTTCAACTAAACTAACGTGGCCCTAACCCTCTTCCCTCTCCCCGCCCCCCTCCGCCTGGTCTCCCCTGCTCCCCAAGGCCTGACCTGCCAGGTCAGCCCTGCGCTTGGCCCTAGCCCGCCCCGCCCCCCCTCCGATCTCCCTGGTGCCCTCTGACCTACGCTAGCCACACTGACCCCTGCCCTTGGCGCCTACCTGTCTCCCGTCCTAGCGCTTAGGCCCTCCCCCCACACGCCAGGGACCCATTAACCTAATTGTATCCCACCGTGCCCTTTCAAGTCCCGTGACTAGCCCCTAGCCCATCCCCCTATCAGAGGCCCCGATCTCGCGCCAAAAGGTATCAAGCACAGGCCCCCCCCCCCCCCCCCATTGCAATCCCCCCCAAAGGACCCTAAACAGTGCGCCCTCCAGCCCCCACTCTCTGTCCAGGCTGAAAACAATCTTGGATAAAACATTACAGTACAGGATAGTTTAACAAACCGCCGCCACACAAAAGGTCTGAGAGCCCCAAGTCCTTTAGTTCCAGTCCAGCTTCTTCTTTTAGTAAAAGTCCTAATCAGAGCAATTTTGAGTTAACAGGTCGCCGCCACTGTACAGCACTGAAAGAACTAAGTGCCCATTAGTTCACGTCCAGCTTCTTGTCTTTAATAAAGGTCCAAACCTGTTCTGGTGTCTCAAAATAGTAGTGGAGTTCCTCAAACGTAACCCAAAGTTTTGCAGGATATAGCATTCCAAACCTCACCTCCTTTTTGTAGAGGGCTGCCTTTACCTTGATGAATCCTGCCCGCCTTTTGGCCAGCTCCGTTCCCAAGTCCTGGTAAATGCGCACCTCGCAGTTCTCCCATCTGCTGCTCCTCTCCGCCTTGGCTCATCGCAGTACACGTTCCCTGTCAGCAAGCCGGTGAAAGCGGGCCACCAAGGCCCTCGGTCGGTCGCCCGTCCTGGGCTTCCTTGCGGGGGCTCTATGTGCCCCATCCAACTCCAGGGGTTGAGGGAAGGCCTCCGGTCCCATCAGCGCCACAAGCATACCCGTCACGTATGCACCCACATCTGACCCCTCACAGCCCTCGGGGAGGCCAACGATTCGTAAATTCTGCCTCCTGGCTCTGTTCCCCAGCTCTTCAAGCTGCTCCTGCATCCTCCTCTGACGGGCGTTCAGCTCCTCCACCTCGTGCTCCAGCTCCGTTACCGTGCCCGCCTGACTGGAGAGCTTCGCCTTGACCTCCCTGAGCGCCTTCCCTTGGGCCGCCTGTGTCTCGACCATTCGGTCCATCACCGCTCTCATCGGGTCCAGCGTGTCCCTCCTCAGCTCGGCGAAGCAGTTCTTGAAGAACTCCATCTGCTCCTCCCTTGGCCAGTGAGCCTCCGCTCCGCTCCGCCATGCTTGGCCGCCCAGCCTGGGGTCCCTGCTGCTCCCGCTTCGATCCTTGCCGCTCCACTCGACCACTTCTGGTCCAGCTGCCCATACCCCGGAAAGGAAGCCTCTTCCCTATCGTCTCCTCCACCGATTCAGGCTGCCAGGTCCCAAAAAAGTCCGTTGACAAAGGTCCGTTTGCCCATCTCGGGCGGGAGCGATCCGACCTGCGACCTGTCTCCTCGAGGGCGCCACCGGAAGTCCTGCATTGCCACTTTAATGGAACTATGGACCTGAATGCCCAGATCCCTCTGTATGTTAATGCTTCTAAGGGTTCTGCCATTTACTGTATAATTCACATCTGAATTTGATCTTCCAAAATGCATCACCTCACATTTGTCTGGGTTGAACTCCATCTGCCAACTCTCCAATCTATCTATATTCTGCTGTATTCTCTGATAGTCCCCTTCATTGTCTGCATGGTAGCATAATTGCTTCACAGCTCCAGGGTCCCAGGTCCGATTCCCAGCTTGGGTCACTGACTGTGTGGAGTCTGCATGTTCTCCCTGTGTCTGCGTGAGTTTCCTCCGGGTGCTCCGGTTCCCTCCCACAGTCCAAAGATGTGCAGGTTAGCTGGATTGGCCATGCTAAATTAAAAATTGGTGTCCAAAAAGGTTGAGTGGGGTTACGGGGATAGGGTGGAGCTGTGAGCTTGGGTAGGGTGCTCTTTCGAAAGGCCGGTGCAGACTCGATGGGCCGAATGGCTGCACTGTAAATTCTATGATTCTGTGAACTCCACCTATCTCAGTGGCGTCTGCAAACTTTCTAATTAGATTAGCTACATTTTCATCCAGATAATTTATATATTACAAATGACAGTGGTACAAGCACTGATTCGCTCTGCATCCCTAGTTACAGATATTCATTCTGAAAAACTCTCTTCTACTGCTACTTTCTGTCTCCTGTTGCCGAGCCAGTTCCTTATGCATCTAGCTAGTACACCCAGAATTCCATGCAACTTTACCTTTTGTGCTAGTCTGCCATGAGGGAACCTGTCAAACGCCTTATTGAAGTCCATGAAGACGACATCCACAGCCTTTCCTCATCAGTCAATTTTGTCACCTCCTCAAAAAAACTCTCATCAAGTTGGTAAGACATGACCTTCCCCACACAAAACCATGTTGCCTATCGCTAACAAGTCCATTCGCTTCCAAATGTGAATAAATCCTGCCCCTCAATATCTTCTCCAACAGCTTCCCCACCACCTATATCAGGCTCGCCGGCCTATAGTTACCTGGATTATCCCTACTTCCCTTCTTAAACAAAACAAAAGCGTTGCCTATTCTCCAGTCCTCTGGAACCTCGCCTGTGGTCAAAGATGATGCAAAGATATCTGTTAAGGCTGCAACTATTTCCTCTCTTGCGTCCCACAGTAACCTAAGATATATCCCATCCAGACCAAGGGACTTGTCTAGCTTAATGCATTTTATGATATCCAACACTTCCTTCAGTATCCTGATGTGTTTTATCAGTATTCACACACCCATCCTAATCTCAACATCCATCATGTCCGTGTCCTTGGTGAATACTGATGCAAAGTTCTCATTAAGGATCTCACCCACCTGCTCTGACTCCACACGTAACTTCCCTCCTTTGTCCTTGAGTGGGCCTACACTTTTCCTGTCTAGCCTCTTGCTCCTTTTTTATATGCATAAAAGGCCATAGAATTTTCCTTGATCCTGCTTGCCATTTCATAGCTCCCTTTAGCCCTCCTAACTCCTAATTTGAGTTTGTTCCTGCTTTCCCTATATTCTTCAAAAGCTTTGTCTTTTTAGTTGCCTCGACCTTTATACATGATTCCCTTTTCCTTTTTGACTAGTCTCACCATTTCCCGTGTCTTTCATGGTTCCCTAATCCTGCCATTTCTGTCCTTCCTTTTTGCAGGGACATGCTCGTCCTGCACTCTAATCAATTAGTCTTTAAAAGACTCCCACATGACAAACATGGATTTACCCTCAAACAGCCGATCCCAATCCACATTCTCCAGCTCTTGCCAAATTCTGTTGTCAATGACTTTCCCCCAATTTAGCACCCTCACTTGAGGACCACTCTTGTCCTAAGCCATGAGTTTTCGAAAATTTACGGAATTATGAGCACTATTCCCAAAATGTTCCCCTACTGAAACTTTGGTCACCTGACCGGGCTCATTCCCCAATGCCAGGTCCAGTAAGGCCCCCTCCCTGGTTGGTCTGTTAACATACTGTTTCAACAAAAAAAAAATCCTCCTGGACACACCTAATAAATTGCTCTCCATCTGAACCCCTGGCACTAAGGGAGTTCCAGACAATATGGGGAAAATTAAAATCACCCATCACAACAACCCTGCTATTTTCACATCTTTCCAGAATCTGACTACATATCTATTCCTCTGTGTCCCGCTGGCTGTTGGGAGGCCTACAGTACAACCCCAACATTGTGTTTGCACCCTTCCTATTTGTGAGCTCTACCCCTAATGCCTCACTGCAGGATCGCTCTAAGATGTCCTCCCTCATCACAGCTGTGTTATGTTCCCTAACCATTAATGCAACTCCCCCCACCGCCCTCCCTTTTCTGCTATTCACTCTGTCTTGTCTAAACATCGATATCCCGGAATATTAAGCTGCCAGTTCTGTCCCTCCTTTAACAATGTCTCCATAATAGCAACACTATCCATTCCCCACATTATCCAGGCTCTATGTTCATCCGTTTTACCTGTTATACTCATTACATTGAAGCAAAAGCACACCAAACCCATTGAGTTCAGCGACCTACCCCTGCCTGCTCTCCCTCTTAGCTATACTTGTCTTAGTCTCCAGCTCTTCCTTAATCTCTACACTTGCTGGCCTGCTGTTCTGGTTCGAACCCCCCTGCCATTCTAGTGTAAACCTTCCCAAACCACATTAGCAAATCTCCCATCCAGGGTACTGGTGCCTTTCCAGTTTAGGTACAAGCCATCCTTGTACAGGTCCCACCTTCGCTGGAAGACATCCCTACACCAGCTCTTTAGCAACATGTTCAACTGTAGTATCTCTCTGTTCCTAGTTAGCATATGGCTTGGGGCATAATCCTGAAATTACTACCCTGGAGATCCTGCTTTTTAGCTTGCTACCTAACTCCCTGTAATGTCTTTGCAAGACCTTGCTGTTCTTCCTGCCTGTGTCATTTGTATCAATGTGGACAATGACATCTGTCTGATTGCCCTCAATTTCAGGATGCCCTGTACCCACTCCGAGACATCCATGGCCCTGGCACCAGGGAGGCAACACACCATCCTGTAGTGTCTCTTGTATCTCTTGCGACCTGGGCCTCTGACTATCGAATCCTCAAATAGTATTGCTCTATTATGCTTTGCTCCCTTCTCTGTACAGCAGGGCTAGCCATGGTACCACCTCTCTGGCTGCTGCTGGCACCTGATGGGCCATCCCCTTCATCAGTATCCAAAAGAGCATACTTGTTCGAGGCAGATGGAATACAATGTAAAAAAATGTGAGGTTATGCACTTTGGAAGGAGAAATGGAGGCATAGACTATTTTCTGTTGCCAATTCGCACCGGAGACGACAATAATGTGGCTCTTTTTTTAAAAATAAATTTAGATTAGCCAATTATTTTTTCTAATTAAGGGGCAATTTAGCGTTGCCAATCCACCTACTCTGCACATTTTTGGGTTGTGGGGGCGAAACCCACGCAGACACGGGGAGAATGTGCAAACTCCACATGGACAGTGACCCAGAGCCGGGATCGAACCTGGGACCTCAGCGCCGTGAGGCGGTTGTGCTAACCACTAGGCCTCCGTGCTGCCCTGATGTGGCTCTTTTTAACCGGATACTGATATGACCATTATTAATGATGATATTGCTTTTCCGAGTCGCCAGGTATCAAATGATACCACCACAAGGTTTTACCGGATATCGATCAAATACCAAACAACCAGTTAATTAGTTCATGTTCAATGCTAGTTTATTTACACACAAGAATTAATTCGACGTGCAACATAAAACACTACAAGCTAAATTAGATCTAACACAACAACAACCTGTATTTAACTTCAGGCACCCAGCTTTATGCAGAGGAACAGGGCCTTTGCTCGGATCTTGGTGGCTGGGTCTGTAGAAGTGACTTCGTTTCTGCTGGGCTCATCCGTCTGGTAGCAATCGTTGGTCTTGAACTTGTCTTCTGGTCGTCATGCTACACTTGGTTTTAGGCGTAGGCCGGGGCCAAGAGAGACCGAACACATGGCAATGTCTCTCTTTATCCTTCTGGGGTTTCATGCTCTTTTAGGCGGTCCTTAGCTTTCGACTCCATAATTCAGCAGGCTTCGATTACTGCCTTTGATTTTGGTCAATAGAGGGGCGGGTGCCTTGGTGGCGGGGCTTGTCCTAAGCGGTCATTGACCTCGGCTTTTTGGGCTCACTGAGCAAAGGGAGTGGTGCTGATGAGTCTGCTTCTGTATCTGTTACCTGAGTACAGGTCTTTTGTTCTGGGGAAATGGGCCATTAGAATGCAAAGTAGCTGGGGGTTTCGATAGCGTCTAGTTATCTGAGTTGCCAATATACATAAGGTCTGAGCGTCTGAGTCCTGGGTTGACCATATTCCCCATGGTCCTTTGCAGGTGGCCGTATTACCCAGGATCCTTTGTAAGTGACCATCCAGATAGCTACATTTCCAAATGGGAAAACGCTCAGGAAATCAGCACAAAGGAGTTTGAGTCCGAGGTCAAGATTCTCTTAAGGTAGGGCAGCACGGTGGCCTAGTGGTTAGCACAGCTGCCTCACGGCGCTGAGGTCCCAGGTTTGATCCCGGCTCTGGGTCACTGTCCGTGTGGAGTTTGCACATTCTCCCCGTGTCTGCGTGGGTTTCGCCCCCACAACCCAAAAATGTGCAGAGGAGGTGAATTGGCCACACTAAATTGCCCTTTAATTGGAAAAAATAATTGGGTAATCTAAATTTTTTTTAAAAAAGGAAAGATTCTCTTAAGGTTAATGTGAAGGTTCAGTCGGCAGTTGGGAAGGCAAATGCAATGTTAGAATTTGCGTTGATGGGGCTGGAAAACAAAAGCAAGAATGTACTTCTGAGGCTGTATACGGCTCTGGTCAGACCCCATTTGGAATATTGTGAGAGATTTTGGTCCCCGTATCTAAGGAAGGATGTGCTGGCCTTGGAAAGGGTCCAGAGGAGGTTCACCAGAATGATCCCTGGAATGAAAAGCTTGTCATATGAGGAGCGGTTGAGGACTCTGGATCTGTACTCGTTGGAGTTTAGAAGGATGAGGGGGGTTCTTATTGAAATTTGCAGGATACTGCGTGGCCTGGATAGAGTGGACGTGGAGAGGATGTTTCTACTAGTAGGAAAAACTAGAACCCGAGGGCACAGCCTCAGACTGAAGGGGCGATCCTTTAAAACTGAGATGAGGAGGAATTTCTTCAGCCAGAGGGTGGTGAACCTGTAGAACTCTTTGCCGCAGAAGGCCGTGGAGGCCAAATCACTGAGTGTCTTTAAGACAGAGATAGATAGGTTCTTGATTAATACGGGGATCGGGTTATGGGGAGAAGGCAGGAGAATAGAACATAGAACATCGAACAGTACAGCGCAGAACAGGCCCTTCGGCCCTCGATGTTGTGCCGAGCAATGATCACCCTACTCAAACCCACGTATCCACCCTATACCCGTAACCCAACAACCCCCCCTTAACCTTACTTTTTAGGACACTACGGGCAATTTAGCATGGCCAATCCACCTAACCCGCACATCTTTGAACTGTGGGAGGAAACCGGAGCACCCGGAGGAAACCCACGCAAACACGGGGAGGACATGCAGACTCTGCACAGACAGTGACCCAGCCGGGAACCGAACCTGGGACCCTGGAGCTGTGAAGCATTTATGCTAACCACCATGCTACCGTGCTGCCCCAAAATGAGGATGAGAAAAATATCAACCTTGATTGAATGGTGGGGCAGAGTCAATGGGCCATGTGGCCTAATTCTGCTCTATGTCTTGTGATCTTAATGCCCATAACTGCACCAACTTGGGCAGCATGGTTGCACAGTGGCTAGCACATGTACTTCACAGCTCCAAGGTCTCTGGTTCGAATCCCGACTTGGATCACCGTCTGTGTGGAGGCATGGGCTTAAGTAGGGTGCTCTTTCCAAGGGCCAGTGCAGACCCGATGGGCTGAATTGCCTCCTTCTGCACTGTAAATTCTCTGAAATCTATGGAAAGTTCCCTTTAGCATACTTCTGCAGCAGATAGCTAGGATAAGGGAAGGAAGATAAAGGCTAGACAGTGGATTGATCTCGTTGTCCTCAGCCAGTCCTTAAATCCAGGAACATTTAGTGATTACTGCGACAATTTTTAAAAATTATTTCATGATATATGGGCATCACTGGCGCAACCATCATTTGTTGCCCATACCATAAGACCACATCCACTGGTTTCTTGAGGTCAGAAGCCCCCAGGTCAAGTGTAGTTACATGTAGAATAAAGCTCTGTGTCTGCCACAAAACTTTATTGCAACAAACCTGTTGGACTTTAACCTGGTGTTATGAGACTTCTTACTGTGCTCACCCCAGTCCAACGCCGGCATCTCCACATCACAAAAATTTATCTCGACCCAAACCTTTGACCGGCACCATCTGCTTTTGGATTTGAAAATCGCTTATTGTCACGAGTAGGCTTCAATGAAGTTACTGTGGAAAGCCCCTAGTCGCCACATTCCGGTGCCGGTCCGGGGAGGCTGGAACGGGAATTGAACCATGCTGCTGGCCTGCTTGAAAAGCCAGCGATTTAGCCAAGTGAGCTAAATTCATTTCCTACATTCTTCATCTTCAGGCTTATGTGAGGTAAGATTGTGAATGAGTGCCAAGTTCTGGACCGTTTTGTTCTGGGAGTCCATGCATATTAAGAGATTGCCTAAACTCCTTGAAAAAGACTCATTGCCAGCAGAGAGAGGATATTTTCGCCCCATCGTTCTAAGCTAAACAAGTTCTAAAGATGAAAAACCCAGTGTCTAGTATTGTGAAATGCACCGCAAAAGAGCCATTGGGATCCAAGGAAATTAGTTAGGTGGTTGTTTTTAGCTGGTGCAGACGCGAGGGGTCGAAGGGCCTTTTCTGTGCTGTAGACCTCTCTGCTGTAGACCTCTATGACTGATATACACTGAAGTTATTGTTGATCCAGTTATAAAGCATACAATAGAGTATTTATGGCCATTTTATAGACCTGTAAATGGTCTTAACAGCTGAAAATATTCTATGTCTGGAAAATCTTGCCCTATGGAGCTGCAAATGAACAATTGAGTTGCTTTAAAATATAAGACCGTTTTGGAACAGGCTGATCCATGACCCACAATTATTCAGTTGCTAACTAGAACATTGCATTTTGTCATGAACTGTTTGTCAAACACACTCGTCCAAAAAATGTAAGTAGTGTTTCACAATCGTTTTGAATTTGTTACCATTTTGGTTCAGGATTTTGTTGCTGTATTCATTTTTATTGGAGTAAGAGCTGCCTGTTTAATTCCTATCATAGGTACCCTCTTCCGATCAGGGGACTGTCAGGAAGTGGAGATTCGAGGCTGCTCAATTTGGTGCATTGAGTTAATATTGCATCGCATTCTGGAACTTCAAGCGCAGAGAGGATGCACGAATACACATATCAATTCTGTTTTGATCGATTACTACCTGTGGGACTATGCAAGAGATCACCGAAAGGACATGGCAGATATTCCCATCCATCGTGTTCGCTGCATCTACTACTAGTGACACTAAACAGTTTGTATGAAGCAACGGCACACAACTTATTTTTGGCGTGGGGGAGATTGGGGAGCTCACTTGTACTAATTTGTAGGCCCAAATCTTAGTCCACATCTCCGAAATGGCAAATTGAAATAATGGTCTTTTACAAAACATTGTAATGATAGAATTTACAGTGCGGCAAGAGGCCATTCAGCCCATCGCGTCTGCACCTTGATGCAGAGATGCAGCATGGAATTTAATGGACTGAATAGCCTCCTTCATAGTTCGAATGACTATGTGCAGTACCCCACTCAAACCCACACCTCCACCCCATCTCCGTAACCCAGTAACACCAGCTAACCTTTTTTGGACACAAAGGGCAATTTATCATGGCCAATCCACCTAACCCGCACATCTTTGGACTGTGGGAGGAAACCAGAGTGCCTGCAGGAAACCCACGGGGACATGGGGAGAACATGCAGACTCCGCACAGACAGTGACGCAAGCCGGGAATCGACCCTGGAGCTATGAAGCAACAGTACTAACCACTGTGCTACCGTGCTGCCCCCTGATAAGTGCACGTAGCGATCCAAGTTAATTCTGTCTAATGATTTCCCAATAACTCCATATTGAGGGTGCAGAATTAAGATCCAGTTAGGGACGGCACGGTGGCGCAGTGGGTTAGCCCTGCAGCCTCATGGCGCCGAGGTCCCAGGTTCGATCCCGGCTCTGGGTCACTGTCCGTGTGGAGTTTGCACATTCTCCCCGTGTTAGTGTGGGTTTCACCCCCACAACCCAAAGATGTGCAGGGTAGGTGGATTGGCCACACTAAATTGCCCCTTAATTGGAAAAAATTAATTGGGTACTCTAAATTTAAAAAAAAAAATTAAAACAAAATAAAAAAAGATCCAGTTATTTCCATCAGAAGGAAGCCAAAGAAAATTGGATGGACATCTTCAGTAAGCTGGTCTAGTAATTGTGCTTGTGGCCAAGTGAGAGCAGCACTAGCTTTCACCTGGGACTTTGTTACATAGCCAGGGAGCTTCCTTTTGTACCTTTGAAATAAGGGGCATTTGAAATCTGCAAAGCCAATCATATCAGAACTGCACATAGTCATTCAAACTCTGAAGGAGGCTATTCAGTCCATTAAATTCAATGCTGCATTTCTGCAGAGCAGTTCAGTAAATTCCATTTTTCCAATTCTATTCCCATAACCCAGCAAGTTTATTTCCTCCAAGTGTCCATTCAATTTATTTTTCAAATCAACCATTATCTCTGCTTCCTCTCAACTTTGGGTTCCAGGGGTGGGATTCTCCAATAAATGGGCCTAGGTCCCCACTCCAGTGTCAAAATGCTGGCGTTTCACTCTGGACTTTCCTGAAGAAAGTCCAGTGTGATTCCCCTACCTGAAGGGAGCCAGCAGGGCCCCGGAGTGCTCCACGCAGCTCGGCCTGTCGATACGGGGCCCTGCACGTCCGGTCGGGAGTCCGCACAAGTGCATGGCGGCGGCCTTAGGCGGCAGCCCCACATGACATGATGGACTCGCACCGCGGAGCGGCCCCAAAAATACCCCCCCCCCCCCCCCCCCCGCCGAAATCTCACCTGCCCGCTGATCGGTGGCCCCCGATCGCTAGCCTGGCCGTCCATGAGGCCCCTTCCCCCACCCCCCCCCATGAAGGATCTCTTTCCCCCCCCCCCCCCCCCCCCCCCCCCCCCCCCCCAACCAGGGCTGCAGCTGCCACTAAATGTTCCCTACAGGCAAAAGGTGGTTAGAACCACATGGGAATTCGGCCAGTTTTCGCTGGTGAATCGCAGGGGGGGCCTCTGTCAATGGACCCTACCCGCGCCGCGTAGACCGCACGCGAGCGATTCGAGGCGATTCTCCAGAGAATTCCGGCCCAGGTCTTTACAATTTTTTAATTTTTTTTACATAATTCTTCCTCACATTCTCCCCATCTCTTTCCCAAAACCGTAATTTTGCACCCTCCAGTCCATGTACCATCAACTAATAGAGACAGTTTTTCTTTGTTCGTCTTATCCAAACTTGTCGTAAACTTGTACACTTCTAGCAAATCTTCAAGAACATCTCCAGCTTTTCCAACCTCACCTTGTAGCTGAAATCCCCTTCCATTCTGGTAAGTTTCCACAATCTTTTCAAGGATTCTGACATCCTTTCTGAAGCAATATTCTAATTGTGGACTAACCCATAGCTTTATAAAGGTCCAAATATGTACCCAGCATTTATTTGTAAATCAAGATTAAAAATGCAATCTTATTGTGTTTTTTAATGGAAGTTACTGCGCAGCTGATCGCAAAACCTTATTGTTTGATTCACAACCAGTCTGGATGGGGATAGGGGTTACCCCATTTGGACTTTACTGTTAGCAGAATATGTTAAATGTTGAAAACAGATTGAATTTGGGGAAAATGATGAATACTCTCATGCAAACTTTGAAGATAACATTTTTCATTTTAATTTTGTTCTGGAAATGTGAATTTTACTTGTTAAGTTTGAGCAATCCTGTGGCAACTAATAAAACTAGACTTCTGCCAACGCAATGCCTGTATGTTTCCAGTTTTTTTTTTAATTGCACTTGGAAACCACAAGCAGCAGCTTAATTTTATGTAAAAGATTAGAAATGAGCAGACCCCTTTAAATTTATTAATTATGCAAGAATATTTTTTAATTGTTTTATTCCAAACTCGAACCAAATATTGTTACAAAGAACATCTACACATACCATTAATATACATTATTTGTACTGTACACGTTCTCCCCGTGTCTGCATGGGTTTCACCCCCACAACCCAAAGATGTGCAGGTTAGGTGAATTGGCCACGCTAAATTGCCCCTTAATTGTAAAAAATAATTGGGTACTCTAAATTTATAAAAAAAAAAAAAAAAATTATTTGTACTGTAGCCACCTGAGTTGGCCACTTCCCCAAACAAAATGGAGAATCGCAAAGACAGCAGGGAAAAATGGACAGTCTAACCAAACAAGCAGTTTTGCAGAGTTCCTGTGTATTCTGCCTGCAAAGAAAGCAGACAGCACTGAAACCAGCAGCCATGCATATTGATGAGCGATCCCCGGGAACAATTAGCTACATTTGAGACACTCAATAGCAAGTCAGACTCCTCGGCGCCAACGGGAGTCCAAAACAAAGGAGCCAAACAAGCCAGAAAGAACCGCCCAGCGATCGAGACACAGCCCCGGTATTGGGGAATTCAAACCAATCGATTGATATGGGATCCAATCGATTGGAAGTAAGCTCGGGGTCCGCCCAAAAGGGCGCAAAGCCCCTGGGACCTATAAAAGACAGGTCCCAAGTTCAGTTCGCTCTCTTAGCCGGCCCTCCCAGCAGAACATCTTAGCAGCTCTCGAAGAGCTTGACCGTAAGGAGAGGCTTGGCCAACTGCTGCACCATCAAGTAAGTGTCGAGTCAATGCACGCTACGAGATAGATGCTCCTGACCCCTTAGTCCATACCAGCTGGAAGCCTGCAGACTCGGAATCGAGCAAGAGGCCATTGTTCCCTGACCCAGCGGGTTCCCTTATCCAGATAAGTATTGGCCTGTTCGTGGTAGGAATAGCCTAGTCTTTTAGTATTGTATGCATGAGTAGTGATTAACTGTGTATTAATAAAGGTGTTTTGATTTGAACCTTACTAATTGGTGTATTGAGTCATTGATTTGAACTTTAACCTCGTGGTGGTATCATAAGGATACCTGGCGACTCGAGAGCTAAGTAATAAAACAGAGCCAATTGAGTGTAAAGCGCACTCACCAGAACGAGCAACATTTAGTGACGACCTCTGACGGGACTCGACTAGAAGTGGCACCCCCACTCCGAGAGAACCCAGCAATTTGAAATTAGAAGTCCAATTGGGAACAGAAACTATCCCAAGTGTTCAAGCAGTTCTGATCAATCCTCATAATTGGGAAGTGTGTTTTTGCATGCGTAACTAACAGGGTTATAAGGTAAAACGATAGATTTTGTTGCGAAAAACTGTCGGGAGTTTATATTCCGGAAAATAGCGAAAGCCGTACCCGTGTCTATTGCACCGCCTTTGTACCCCTCGTTCTAAATTTAAAGAGAGCACAGATGGGAAAGATGGTCATGCAGGCAATGGAATGCCTCATGAACCCTCAAGAGTTTTGTGGTCGCAGCGACCAGCAGCAGAGTAGGACAGTGTTCTGTTTGGGAAGTCGAGATCAGAAAGTACCTCAAAGGGAAGGGATGGCCCCTTTGGAGCGAATTCTGTTCAAATGAGGAAACAGATCCCCAGAGTATAGGACATACTTGGTGGGAGAACCTCGGCGAAATACACAAGAAGAGTTTAGGAAAAGCTCGTAAGCCGATGGCAATGGTCTCCTGTTTGGCACAATTGCGAGGCACAGAGGAGGTCGTTCGGACGCTCCGCGCAGATTTAGAGGAAAGAAATAGTATGGGTAAGATTGACGTCAGCGATGTAGAGAGAGAGAATATCGAATTGAGACGGAGGCTTCCAGCAAAAGACGTAGAGGTGGATGATGCCAAGAGGGCACACCAGTCTTGTCTGGCGCACTTAAGCAGCTCCCAAATCCAGTATGAAAAGGCCTATCAGGACATGCAAAGCACAGTCTTGATAAAAGAAGAATCTGAGAAGCAGGTAGAGGCATTGCAGAAGCAATGCAGCGACTTAAAGGCAGCGTTAAGAGCACTCCATGCTGCCACCACAGAGCAGAGGCAAAGCTCAGTGGACCACGTGAAATGCCGGAAGCAGATTGCAGAACTGCAGTCTCTGCTTTCCATTCAGAATGGGTTCCAAAGCACCTTTGGGACTCAATTAGATGAGGAAAATGGCCCCGGTTGGCAGGAATTAAACGAAACGGCACAGAGATACGTTCAGGGAACATGTGTGCAAGAGAAACCACAGAAGAGGAAAGCACCCCAACCCCCTACAGAGCAGATAGCACCAGCACCCATGAATCCAGTCACCATCCAACGCAAAGCATCCGCAGACGACGCACCAGATTTCTCTTATAGCACCCCCTTAACCGTGACCCAATTACGGGACGCGTCCGACGAAATCCACCGTTCCTCCCCACCTCAGACCCCCACCAATTCTTCGCGAGAGTAAAACAACAGGCGACCATGTACGGCCTGGATGAGCGTGAGCAGGTGAAGCTCACCGTTTTAAGTTTAGACCCTTCAGTAGTGGCAGCCCTTCCAGACTCTCAGAACATTGGAGGAGGCACCCTCGAAGAGATGCACACATCGATCCTCGATGCAATTGGATACAATAGAGGTGACCCCGTAGAAGGCCTGAACAAGTGCAGGCAAAAGAAAACCGAGCACCCCACAGTGTTTGCAGGAAGGCTGTGGATCCATTTCACAGCAGTGTTTGGAAACTTAGATCGCACCCATTTGACTCCAGACAACATGGCCAAATGGACCCGCACCCTTATCTCCCATGCCACAGAGGCAGGGCAGAAAGCGGCGTGAATTATGACCCATCAGAAGACGCTCACAATGAGAAATGGGTACTAAAAGGGTTGTCCCGTGCTTGGGAGCAATCTGGCCATAGTAAACCCGCAGTTAGGAAACCCGAAGATCAGCAGGCAGAGGCTGATATTCAGGCAGTCAGAGCGCACCAAAACCCCGCCTGGGTGAATGAAGAAAAGAACAACCCCCCGCAGAAGTCAGAGAGGCCAACAGACAGGCACTCTGAACAGAAATAGGACAAAGCCTATTCATAGTGTCAGCACCCGTTCAGACCAAGGAGACATGAACGGCATGGACTGACGGTGTTTGGGCTCCCCCACTTGGGTCTGTGTCACCCTTTGGGATACGTCCGGATGACCGGTAGTCGCAGCAAAGATACGGGGACAGCCCATAGAATTACTCTGGGACACAGGAGGGTCCCGCATCACAATTAATTCCTCCAATATGTTTCAAACGGACACGTGGCCCACTACAGCCACAATCACCCTCAGCGGCTTTACAGGCCAGTCACAGCAGGGACACATCACAGCCCCTGTACCCATTCAGCTAGGGACCATTACCACCAAACATCTCATTGTATTAGTAGATCTGCCCCCCACAGCCGAACACATTCTAGGCATAGATTTTATGAACACACACAACCTGTCATTTGATCCAGTGAATCAATGTGTCTGGAGGATGGCAAGGTCAGAAAGAGCCCCCGCAACGCTCACAGTAGGTGAGTATGCAAACAGGATCAGCGCAGTCGGAGAGTATTGTTTTGATCCGACCACGCTCAGCACGGACAAACGGGTTAGGGCAGTTTTGCAAAAGAACAGGTCAGCATTTGCCAGTCACCGGCACGACTGCGGCAGAATGTCTGGACCGGTTCAAATTACAGGATCTGACCCTAGACCCCAACGGCAATATGGATTTCCCCAAGAGGCAGAGGGAGAAATCGCAAAAGTTATCGACAGCTTATTAGAGCAGGGCGTACTTAGATCAGTAGTCTCTACTAATAATGCCCCGATTTGACCAGTGAGAAAGCCAGATGGATCATGGCGACTGACCATCGATTATCGGGAACTCAATAAAGTCACCCCCGCAGTAGCCCCCACGGTAGCCACAAGTCCCGAGACCATGCTCAAACAGGGACTCAACTCAAAGGGGGCCTCACGGTAGCATGGTGGTTAGCATCAATGCTTCACAGCTCCAGGGTCCCAGGTTCGATTCCCGGCTGGGTCACTGTCTGTGTGGAGTCTGCACGTCCTCCCTGTGTGCGCGTGGGTTTCCTCCGGGTGCTCCGGTTTCCTCCCACAGTCCAAAGATGTGTGGGTTAGGTGGATTGGCCATGCTAAATTGCCCGTAGTGTAAGGTTAATGGGGGGATTGTTGGGTTACGGGTATACCGGTTACGTGGGTTAAGTAGCGTGATCATTGCTCGGCACAACATCGAGGGCCGAAGGGCCTGTTCTGTGCTGTACTGTTCTATGTTCTATGTTCTATGTACTTTACGGTTTTGGATATCAGTAACGGCTTCTGGCCCATTCCATTGGCAAAGGCGTGCCAGTACAAATTTGCCTTCACATTTAAAGGACAGCAGTATACGTGGACATGCCTTCCACAAGGATTCCACAACTCCCCTTCCATTTTCCACCGATAGCTGGCAAATGGTTTGTCTAAATTCTCTCGCCCCGAATGTCTGGTCCAGTATGTGGACGACCTATTACTGCAGACAGACACCAAGGCAGAGCACATCATGCTTCTGTCTGAACTCCTGGAACTACTACAGACAATTGGCTGTAAAATGAACCGCAAAAAGGCCCAGATTTTGGATAGTAAAGTGATATATTTGGGTACGATTATCACGCACAGCAAACGCAAGATCGAGCACAAAAGGATTGACTCGATTGCTAAATTGCCCCTTCCGCAGAATGTTTCAGTCCTCCGGTCATTTTTAGGACTGGTTGGCTAATGTCGGAACCACATTGACGGTTTCGCGACCAATGCAGCCCCCCTCTCCGACCTCCTAAAGAAAGGAGCCCCTTGGGAATGGCTTCCGCAGCATACGGATGCTGTGGACGATTTAAAAAGAGCCCTTATCGCAGCCCCCACACTCCAAGTTCCAGACCCACTTTCCCCCTCTGCAATTGAGGTAGCAAGTACAGATCTGACCCTTTCGGCCGTGCTCCTTCAGGAACGGCACAAGCAGCTAAGACCAGTGGTTTATGCCTCCAGAATCTTAGGTCCTGTGGAGCAAGGATTTTCAGCCTGTGAAAGGCACCTGCTCGTAGTTTTCTGGGCAGTGCAATATTTTTCCTACATCACCGGACTGACCCCATCACGATTCTGACCGAACACACCCCCACCCAGCTTTTGTTAGATGGACGACTGAAGGACGGCACAGTTAGTCAAATTAGAGCAGCTAGATGGACCCTTCTTTTGCCCATGCTATTTACATCCAGAAACATTTGGATGGTAAAACGCAAAGCCTGCGAGACAGCTCGCAGTGGTACAGTATTTAAGAGTATATCTGGTCCTTCCCCAAACAAAATGGAGAATCGCAAAGACAGCAGGGAAAAATGGACAGTCTAACCAAACAAGCTGTTTTGCAGAGTTCCTGTGTATTCTGCCTGCAAAGAAAGCAGACAGTACTGAAACCAGCAGCCATGCATATTGATGAGCGATCCCCGGGAACAATTAGCTACATTTGAGACACTCAATAGCAAGTTATACTCCTCGGCGCCAACGGGAGTCCGAAACAAAGATAAACAAGCCAGAAAGAACCGCCCAGCAGTCGAGAAACAGCCCCAGTATTGGGGAATTCAAACCAATCGATTGGTATGGGATCCAATCGATTGGAAGTAAGCTCGGGGTCCGCCCAAAAGGGCGCGAAGCCCCTGGGACCTATAAAAGACAGGTCCCAAGTTCAGTTCGCTCTCTTAGCCGGCCCTCCCAGCAGAACATCTTATCAGCTCTCGAAGAACTTGACCGTAAGAAGGAGAGGCGTGGCCAACTGCTGCACCATCAAGTAAGTGTCCAGTCAACGCACGCTACGAGATAGATGCTCCTGACCCCTTAGTCCATACCAGCTGGAAGCCTGCAGACTCAGGATCGAGCAAGAGGCCATTGTTCCCTGACCCAGCGGGTTCCCTTGTCCAGATAAGTATTGGCCTGTTAGTGGTAGGAATAGCCTAGTCTTTTAGTATTGTATGCATGAGTAGCAATTAACTGTGTATTAATAAAGGTGTTTTGATTTGAACCTTACTAATTGGTGTATTGAGTCATTGATTTGACCTTGAACCTCGTGGTGGTATCATAAGGATACCTGGCGACTCTAGAGCTAAGTAATAAAACAGAGCCAATTGAGTGTAAAGCGCACTCACCAGAACGAGCAACAATACATTTTTCTTCCCCTTTATATGCCTCCCCCCGGTAACAAACAGCTCTACATGGACAAGAATGGATACCATCGTACGCAGAACCCTTCCTCAGAGCCCTTTAATCCTTAATCCTCTCCGGGTTCAGATTCTTGCACGTCCCCCATCCACGCCATCATCTCTGGCTGCGCTGCCGACCGCCAGTTCATCAATATTCTTCACCAGGCAATCAAAGAGGCGAACGCCACCACATCGGCCCCTTTTCCCGCGCTGCAGCTCAGGCATTTCTGACACCCCAAATATCGCCGTCAAGGAGGACGGCGTTACCCCAAACCCCAGTATCTCTGACAAAGCCTTACACCCCCCCAAAATCCATTTAGTTTCTTACACCCCCAGACCATATGGGTGTGATTCGCCAGCCCCTTCCCACACTTCTCCCAGTGATCTCCCACCCCTGGGAAGAATCTACTCATCCGGGCCCTGTTCATGTGCACCCTGCACACCACTGTGAATTGTATGAGACTCTTCCTCAGACAGGAGGAAGGCGCGTTGACCCAGCGCAGTGCCTTGTTCCATATCACCCATCCAAGCTGGGTCCCCAGCTCCTCTTCCCACTTGCCCTTAATCCTGTCCACTGATGATGTCTCTTTCTTTCCCAGTAAGATGTCTTACAACACCAGGTTTGGAGCATTGCTCTTTCCTCAGGTGAACGAGCAGTGCTCCGAGAGCAAGTGATTTGAAACAAACCTGTTGGACTTTAACCTGGCGTTGTAAGACTTCTTACTGTGCTCACCCCAGTCCAACGCCGGCATCTCCACATTTTTCTTTCACAGCCATCCATAAGTATCCCCAATCCTCTCTTCTCCCCATTGATCTAGAACCAGGAGGTTTTCCAGGAGCGTATATTCTGGTAACGAAGGGAACATGTGATGTTCTTTCTGTGCGAAATCCCGCACCTGTAAGTATTGAAGCTCACTTCCCCGAAGCAACTCCAATTTCTCCATTCTGCAAACCACTCTTCTAAAATTAGATCCCTCAGTCATTTTGCTCCTACCCTTCGCCACCTCTCGTACATCCCATCCATCCTACTGGGCGCAAACCTATGGTTCCCACACACCAGGGCCAGCACCAACCCCCATCCCAACATCAAGTGCTTCCTCAGCTGGTTCCAAATCTTTATCGAAGAGACCACCACTGGATTATTCGAGTACCTTCCCAGGGCAAACTGGAGCAGGGCCGTTATCATGGCTCTCGGACTCGACACCTTGCAGGAGTACTCAGTCTGATTTCCACCCCCCCTCCCCCCTGCCCACCATTGCCTCACCTTCTCCACTGGCAGCATGGTAGCATAGTGGTTAGCACAATAGCCTTATAGCTTCTGGGCCCCAGGTTCGATTCCCGGCTTGGGTCACTGTCTGTGCGGAGTTTGCACGTTCTTCCCGTGTGTGCGTTGGGTTTCTTCCCACAGTCCAAAGATGTGCAGGTTAGGTGGACTGGCCATGCTAAATTACCTTTAGTGTCCAAAATTGCCCTTAGTGTTGGGTGGGGTTACTGGGTTATGAGGATAGGCTGGAGGTGTGGGCTTGGGTAGGGTGCTCTTTCCAAGAGTCGGTGCTGACTCGATGGGCTGAATGGCTTCCTTCTGCACTGTAAATTCTATGATTCTCCGCATTGGCTGTCCAGCCGTATTGCAGCAAATAGGGAAGCGATAGCCCCCATCCTTGCCTTTCGCTCTGCAACAGTACCCTAACACGTGGTATCTTACCCACCCATATATCTAGATTAGTCCATCCACCATCCATAAAATCACTGGGAAGAAAAATTTGGGAAGAGAGATTTAAAAATAAACCTAGGCAACGCATTCATTTTCACAACCTGTACTCTCCCTGACAACGACAAGGCATACCACCTCTTTAGATGACCTTAACTCCCTCCACCAGTCCTGTTAGGTTCCATCTGTGCTTCATTACTCAGTCATGCGCCACCTGGATCCCCAAATACCTAAACCGCACACTCACGATCTTGAACGGCAGAGCCCCCAGATTCATGTTCCTTCCTAATCCATTCACCGGGAAGACCTCCCTCTTTCTGACATTCAATTTGTACCCTCAGAAAGCCCCAAATGTTCCCAGAATGTTTTAATTATTCTGCTATCCAATGGATCTGCTACATATGGCGGTAGGTCATCTACATCTAACAACACCATTTGCTCTTGGGCTTCTACCGGTCCACCTTCAGGTCCAGCACACAATTAAAATCACCCCCCCATTATTAACTTGTGGGAATCCAGATCCGGGATGTTGTTAATAACTTTTTCATGAAGTCCCCATCATCCCAATTGGGCACATACACATTGACCATAATCACCGGTGTCCAAGCTAACCTCCCACTCACCATCACAAACCTACTCCACGGGCCCCGTCCCTCTCTCACCACTGCAAATATCACCTTCTTACAGAATGTATTGTGGCCCCCTTTGCCTTAGAATCAAACCCTGAGTGGAAAGTTTATACCACCCATCCCTCTCTCAGCATCTCGTCTATTATTCGTAAATGCGTTTCCTGCAATAAAATCACATCTACCTTTAAACTCTGGGTGCTCAAACACCCTTGATCTTTTGACCGGCCCATTCAACCCTCGGACATTCAAGGTTCCAATCCAAAACGGAGGCTTTCGATCCCCTCTATTAAGATCCACCATCATCTCCAACTCCCAAACCCACCCAACTATCTACTTCCCAAGTGACTTGAGCCCACAGAAATTGGTGGCCCCTCCATCTTCCCCTCGATCCAACTTAAAAAAAACAACAGTGTCACTAACCCTCCCCTCCCCACCCCTCCCTCTCCCTTCCCTTAATGTCCTCCCCCTTTCTTGTCTGGCTACTCATCACAGCCCCCTCCCCGATTCTGCTTCTTTATACTAGCACACCATGCTAGCATGGTGACTTCCACCTGGAGGCACAAAGGACTTCACCTCCACCACCCATACCCCATTCCTTTTCCTCCATCCACTTCCCTCGGCGACCCATCACGCTTCCCACCACCTTCCAGACAAAAGATCCCACCTTCCCAAGACCTCCCCCCTCCTCTACCTTTTCCTAAATGAGTATCGTGGGCAGGAAAGCCCAATCACAGCAAGAAATGCACATCATCAAAATCACGCTTATTTGCAAAAATCAATAACATATTAACAATACAGTTTGACAAAGACTTGACCAATTATGAAAAGACACAATTCAACCCATCCCTAACCCTCCCCCAGCTCTTGGTCCCGGACCAAGTGATTAGCCTCTTCTGGTGTCTGAAAATAATGCTCCTTCTCCTTCACCCACAACTTGGTGGGGTACAACACCCTGAGCTGAACTTTGTTTTGAAAGAGCACCACCTTGGCCCTGTTTAACCCCCTCCTCTTGGCCAGTTTAACCTCAATGTCCTGATCTATCTGGACCCAATTCCCCTCGCAGCTGCAGCCCAAAGTTGCCTTGGCCCACCTCTGGATCTTCTCTTTTGTCTTAAAATGTGTGCATTGACACAATCACAGCCGGGATGGCTCCCCCACCCTTAGCTTCTGTCTGAAGGACCAGTGGGCCCGATCCACTTCAGGGACCCTCTTGAAGACCTTCTCATCGACCAGCTTCCCGAACATCCTCGACATAACTGGCGGCACTCATTTCTTCCACTCCCTCCTGCAGCCCCACAATACGCATGTTCTGTGGTCTTGACTGATTCTCCTGCTCATCGACCCTCGCCTGCAGCACCTAGCACATTTCCCCCATCATCACCACCTCGGCCTCCAGCGAGATGTTTCAGTAATTCTGGTCCGATACCGTCTTCTCAACCTCCTTGATCGTCGTCCCCTATGCCTTCAGCCACTTCTCCAATCGCTCTAGGGACCGGCAAAGAGGTGCCATCACACCCTCAATCACCATTGACCAGTCCCCTTGTATCTCCTTGCACTGTTGGCTGAATGTCTCATTAATGAAGCCCAGTCTGTTCCATCTGCAATGTGGCTGTCGATGACGACCCATTCCCTTCCACTATGTTTTCTACTGCTGCTGCGCCACAAGGCCCTTCCAACTCCTGGGCGAGGATGCTCACCAACTTTAATCGGGTCTGGTAGCCCATCATCATCCAACACTGGGGAAGAGTCCACCGCACACTTCTCTCCTCACTATCGTTACCAAAAAACGCCCATCAAATGCGCAGTAAGTTCTAAAACCTACAACTTCACGCAGAAGCCACCCTGTGTGAGACTGGGTGGCATGGTAGCAGAATGGTTAGCACTTGGGTCACTGTCACCGCTTGGGTCACCACTTGGGTCACTGTCTGTGCAGAGTCTGCACGTTCTCCCTGTGTATGCGTGGGTTTCCTCCGGGTGCTCCGGTTTCCTCCCACAAGTCATGAAAGACGTGCTTGTTAGGTGAATTGGACATTGTGAATTCTCTCAGTGTACCCGAACAGGCGCCGGAGTGTGGCGACTATGGGATTTTCACAGTAAACTTCATTGCAGTGTTAATGTAAGCCTACTTGTAACACTAATAAAGATTATTATTATTGGTCACACCATGGCTGCCACCGGAAGCCCATAAGAATATTAAAATTGTTAGCATTCTGCAAGGACCGCACGCTCCACACACCCTGGCCCACTCCTCCATTGCTTCCAACTCTTCATGCCCTTCCCACAGCACCTTACCATGCAGTCACAGAATGTGCAGACCCTGCCCCTTTATCTTCTGCCTCCTCACTGTCTAAGGCCCAAAGCAGTCCTATCAGGTAAAGCAGTATTTCACTTGAAGCTCCTTCAATTTGGTCTACTATTTGCTGCTCCCAAGGTGGTCTGCACTACATTGGGGCAACTAAACGCAGGCTGCTTTGCGGAACATCTTCGCTCAGCCCACAAGCATAACTCCAACTTTCCTGACACTTGCCATTTCAATTCAGCACTTTGCTTTCATGCCCATATGTCCATCCTTAATGTTCTGCAATGCTCCAGTGAAGCCCAAATCAAACTGGAGGAACAATACAATTCCAATTAGGCCCTTTACAGCCTTCTTGACTCATTGAGGTCAACAACTTTAGACTATGAACTTTACCCTCCATCTTAACCCTGTTTCATTGGTTTGTCCCAATGCAAACACCCTGCCCCCACAGGGCCATCTGTTATTTGTGCAGTTTTGCTTTCACTGAACACTGACCTTTACTCCTATTAACACATTCTGCGATCTTATCTTTATGCCACGATCTGCATTTCTTACAATGCACAGACAGGGGAAGGGTTGGTTTTAAGAAGAAATCGTCACGCATGGGCTGGTTTTTAAGAAGAAATCATCGCGCACTCTTGAAAACCCTTTGTCTTATGTCTATGACATCGTTGTTAGTCTCTCCTTAGCTCCGACCTATTCCTTGTAGCGATATCATGGTTGTGTTGTAATTCCCCGAATTTGCAATTTACAGCTTTAGACTATTTGTACATATTTATATATAGAACAGTACAGCACAGAACAGGCCCTTCGGCCCTCGATGTTGTGCCGAGCAATGATCACCCTACTTAAACCCACGTAACCCGTATACCCGTAACCCAACAATCCCCCCATTAACCTTACACTACGGGCAATTTAGCATGGCCAATCCACCTAACCCGCACATCTTTGGACTATGGGAGGAAACCGGAGCACCCGGAGGAAACCCACGCACACACGGGGAGGACGTGCAGACTCCACACAGACAGTGACCCAGCCGGGAATTGAACCTGGGACCCTGGAGCTGTGAAGCATTGATGCTAACCACCATGCTACCCGTGAGGCCCCTGAATAAATAATATTTATATTTATGTGTTAAACCAGTTTTAAAAGTTTTGAAGAAAAGATTAATACTGTTAGACTTACAGGCTAATGATATCACCTGTAAATATACAGATTATAATGTATTGATTTATTCCTTCAAAGGAAAGGAGTTGTAGTGATATCATGGCTGTGTTGTAATTCACCAACTAACCACTAGGAGTCTCATAGTATATAAGTGAATGTTAGAGTGACCTCAGACTGACTTGGGAGCTGGGAGAGAGGTTGCTTGCGCATGTTCATACTGTTATTCATTTGTTGTTTTGTATATATTTGACCCACAGTTAATGTTAATAAATTGTTTATAGCTTTAGCTACAAGTGTTCTTGTAATATAATTCAGGCCGTCCAACAAGTACATTAGATGCCTGACCTTCTATTCTGCCCCACCTCCTCCACCCTCTCTCCAGTTATATAACCCATTGTATTTCTACCCCTCTTTGGCTTTGAAGAAGTCATACAGACTTGAATCATTAACTCTGTGCCCGCTCACTCCACAATGCTGCCAGGCATGCTGCGTTTATCCAGCACAGACTGTTTTTATTAACATTGTTTTTACCTGCAGACATTTCGTAATCCTGTTTTATTTGCTGTTTGTGATTTTTCTTTTGGCATCAGATTTTGAATTTCATAAACAGCAATCAAGAGACTGAAGTTCGGGGACTTCTGGTGTGCATCATAAAGTGAGTGAGCACACAGAGGCAGCTCCTGCCTAAGGTTGCAGAAAAGAGCTCTTTTTTGGGCAGCACCGGTTGGAATTTCGATGAAAAGGCGTGGGTGAATGTTCAAGGAGTATTTTCCCCCAGGAATAGGATGTTTCTTGGTTATCAGACCCTCAGAAACAGTGCAAGATTTGTCTGAACAGCAACAAACAAAAGCCTCTGCAAGCATGCTAGCGGGGGAAGGGCCATCTTAGAGGTCTCAAGCTGACCTGAGGGCCTTTATGAAAGCTGAATTCCAGCAGCAGAGGGAAGAACTGTGAAAAGATCTCATCAAGGCCATTAAAGAAGCGGGGACGGACTTCTGGTAGCGGTGATGCGGAGCTAAGCCGCACGTTCAGTGGCTCCCACTATTTTCAGACTTTGGGGCTCTTTTAAGGGCTCGTAGTGGTGCTGTTTCGAATTTTCCCCGTGTGGGAACACTCCTTCTCAGATTCTCCACCGGTGGATGGCCTGGACTAGGAGTGGAGCGGTCAGAAAACCGGCTTTGCAGTCACCGCAGCTCCCGCTACTTAAGGACTTTTGGGCCGATTTGAGGGCCCCAAATGGCGCTGTCGCAACGAATCCCGGTGGGGGAAGGTGTCTAGAGGAGCATTCCCCATAATTTATGGTGCTCACCTGGAGTGGGGCAAAGGAAAAGGCTGCAGCAGCTCCATAAGAAAAGCGGGGGAAGAAGGACAAAATGGCGGCCGGCGGAACACCTGAGGACTGGTGGAAGTGGGCGCAGGAGCAGCAAGCTGCTCTTCTGCGCTGTTTTGCGGAGCTGAAGGCTGAGTTGCTGGACTCACTGAATGCGACTACCAACAAGCTGCTTGGAGCTCAGGCGGCCCAGGAGGTGTCTATCCGGGAGTTGCAGCAGCAAGCCGCTGAGAGGGAGGAGGAGGCCGTGGTCCTCGTGGGGAAAGTGGAGTTGCACGAGGCACTTCACAAAAAGTGGCAAGACCGCTTGGAGGAGCTGGACGTTCGCACGAGGCGAAAGAATTTGAGGATCCTGGGCCTGGCGGAGGGGCTGGAGGGGTCGGATCTCCCGTGGTACGTGACCACGATGTTGAGCTCGTTGATGGGAGCGGGGTCCTTCCATTTGCCCCTGGAGCTTGAGGGAGCTCACAGAGTGCTGGCCAGGAGGCCTAAGGCAAATGAACCCCCGCGGGCGGTGCTGGTGCGGTTCCATCGATTTAGTGACCGGGAGTGTGTGCTGCGCTGGGCCAAGAAAGAGAGGAGCAGCAAGTCGGAGAATTCGGTAGTACGAATCTACCAGGACTGGAGTGCGGAGGTGGCAAAGCGGAGGGCCGGATTCAACCGGACGAAGGCGGTGCTGCATGTCAAGCAGGTCAGATTTGGAATGCTGCAGCCTGCGCGTCTGTGGGTGACATATAAGGACCGGCACCACTACTTCGAGTCCCCGGAGGAGGCGTGGGCCTTTGTACAGGCGGAGAAACTGGACTCGAGCTAGGATCTGGGGACACACTATGGCCGTTGCTGTTTTCGCTGTTGCTGTTCTTCAATTTGACACGTGTTTTTTTTATGCTGCTTTTCTTTTTGCTCTGTTTCCGGGTGGGTTTGTCTGTTGGGTATGGGTGTGGGGTATGTGGGGAACGTTGGGGGTATGTGCTTTATATGTTCTCTTCTGTACCGGGCCGGGGGTTGGGGTGAAACTGGATTTTGAGGTGCTGCATCGGAAGGGTGGGGTGTGGCAGTGTGAAAGCGCGGGCTTTCCTCTGGTTGTCCGCGCTGCGGGGCAGGGGGGGCGGAGCTGGAGGTGGGGGCGTGGCCTCTACTGGTTTTCTTTCCCGCGCTGAAGCGGTGCCAAGGAGGTGTGGCAAGAGGGGGATGACCCCATGCCGGGAGGAGATGGGTTTTGGCAGGAGCTGCTGGGTCACCAGAAGTCAGCTGACTCACGGAAGTACCATGGAGGGTGCGTCGCGGCTAGGTGGGGTCCTAGCCTGGGGGGGTGGGGGGGATACCGGGTTGCTGCTGGAATGGCCAGGAAGGAGCTGGCGTGGGCCGGGGGGGGTAGAGGAGAGGCGTTAACGCCATGGGGAACGGGTCAGGCGGGGCGAGCTGGCCTGGGGCGAGCAGTCGATAAGCTATGGCTAGCCGGCGGGGGAGAGGGGCGGGTTGCCCTCTGATTCGGCTGATTACCTGGAACGTGAGGGGGCTGAATGGGCCCGTTAAGAGAACCAGGGTATTTTCTCATCTGAAGGGGCTGAAGGCGGACGTGGCTATGCTCCAGGAGACCCAATTGAAGGTGGCAGAACAGGTTCGTCTGAAGAAGGGGCAGGTGTGGCAGGTTATTCACTCAGGATTGGACGCGAAGAACCGGGGGGTGGCGATCCTGGTGGGGAAGAGGGTGGCGTTCGAGGCGGCTGAGGTGGTGTCGGACAAGGAGGGCAGATATATTATGGTGAAGGGTAGGCTGCAGGGAGAGAAGGTGGTGCTGGTTAATGTATATGCCCCGAATTGGGATGATGCCGGCTTCATGAGGCGCTTGTTGCGCCGCATTCCGGACCTGGAGGCAGGGGGCCTGATCATGGGGGGAGACTTTAACACAGTGCTGGATCCCCCACTGGACCGGTCCAGTTCAAGGACGGGTAGGAGACCGGCGGCGGCCAGAGTGCTGAGGGGGTTTATGGACCAGATGGGAGGGGTGGATCCCTGGAGGTTTGGGAGGCCGAGTGCGCGGGAGTATTCCTTTTTCTCCCATGTCCATAGGGTCTATTCCCGAATAGATTTTTTCATCCTGAGCAGGGGATTGATCCCGAAGGTGCAGGATGCAGAGTATTCGGCCATAGCGATCTCAGACCATGCTCCGCACTGGGTTGATCTGGAGATGGGGGAGGCGCGGGACCAGCGCCCGCTCTGGCGCCTGGATGTGGGGCTGCTGGCTGTGTAGGAGGTGTGTAGGAGGGTCCGGGAAGTATTGAGGGGTATCTTGATACCAATGATACGGGGGAGGTCCGGATGGGGATGGTCTGGGAGGCTCTGAAAGCAGTGATCCGGGGGCAGCTGATCTCCATCCGGGCCCATAGGGAAAGGAGGGAGAGGAAGTAGAGGGGGAGACTGGTGGGGGAGCTCCTGGATGTGGACAGGAGATACGCGGAGGCACCGGAGGAGGGGTTGCTGGGGGAACGGCGCAGTTTGCAGGCCAAATTTGACTTGTTGACCACCAGAAAGGCGGAGACACAGTGGAGGAGGTCGCAGGGCACGGTATATGAGTATGGGGAGAAGGCGAGCAGGATGTTGGCGCATCAGCTCCGCAGGCGAGATGCGGCTAGGGAAATTGGTGGAGTGACGGATAGGGGTGGGAATGTAGTGCAGAAGGGGACAGAAGTAAATGGGGTCTTTAGGGACTTCTACGAGGAACTGTACCGGTCAGAACCTCTGATGGGGAGAGGGGGGATGGAGAGCTTCATGAACAGGCTACGGTTCCCAAGGGTTCAAGAGGAGCTGGTAGAGGGGCTGGGGGCGCCGATAGAGTTGGAGGAGCTAGTCAGGGGGATTGGGCAAATGCAGTCAGGTAAGGCGCCGGGGCCGGACGGGTTCCCGGTGGAATTTTATAAAAAGTATGCGGATCTGGTGGGCCCCATGTTGGTGCGAGCTTTCAATGAGGTATGGGAGGGGGGGGCTTTGCCCCCGACGATGTCGCGGGCACTGATCTCTCTGATCCTAAAGCGGGATAAGGACCCCTTGCAGTGTGGATCATACAGGCCTATCTCGCTCCTCAATGTTGACGCTAAGTTGCTGGCGAAGATCCTGGCCACCAGGATAGAGGACTGTGTGCCAGGGGTGATACACGAGGATCAGACAGGATTTGTCAAGGGACGGCAGCTCAACACGAATGTGCGGAGACTGCTAAATGTTATTATGATGCCGGCGGTGGAGGAGGAGGCGGAGATAGTGGTGGCGCTGGATGCGGAGAAAGCGTTTGATAGAGTTGAGTGGGGGTACCTGTGGGAGGTGCTGGAGCGGTTCGGATTCGGGGAGGGATTCATCAAATGGGTGAGGCTGCTCTACGCGGCTCCGATGGCGAGTGTAGTTACAAATGGAAGGAGATTGGAGTACTTTAGGCTCTACCGTGGGACCAGGCAGGGGTGCCCCCTGTCCCCCTTGCTCTTTGCACTGGCGATTGAACCTTTGGCTATGGCGTTGAGGGAGTCAGGGAGATGGAGGGGTCTGGTGCGGGGTGGGGAGGAACATCGTGTATCGCTGTATGCGGACGACCTGCTGTTGTATGTGGCGGATCCAGAAGGGGGAATGCCGGGGGTGATGGAGCTGTTAGCGGAATTTGGGGGCTTCTCGGGCTATAAGTTAAATTTAGGCAAGAGTGAGGTATTTGTAGTACACCCGGGTGATCAGGAGGAGGGAATTGGGAGACTCCCATTTAAGAGGGCAGTGAAGAGTTTCAGATACCTGGGGGTGCAGGTGGCCAGGAGTTGGGGGACTGTCCATAAGCTTAATTTTACCAGGCTGGTGGAGCAGATGGAAGAGGAATTTAAAAGGTGGGACATGGTGCCGCTATCGTTGGCGGGTAGAGTGCAGTCCGTCAAAATGACGGTTCTCCCGAGGTTCTTGTTCCTTTTTCAGTGTTTGCCCATCTTTATCCCTAGGGCCTTTTTTAGAAGGGTTACGAGCAGCATCATGAGCTTTGTTTGGGCGCATGGGACCCTGAGGGTGAAGAGGGTCTTCCTGGAGCGGTGTAGAGATGGGGGGGGGGCTGGCATTACCCAATCTCTCGGGGTATTATTGGGCGGCCAATGTGTCGATGGTGCGCAAGTGGGTAATGGAGGGGGAGGGGGTAGCATGGAAACGGATGGAGAGGGCGTCCTGTGGAGATACAAGCATGGGGGCCCTGGTAACGGCGCCGTGGCCGCTCCCTCCTACGAGGTACACCATGAGTCCTGTGGTGGCGGTTACCCTCAAGATTTGGGGGCAGTGGAGGCGACATAGGGGAGAAGTGGGGGGCTCGATGGCGTGTCACGTCTTTTCGTCCGACGTCACTTCATCCAACGACACTTCGTCCACGTCTTTTGGTCCAACGTCTTTTTGTCCGCCCGTCTTTTGGTCCAACGTCACTTCGTCCAATTATCCAATTACAAATTAACTCCGTTAATTTACTTGCTAAAATGCAAGTAATTGATAAAATGCAAGTAAAATGCAAGTTGAAAAATGCAGTTAAAAAGTTAAAAAATCTAAAAATGCAGTTAAAAAATCTAAAAGTTTACTAATTACTTAAAATTCCCGAAATTACTTAAAATTGATGTAAATTGTAAATTCCCGAAATTCCCTAAAAGTTAGATTTCCAGAACTGTACCCGAGAGAGAATAATGGGGAGAGGACAAGATGATTTGATATTCTACAATTCTGACAGACACAGATATAAGTGGGAGTCTCATTGGATTTAGACAATGAGTGCAGTTCTGAAAGAAGCAGATTTAAACTCGATTTTCGTCGAGTGATTAAAACCTCTGGTTGGCAGTGGGTTCTGACATTACAGGTCTGAAATGATCAAATATTCCATCAGATACAATGGCTCTCATCACGCTGGAGCATACATGGGTGAATATCCTGCAGCTTATCTTAATAATGTCTGGAGATCAAGCAGCACAAATGCAGAACTCAACTTCAAGAGGCAAAATAGGTGGAGAGGATCCTTGAGCAGTAACATTGAAAAACTAAATTAAACTATTTGTAATTGGATAATTGGACGAAGTGACGTTGGACCAAAAGACGGGCGGACAAAAAGACGTTGGACCAAAAGACGTGGACGAAGTGTCGTTGGACGAAATGACGTCGGACGAAAAGACATAGCACCCTCGATGGAGGCTCCGTTGAGGGGGAACCATAGGTTCGTCCCCGGGAACATTGATGGGGGATTTCAGGGTTGGTACAAAGCGGGCATCAGACAGCTGAGGGACCTGTTTATTGATGGGAGGTTTGCGAGCCTGGGGGACTTGGAGGAGAAATTTGGGCTCCCCCCGGGGAACATCTTCAGGTATCTGCAGGTAAAGGCATTTGCTAGGTGGCAGGTGGAGGGATTCCCTTCGCTTCCCGCGAGGGGGGTGAGCGACAGGGTGCTTTTGGGGGTCTGGGTCGGAGAGGGGAAGATATCTGATATCTACAAGGTTATGCAGGAGGCGGAGGAGGCGTCAGTAGAGGAGCTGAAAGCTAAGTGGGAGGGGGAACTGGGGGAACAGATCGAAGACGGGACATGGGCTGATGCCCTGGAGAGGGTTAATTCTTCCTCCTCGTGTGCGCGGCTTAGCCTCATCCAATTCAAGGTGCTGCACCGGGCCCACATGACTGGGACAAGGATGAGTAGGTTCTTTGGGGGTGAAGACAGGTGTGTCAGGTGCTCGGGGAGTCCAGTGAACCATGCCCATATCTTCTGGGCATGCCCGGCGCTGGAGGAGTTCTGGGAGGGGGTAGCGAGGACAGTGTCGAGGGTGGTGGGATCCAGGGTCAAGCCAGGATGGGGACTCGCGATTTTTGGGGTTGGGGTGGAGCCGGGAGTGCAGGAGGCGAAAGAGGCCGGTGTGCTGGCCTTTGCGTCCCTAGTAGCCCGGCGAAGGATCTTGCTACAATGGAAGGATGCGAGGCCCCCAAGCGTGGAGACCTGGATCAATGACATGGCGGGTTTCATTAAGCTAGAGAAGGTCAAATTTGCCCTGAGAGGGTCGCTACAAGGGTTCTTTAGGCGGTGGCAACCTTTTCTCGACTTTCTGGCTCAACGATAGGGTACGGGGACAGTAGCAGCAGCAACCCGGGGGGGGGGGGGGGGGGGGGGGAGGGAAAAGGTGTGTGGGGGGGGGGGTGCAGACGATGACTATGTTTGTTTATTTAATTTCAATTTATTTTGAAGTTCTTTTGTTGTTCATTGGGGTTGGGGGGGTGGGGGATGGGATACATGCATCGATACGGTGGGGGTGGTACGGTTATTATGGGTTATTTTGTTGCATTTCATTGTTTGTCGTTATGTTTTATATTTTCTGTAAAAAATTCCAATAAAAATTATATTTTAAAAAAAAGAGACTGAAGTTCACTTGTGCCTTTGGGCAAGGGTCCAGATTCAATGGAGATCAACATTATTACTGGTGCATGTAAAAGGTCAGCATCACTGTTTGAAATATGTGTCAAAGTTTACATGAATGCTAGTGAATATTAAAGACATCAGCTTTTGGTACTCACGTTCATCTGTTAACTTTAGCTTCAGGATTTTAAAATCTAGGTTATAAATTGCATGCTATATTCAAAAATCACTGCGACCCGCCATGGAAAACATGCAAGTTATACATTATGTTTCACGGTAGTGCAACGCGGTGGCACAGTGGTAAGCACTGCTGCCTCACAGCACCACCGACCCAGATTCGATCCCGGGCCTGGTCGCTGTCCGTGAGGAGTTTGCACACTCTCCCCTTATCTGCGTGTGTCTCACCCTGACAACCCAGGGTAGGTGGACTGGCGACGCTAAATTGCCCCTTAATTGTGAAAAAAAAATTGGGTACTCTAAAAAAAATTTTTTAAGGGTTTCACGGTAATCCTTTTGCAGCCTGTTGAGCTGAACAGCTGGTTCAGAATAACATGACTGCCGTTATAATGTTGTTAATAAGTCAAAGTGGTCTGAAATTAGTTTGTGGGTATTCACCATATCCAGCAAACCATTGAAAAAGGCACAATGATGGGAGGGTTTATAAAATTTGTTCGGATGTTTTTTTTTTGTAAAGTTAGAGTACCTAATTTATTTTTCCAATTAAAGGGCAATTTCACGTGGCCAATTCACCTGCACTGCACATCTTTAGGTCGTGGGGGGTGAGACCCATGTAGACACGGGGAGAATGTGCAAACTCCACACGGACTGTGACCCAGAGCCAGGATCGAACCCGAGTCCTCGGTGCTGTGAGGCAGCAGTGCTAACCACTGCGCCACCGTGCTGCCCCGAAAGTTTGTCAGGATGATGATAGAAGGATCAAATCTTTAAGATTTAAATTGCACCGAGTACTTTTGATCAAAATCATGTTGATTACAGGGAGTCACTGAACAAAAACGCTTCACTGGGAGGACAACCACATTTTCTTCTGGTCTGCAAGAATGCATTTCTGCACCAAGATGTCTACTGAGAGACTGTAAGGAAAACCTTGTGTACACTACTCAGAGACACAAAAGAAAGTGGTTCCAAAGAGTTTGAACGTCTACAATTGGATATCCTCATTAACTGCGCTGAACAACTTCTTAAAATGTGTGTAGGAGGGAGGGATGACAAGTTTAATGTTTATTACCCTATAATTTGAAATACTTCCTTCTTTTACAATACACTTACATCTGTAAACTTATGCTATTACATTTGCCATTTGGCCCAACTGATCTGTGGTGTGTTCCTTTCTCCCTCATGTACTTAAAGTATTTAGTTTCCCTGTATGTCAACTATTTGCCTCCATTGTTATGGTACCATGTTCTACATTTTTACCACGCTTTGGATAAATATGTTTCTCTTTAATTTCCTATTGCAAAGGTACCCAAAATTAACTTATTCCAGATCCATTAGCTATCTGTATACCCTCCCAGCAGACAGTTTACATTTTAACCCCTTTAATGTCCAAGTATTGTTTAAAATGCACACATTATAATACATTACAGAAGGGCAGCACGGTGGCCTAGTGGTTAGCACAACCGCCTCACGGCGCTGAGGTCCCAGGTTCAATCCCGGCTCTGGGTCACTGTCCGTGTGGAGTTTGCACATTCTCCCCGTGTCTGCGTGGGTTTCGCCCCCACAACCAAAAAAATGTGCAGAGTAGGTGTATTGGCCACGCTAAATTGCCCCTTAATTGGAAAAAATAATTGGGTAATCTAAATTTATAAAAAAAAAAAAAAAAAAAAATAATACATTACAGATTGAATGCCTGGTCCCAACTACACTGTTTTTACTGGAGCTTTTGTACCATTAATTATAAGATTGATTCACCGCTGCATGCCTGTCTCCTCTTGTGAAGTCGCACTATCAGAAAAGCAAATTATACAGCATTGGGTTTAAGCCTACATACCTCCGCGAAAGGATACCTCATTGGATTTTGAGGCTAGACTCTGGATATAGGTGTAACAACAATTATTTTCTCTGTAGTCTTTGCCCAGTAAATCTTTCTTTTCTCTATCCCTCTGTCACTGAAAGAATGCCAAGGAGGCAAAATTGCTATCCTCCTCCCATGTTTGATTACAAGAGTTCATCCTATCTTTAGTTTCCTATGGGGTTATTAATAAAAAAAATAGATCACACCAGAACTAAGGTGCTGGGAAATACACCACTGCTTCTAAAGGCGGAAATCAAAATACCTTCTACTTCAGGACAAGTGGCAACAGAAAAAATCAATCCCCACTCCTGTCCATAACAATAACCTCTTAGTTATTGTGTCATTCTTGTGAATCCTTTTGCCAAAATGAACCACACTTATCTACCATAGATCATGGCTGATGGGTTGATCTTTGAAGCATGGAAAAATCCTTCCGAAAACGGTTGTTGACTTATGCGGAGTATAAAATGTGAACCATTGGTGCTGGTATAGGTGGTCTCCATTTAGAAATGTGGAAAAAAAATCATAACACCCCAGTATTTCAAATGAAAATAGTGTGTCACGTGTTGTTTAATGACATAATTCTACAAGGATGTTTTGAACCATCAAATTAATAATTTTTGATCTCCGATGCAAGGAATTTGTCAAATTCATCTTGGCTCACTTTGACTATGGGATCCTCATAAAGATCCCATTCTGAATCAGATGTGGCACTTCCATAATTATCTCTCCGCAGCAAATCATCTTGTTCTCCTTTCATCGAATTGGATATTTGGCAGTTTTTGAACAATTTGATGAGTTTGTCTATTAACAGCACAGCATGATTTGATGATGAAGCCATATTAAACATCAAGTGGGGCAGCGGGCATTCTTTGTGTTATTTTTTTCTCCATCAACTATTCACCAATTTTGTTTGGTGCAAACATGATCCGTGAATGGCTTGTTGAGGCATATATCTCCAAATACTGAACTACAAGCATTAGATCCCCTGGAATAACTTGTTTGAGTGTCAATTCTTACAGACCTCTCTTGATGTCATTGGTTATATTGGATCTCTCCCAAACTAATAAGCTGTGCCGTTTGCCCAGGCTGCCTAACCTTCCCACTCCACAGGTCAGTTGCTGGGCATATCAAAGTTCATGCGCATTTCATCCATGTTGTTGGTGTGACATAATAAGGACTCATATTTTTGCCACTGTCTGATTATGAATCGTTGGAAAATGGAACTGAGGTATTTTGATAGTTTCTAAGTGATCTTTGTCTTCTACTGCAATGCTGGACAATTTTGCTCCATAAAGCAGTTACACCAACCGCCAGTTGCTCTAGAATCTTTGCTGGGCTCAAAAGTTTGATTTGGCTTACTTAAGTGTGTATAAACGCGTTGCATTTCTGATGACAATGTAGCCATTCTGACAATTTTAGAGGACTCGTTCAGATACATATTTCTTAAGTTCAGGCGAGTGGCTGGCCCCTATTCAATGGCGTGTTTGGTCTTTGGCATCTTCCTCAGGTTGGATATCTTCTTCCTTCTTGCACCGTTTTTCACGAACCGCAAATTCCTTTGCGGCAGCATAGTTATTTGATGAGTTAACAAATGATACAACATTAGCTTGAAACCAGCTTCGTGCATGGTAGACAGCGGGTTGCACTTTTGTTTCACAGCGCCAGGGTCCCACGTTCGATTCCCGGCTTGGGTCACTGTGTGGAGTCTGCACGTTCTCCCTGTATCTGCGTGGGTTTCCTCCACGTACTCCGGTTTCCTCCCACAAGTCCCGAAGACGCGCTGTTACGTGAATTGGACATTCTAAATTCTCCCTCAGTGTACCCGAACAGGTGCCGGAATTTAGCGACTAGAGGATTTTCACAGTAACTTCATTGCAGTCTTAATGTAAGCCTACTTATGACAATAAAGATTATTATTATTATTACTTCACTATTTTAGCTGGATGACCATTTCTGTTTGTCAGTTACCATCTGCTCTGTGTGGACATTTCTTAAACTCCCATGCATCTTCTTGGCAACATGGCTTGTATCACCTGCTTGATCCCATGCACCAACTTATAAGGTGAGTATAACCGTAAACATGAGCTAAAAATTAAGCCCAATGCTGAAAAATGGATGTTTGTCTAATACACCGAAACATGGATTTGGACACTGAGAAAATGGGGTTATCTTATATGCCAGGTCAATTTAAACACCCAATATACGGTATGTTGAAATTAATTGAAATTAAATTATGCATTCATTCTGCAAGTTTATGAATACCTTACTGTATTTTGTAGCGTTGTTCCTCGCCCCATAGCCTTTGATGCCTCTGGTGGGCGTCCTCTGGTGTCTCTGGGGTCGGAGGGCCCCGGCGTACTTGTCGAAGTACGGCACAGCACAGTCCTGCCGCCCTGAAACATGTGCTGACTTCAAGACGCGGCTTCATCAGAGGGGTTGAATTCGGGGGAGCTGGTGGCCACTGTCCCCAATCCATGGGACGAGTCTGGTTTGGCACCCAGCACCCTCTCCTCCCGCTCGATATCAATAGGGCCCCGGGGTTCACCTTGGGACGAAGGGGCAGCTGGATTGAACCTTGGCTGCCCCGCATCATCTAGCTCTGCCAGCCCTGGTGGCTCCCCGATTTCTGCACCATTGTGTTGACGCCCTCAGTGATGTTTCTCAGTGATTAGGCTATGCTCTGCAGTGCTTCGGCAATGCCCATCTGCAACTGGGACAAGCTCCGCAGCGCCTTGGCCATTCCCATCTAAGAGCAGGGCATGTCCCGCAGCATCTCATCAAGGTCGACCTGGTACTGGGTCATGGACATTCTGCCGAGGCCCTCAGCTATGGCCACCACCGACTGCCACGCCTTGGACACCTTCACTAATGCTGCTGACGTCGTGCACCAGGCTCTCCACTGCAGTCACCACTGCAGTGTTGGCCTCAGTGCCACACATTGCCGCGACATCTCCTGCGCCCGTAGCCTCTGGGTCTTCTCCTGCTGGAGTGTCGCTGACATCTCCCTCTGAATGTCCCGGCCGCTCCCCAACGTCTCAATCAGCTCCATGTATACCTGTTCAATAGGCTCAGCATCTGGCTGGGTCCTGGGATCAAGCAGACCTTTGACTGCTGTCTCGCCTGGGTGCTCCTACCTCCACCTGATGTACATCAGCAACTGTGTGATGCTCACCAGGTTGTGCCTTAGAAGCCTGTCCACTAGCATTTCCCACCGAGGTGTGTGTCTCTGCGCCAGTGGAGGGTGGGGATGACAGTTGTGATGCATCGATCGTGGCATCCTCGGACTCTCCTCCAAGGTGATCTCATGGAAGGGTGGGAGGGGGCCACCCTGGATGTGCCAACGCTATTGGCTGGAAGACCTGCGGAGAATGGACATGTGGTCAGTGGGAGGGATGGGTCAGTCAGAATGGCAATAACAACTCACGTCTCACGTCTGACACCGGGTGGGGCCTGGTAGATCCTCACCTCTGTGGATGCACCAACCTCCGAATTGGTGACCACTCTGCCCTCGGCCACCCCAGTCACTTCCAAGGCCCATTCCTTGAAGGTGGTGAGGATTCATATGTCCAGACCACTACGCCAGTTTGGGCCCACTCCTGGGAATTGTGGGAGAGCTTCTCCTGTAGAGACACAGAGAGGGCATCGCTTGAGTTTGAGAGGGAGGGTGGGTCCGTTTGTTTTCCCGGCTTCTCCCCGTCTGGAAGCGGTTTGTGTTCCCTTTCTTCCTGTACATCCTGTCCTATAGTGTGGATACTGTTTGGGGGCCTATAAACCATTCCCACAAATTACTTCTTACCGTTACTATTTCTTATCCCTACCAAAACAGATTCTACATCTTGATCTCCTGAACTAATATCATCCCTCTCTATTGTACCATTGTCACATTGTCACCCTTATTTAATAAAGCTACCCCCCCCCCCCCCCCCCCCCCCGTCATAATATCCACTCATGTATATAATGAGGTGCAGACAGGCAGTGATTGACACACAGGATGACCAATGAACACACAACACAGAACAACCAATCACCAGACAGGACACCACCACTATAAAGCCCACAGGGTATTATTAAGACTCCTGCTCTCTCGAGACCCAGATACTGAGACAGTCAGAGTGCACAAGTTAGTGGGCACTACTGCCATGTGGTAGCTAGTAAGTCTGGTCGAGCCAGTAAGAGGTCATCAGTAGGATTAGTAGTGTCAAACCACAGCTGAACATGTACAGCAGTTCATAGTAGCATTGTTCACGGTAGCATTGTGGATAGCACAATCGCTTCACAGCTCCAGGGTCCCAGGTTCGATTCTGGCTTGGGTCACTGTCTGTGCGGAGTCTGCACATCCTCCCCGTGTGTGCGTGGGTTTCCTCCGGGTGCTCCGGTTTCTTCCCACAGTCCAAAGATGTGCAGGTTAGGTGGATTGGCCATGATAAATTGCCCTTAGTGTCCAAAATTGCCCTTAGTGTTGGGTGGTGTTACTGGGTTATGGGGATAGGGTGGAGGTGTTAACCTTGGGTAGGGTGCTCTTTCCAGGAGCCGGTGCAGACTCGATGGGCCGAATGGCCTCCTTCTGCACTGTAAATTCTATGAAAAAAAATTCTATGAAAACAGTGTTGGATCATCTCCTGTGTCAGATGTTTGTTTCTAGCTTCCCTGCATCCAGATGCAGTCAACGTCGAACCAACCTGCCTAACACATCATGGTACCAGAGTGCTATTAATCCTGCCGAACCTACCTCGAGTGAATCTGCAAAACCAGCAAGCGGCCATCCAGCGAAATGGAAAACATTCAGCCTCCTCTTCAAATCCACATCTCCAGCAACCTCGCCGCCAATTGGAAAATCTTCAAACAAAAGTTCCTCCTGTATATCGAGGCCTCCGACCTCGAGGCAGCATCAGATGTAAGGAAGATCGCGCTATTTCTCTCGACCGCAGGGGATCACGCCATCCATATTTACAACTCGCTTACGTTTGCCAATGGCGAAGACAAGACAAAGTTCAAAACAGTTCTGCTAAAATTCAACAGCCACTGCGACATTGAAGTGAATGAGAGCTTTGAACGGTACATCTTCCAACAGAGGCTTCAGGGTAAGGATAAATCTTTTCAGTCCTTCCTGACCCATCTCCGCATCCTGGCGCAGTCATGTAATTATGGCTCGACGGCTGATTCCATGATCCGGGATCAGATCGTTTTCTGGGTCCACTCCGAAAAATCAAACAGCTAACCCTCTCCGTCGCGATCGAAACATGCGTAGTCCATGAACATGCCAAGAATCGTTACTCCCACATCAGGGCGGCAGAAAATGCAAAACTGGCCTCCCACAAGGCAGAACGGGTGCAGGCCATTGAAAAAATGCAAGGCCTGAGTATCGAGGAGAGTGGCCGTTTCGCGCGCTTTTCCCGGGTCCCTACGCATGCGCGCCACGACCGGGTGGACGATGAGGCCGAAAACCCTAATGCGCAGATGCGTACGTCGGCCGACCACACTGCGCATGTGCATTGGCGCACGGAACGCGCTGATATCAGCGTTATGATGTGTCCGAATTGTGGCTCCGCCCATTTAAAGCGTCAATGTCCAGCCAAAGGACGATGATGCCTACAGTGTGGGAAGCCTGGCCATTACGCGGCCTGCTGCAGGTCCGCTCCACCGATAATCAGCCAGCGATCCCAGACACGGCGCATAAGTGTCCGTCCGCTAGGTACAACAAGACATGCAGGATTCTGATCCCAACAGCCCAACGGACCCCGATGCTGACTACCTCGAGTCTCCATATTGGGTGGGCATCATAACCACATGCGAGCTGGTCTCCACTGCACCTGCAACC
Source organism: Scyliorhinus canicula (assembly GCF_902713615.1). Lineage (NCBI taxonomy): Eukaryota > Metazoa > Chordata > Chondrichthyes > Carcharhiniformes > Scyliorhinidae > Scyliorhinus > Scyliorhinus canicula. The sequence goes on along the minus strand of NC_052153.1, from coordinate 84,489,410 downwards.
CTCCTTTCGATCCTCAGTGTGGATCCCAACGACGAGTGGTGTGCTATCCTCACAGTCAACCAGGCTCGCATCTGATTTCAACTGGACACCAGCGTGTCTGCGAACCTCATATCACAGTCAGATCTCGACAGCATCCGTGACCAACCAAGCATTCTTCCACCAGCCTGCCAACTCCTTGACTACAATGACAATGCCATAGCTGCCAGTGGATCGTGTCGGCTAGGGGTATCTCTCAAGGCAATCAAGGCAACTTTATGATTCAAGATCATCCGGCCTGACAGGGTGTCCCTGCTCGGTGCTCGCACCTGCAAGCTCCTGAATCTGGTCCAGCGAGTCCACACCATGCCCTCGACACCGGCGACTGCCTCGCCCGATGTCAATCTCCAGGCCGAGATTGACGACATTCTCACACAACACCACAATGTGTTTGATGGAACGAGCCCGCTCCCGTATCGCCTCAAAATTTTGCTCAAGCCGAACGCCACCCCAATGATCCATGTACCACGCCGGGTGCCGGCTCCTCTCAAGGATTGTCTGAAAAAGCAGCTGCAAGACCTCCAAGACCAGGGCATCATCTCAAAGGTCACGGAACCAACAGACTGGGTCAGCTCCATGGTCTGCGTAAAAAAGCCCTCTGGTGAACTCTGCATTTGCATTGATCCCAAAGACCTGAACCGCAACATCATGCGGGAGCACTACCCGATCCCGAAGCGTGAAGAGTTAACCAGTGATGGAACCATCAATTCACGAGACACGTGTTTTAAGATATGAACAGTGGTTTTAATCTACTTACTACAGAGCCAGCCTGTTACCCGTTGAACTCTCGATGAACTGCAGGCTCGCCCTGGACACGGTTATTTACACAGCAGTCAAGGGGAGGAGTCGTGGGTGGAGCCAAGGGTGGAGCCCTGTACAAACTCCTGAGCATTCCCAGAGCTACTCCCCTAGTGGTCGGATAACGCTACTGCGCGCTTACAATAGTATTGGTAAATACAGTGTGAATTACTACGTTACATTCACCACATTCACCCCCTGCAAAAAAATCAAGTTCAGAGGGGGTGGTGGTCTACAAAGTAAGTCTGTCCGGTGGTCAAACTGTCCACTGTGATCTGCGGAGCACCGGAGTTGCAGCCTCTTGCGGTGGCTGGATGGGTGTTGTGTGCTGGAGTACAATGGCGGACTCCAGGGAGGGTTGTGTCCGAGCTTCATACTCTTCTGGTTCGACTGGGGGCGCTGGGGGCTGGCCGGCGTGGGGGCGCGGAACTGGTGGAGCGAGCTCATGGGCTCGGGAGCGCAAGGGGGCGGAAGCATGTGGTGTAGGGTGAGGAGTCCTTCTGTGGGGGTAGAGGGGGCGCTGGATCCAGCGGGTGCCAGATCCCGGAGGGATACTGTGTCCTGGCAGCCGTCAGGGAACTCGACAAAGGCGTACTGGGGGTTGGAGTGGAGCAGGCGCACCTTCTCAACAAGGGGGTCGGTTTTGTGTGCCCTGACGTGTTTCCTCAGGAGTACCGGGCCCGGTGTCCTCAGCCATGCCGGAAGTGAGACCCCCGTGGTAGTGCCCCTGGAAAAAATGAAGAGCCTCTCGTGAGGGGTCTGATTGGTCGCTGTACATAAGAGGGACCTAATAGCGTGGAGCGCATCTGGGAGGACTTCCTGCCACTGGGAGACTTGGAGGGTCAGTAGGACGGTCTTCCAGACCGTCGCGCTCTCCCTCTCCACCTGCCCGTTCCCCCTGGGGTTGTAGCTGGTAGTCCTGCTCGAGGCAATGCCCTTGTCGAGCAGGTACTGACGCAGCTCGTCGCTCATGAAGGACGAACCCCGGTCGCTGTGCACGTAGCTGGGGAAACCAAACAGGGTGAGGAAGATGCTATGCAGGGCCCTAATGACTGTGTGTGAGGTCATGTCGGGGCACGGGATAGCAAATGGGAAACGGGAGAACTCATCTACGTTTAGAAAGTAAACATTCTTGTTAGTTGAGGGGAGTGGCCCTTTGAAATCAATCGCGAAGTATTCAAAGGGCCTAGAAGCCTTGACCAGGTGGGCCCTGTCTGGTCTATAGAAGTGCGGTTTGCACTCCGCACAGATCGGGCAGTCCCTGGTGACCGCGTTTACCTCCTCGTTGGAGAAAGGCAGGTTTCGGGCTCTGATATAGTGGGCGAGCCGGGTGACCCCCGGGTGGCAGAGGTCGTTGTGGATGACTTTCAGTCTGTCAATCTGCGCGCTGGCGCATGTCCAGCAGGATAGGGCATCCGGAGGCTCATTGAGCTTCCCGGGTCGATACTTAATATCATAGCTGTAGGTGGAGAGTTCGATCCTCCACCGAAGAATTTTATTATTTTTTATTTTGCCCCTTTGCGAGTTATCAAACATAAAGGCGACCGATCTTTGGTCGGTGATGAGGGTGAACCTCCTACCTGCGAGGTAGTGCCTCCAGTAACGAATAGCCTCCACAATGGCTTGTGCTTCTTTCTCGACTGAGGAGTGTCGGAGTTCTGAAGCAGAGAGGATACGGGAGAAAAATGCGACTGGTCTCCCTGCCTGATTTAGCGTGGCTGCTAGAGCTGCCTCTGAGGCGTCGCTCTCAACCTGGAATGGAGTGGATTCATCCACCGCCCGCATGGCCGCTTTGGCGATGTCCTCCTTGATGCAGTTGAAGGCCTGGCGTGCCTCAGCTGACAGGGGAAATCGTGTGGCCTTAAAGAGTGGGCGGGCTTTGTCCGCATATTGTGGGACCCACTGGGTGTAGTAGGAGAAGAAGCCCAAGCACCGTTTGAGGGCTTTGGGGCAATGGGGGGGGGGGGAGAGTTCTGAAGCGGGTCTGGGCCCTGGACTCTGTTTTCCACGACGTAGCCGAGGATGGCCAGTCTGTTTGTGCGGAAAAGCATTTCTCTTTGTTGTAGGTGATGTTTAATTTCTGTGCCGTCTGGAAAAAACAGTGGAGGTTGGCGTCGTGGTCCTGCTGGTCATAGCCGCAGATGGTGACATTGTCCAAGTACGGAAACGTGGCCCGCAGCCTGTACTGGTCCACCATTCGGTCCATTGCTCGTTGGAACACCGAGACCCCATTAGTGACGCCGAAGGGGACCCGGAGGAAATGGAAGAGGCGGCCATCAGCCTCGAATGCCGTGTAGTGGCGGTCCTCCGGGCGGATTGGGAGCTGGTGGTATGCAGACTTCAGATCCACCGTGGAAAAGAGCCGATACTGGGTGATCTGATTTACCATGTCTGCAATCCTGGGGAGGGGATACGCGTCGAGGAGCGTAAAGCTATTTATGGTCTGACTATAGTCGACAACCATGCGGAATTTTTCCCCGGTCTTAACGACCACCACCTAAGCTCTCCAGGGACTATTGCTGGCCTCTATAACCCCTCACTGAGAAGCCTTCGGACCTCTGATCTGATAAATACCCTATCCTACAGGCTGTATCGCCTGCTACGAGTGGCTACGGGTTTACAGTTCTTTGTGAGATTGGCGAAGAGAGGAGGGGGGAGAGTCGCAGTGTAGCGAGGCTGCAGATAGTGAGTGGGGGCAGGGGCCCGCCGAAGCCGAGGGTGAGGCTCTTAAGGTTACATTGAAAATCTAGGCCTAATAAGAGTGGCGCGCAGAGGTCGGGCAAAACGTAGAGCTGAAATTTTGAGTAGCTAGCGCCTCGGATTGTGAGTGTCGCGGCTGTGCGCCCCTGAATGGGAGCCTGAAGCAAGCGAGATAGTTTGCTGCACGGAGAAAACGGGGAGCGAACAGCATCTTACCAGGTCTGGGTGTATAAAGCTCTCAGTGCTCCCGGAGTCAAAAAGGCATGGCATGTTGTACCCGTTGATTTGGACCTCTGCCATCGAATTTCGCAGATGCTTCGGGCGTGATTGATCCAAGGTGACTGCGCCGAGTTGCGGGCCGCGTGACGAGCGCCCGGGGAGGTCGTACTCTTCCGATGAGTTGTCCGAGCGTGGAGATGCAGGTCGGGCCCTTGGATCGCACGTGGCGGGCGGCGAGGAAGATGGCATCCAAGATGGCGGCCCCCATGAGTCGCACGTGGCCGGCCGCGTGGTGGAGGTTTGCCAAGATGGCGGCCCCCATCGATCGCACGTGGTGGGAGGGGGCGGGGTCGGGGCATAGGCCGCAGCGTTTCGGGCCCCGCGGGCCTGCGGGTGTGGGGAGCGATTACTTTGTGCCGCTGGGGAGTTGGAAGCTGGGGCCCTTTTTGCGAGCCACACTCTCGTGTAGTGGCCTTTCTGCCCGCAGCTGCTGCAGGTCGCGTTGCGGGCCGGGCAGTGCTGCCGCGGGTGCTGATTCTGGCCGCAGAAATGGCAGGCTGGAGCAGTATAGTGGCTGGCTGGAGCAGCATAGTGGCTGGCTGGAGCAGCCTGGTGGCTGGGTGGCCGCGTGGCACAGGCCTGGGGGAGTCGCTGGTCAGGGGCCCATGATTGGAACGCGGGGTCCGCGGGGAACGAGGTGAGGCTGCGGAAGGAGACCTCCAACATGGTAGCAATTTCCACAGTTGTTTCTAAGTCTTGGGCCCCCTTTTCCAGCAGTCGTTGGCGCACATAATTAGACCTGAGGCCCGCTACAAAAACATCGCGTACAGCAAGTTCTCTATGTTCAGCCGCGGTAACCGCTTGATAGTTACAGTCATTAGATAGATTATTGAGCTCTCTTAAAAATTCGGCGAGTGATTCTGTAGGCTGCTGGCGGCGAGTCGTGAACACATGGCATGCGTAAACTTCGTTAATGGGCCTTACATACATCTTATCGAGTATCGCTAGCGCTGCAGTATATGAACCGGCCGAGTTTAGTTGCATAGAGATTCTGTGGCTCACCCTCGCGTGCAGTAGACTTAACTTCTGTTCCTCTGTTGTTTCGGCTGTGCTCGCTTCTGCCAGGTAGGCCTTAAAGCACCGCAGCCAGTGGGAGAAGATTTATTTGCCTCTGCATCCTGTGGGTCGAGTTCCAGGCGTCCAGGCTTGAGGGCTGATTCCATGATCGATCCTGACTGTTCTTAAGTAGATTAAATTGATAGAACCATCAATTCACGAGACACATGTTTTAAGATATGAACAGTGGTTTTAATCTACTTACTACAGAGCCAGCCTGTTACCTGTTGAACTCTCGATGAACTGCAGGCTGGCCCTGGACACGGTTATTTATACAGCAGTCAAGGGGGAGGAGTCATGGGCGGAGCCAAGGGTGGAGCCCTGTACAAACTCCTGAGCATTCCCAGAGCTACTCCCCCTAATGGTCGGATAACGCTACTGCGCTTACAATAGTATTGGTAAATACAGTGTGAATTACTACGTTACATTCACCACAACCAGTGAAATTCTTCACCAAGCTGGACACCTCCCGGAGTTTCTGGCAAATACAGCTGGACGCGTCCAGTCGGAAGCTGTGCACGTTTAACACTCTGTTCGGCCGCTATTGCTACAACTGCATGCCCTTCAGTGTCATATCAGCTTCCGAAGTATTTCATCGCATTATGGAGCAAATGATGGAGGGCATCGAGGGGGTAACAGTCTATGTGGACGACTTGATCATCTGGTCCACAATGCCCGAGGATCACATTTCCCGCCTCAGACAGGTCTTCCAGCGGATTCATAAAAATGGCCTCCAGCTCAACAGGGCCAAATGCTCATTTGGTCAATCCGCTATCAAGTTTCTGGGTGAGCACATTTCACAGCAGGGTGTGCAACCTGACGCCAACAAGGTGCTGGCAATCAATGCCATGAAGACCCCGGAGCACAAGAAGGCGGTCCTCCGCTTCCTCAGGATGGTAACTTTTCTCGGGAAATTCATTCCCAGTGGTAGGCCATATTAGGGGTATCGCGGTACCTCGGTGGGATGTACCTTATACTGTAGTATGAGTGGTAGAACCTGCCTGCTGGTTCCATCCAGCAGGCAGAGCATAAGTCTGTGTTTCACCCACAGCAGTCATTCTGTACCGGAGCTACTGGGGTAACTACTTGTTCATTAAAGCCTTCAATTGGACTACAATCTCGCTTCAGTAGTGATTGATCGTGCATCAATTTAATTAACAAAATTGAAGAATGGCTGCTATCTGCATCAAGCCAGAGTGTCTACAAATCAACCCCCACGCGGCAAATGCAGCAGCAACTTTTAAACCTTGGCTGGCATGTTTCAACGGGTACATCAGGACGGCCCCAACTACCGACACGGAGGAACAGAAAATGCAAGTCCTCCACTCAAGGGTGAGCCCAGAAATCTACACGCTTATCGAAGACGCAGACGGTTTTGAGGACGCAATGACTTTATTAAAAGAGCACTACGTCCGCACTGTGGACATTCCTCTCCTCACAGGCCATGTGCTATTCATGGGGGCAGCCATCGTGGATGACATCTCAGGACCCCGACTCGGCTGGCCATGTACCACCTGATAAGAGCTCCCAGCCGGCCATGTGTGATTCATGGGGGCAGCCATCTTGGATGACCTCTCAGGACCCCGACTTGGGTGGCCGTGTATCGCCCGACGAGATCTCTCAGCTTCCGCCATGACTCGCCTCAGTGACACTGGACCAGTCTCGGCCCCGAACTCTTTCAACCGCTACGACGTTGGTACTCATCAACGGGCACAAGACATCCTGCTTGATCGACTCTGGGAGCACGGAGAGCTTCATCCATCCCAATACGGTAAGACACTGCTCCCTTGCTGTACACCCGATTAAATAAAAGATCTCCCTGGCGTCTGGGTCCCATTCTGTGGAGATCCGGGGGTACTGCATAGCCAACCTCACGGCCCAGGGCGTGGAGTTCAATAATTTCCGACTCTACGTCCTCCCCCATCTCTGCGCTGACACACTCCTGGGACTGGACTTCCAGTGTAACCTGCAAAGTTTAACGTTCAAATTCGGCGTCCCCATACCCCCCCCCCCCCCCCCCCCCTCACTGTCTGCAGCCTCGCGATCCTCAAGGTCGAGCCGCCTTCCCTGTTTGCAAACCTTACCCCCGATTGCAAACCCGTCGCCACCAGGAGCAGACAGTACAGTGCCCAGGACCAGACCTTCATTAGGTCGGAAGTCCAACGGTTACTAAAGGAAGGTATTATCGAGGCTAGCAACAGCCCCTGGAGAGCTCAGGTTTTGGTTGTAAAGACCGGGGAGAAGCATAGGATGGTCATAGACTACAGTCAGACCATCAACAGGTATACGCAGCTCGACGTGTACCCTCTTCCCGGCATATCGGAAATGGTAAACCAGATAGCGCAATACAAGGTTTTCTCCACAGTAGACCTTAAATCAGCCTACCACCAGCTCCCCATTCGCCCGGACGACCGCAAGTACACTGCATTCGAAGCAGATGGGCGGCTCTACCACTTTCTAAGGGTTCCCTTTGGTGTCACAAATGGGGTCTCGGTCTTCCAACGGGAGATGGACCGAATGGTTGACCAGTACGGTCTGCGGGCCACGTTCCTGTACCTCGACAATGTCACCATCTGCAGCCATGCCCAGCAGGACCACGACACCAACTTCCGCAAATTCCTCCATACCGCAAAAATCCTTAACTTAACAAGGACAAATGCTTGTTTAGCACCAATCGCCTAGCCATCCTCAGCTACGTAGTGCATGATGGAGTCGTAGGCCCAGATCCTGAATGCATGCACCCCCGCATGGAGTTTCCCCTCCCCGCTGCACCAAGGCCCTGAAACGTTGCCTGGACTTCTTTTCTTATTACGCCCAGTAGGTCCCCAATTATGCGGACAAGGCCCGCCCACTAATCCAGTCCACGGTTTTTCCCCTATCGGCAAAGGCCCGCCAGGCTTTCAGTCGCATCAAAGCAGATATCACCAGGGCGACGATGCACGCAATCGATCAGTCCCTCCCTTTCCAGGTGGAGAGCGACGCATCAGTCGTAGCTCTGGCTGCGACCCTCAATCAGGCGGGCAGACCCATGGCCTTCTTTTCACGCACCCGCCATGCCTCAGAAATCCACCATTCCCCCATTGAGTAGGAGGCCCAAGCCATTGTCGATGCTGTGTGGCATGGGAGGCATTACCTGGCCGGCAGGAGATTCACTCTCCTCACTGACCAACTGTCGGTAGCCTTCATTTTTGACAATGCACAGCGGGGCAAAATTAAGAATGATATGATCTTACGGTGGAGGATCGAGCTCTCCACCTATAATTACGAGATCTTGCATCCTCCCGTGAAGCTCAACGAGCCTCCTGATGCCCTGTCCTGCGGCACTTGTGCCAGTGTACAAGTAGACCGACTCAGGACCCTCCACCGTCATTAAAGCCCTCCACAGCATCTTTACCCTGTTCGGTTTCCCCGCCTACATTCATAGCGATAGGGGATCCTCCTTCATGAGTGACGAGCTGCGTCAATTCCTGCTCAGCAAGGGCATTGCCTCCAGCAGGACGACCAGTTACAACTCCCGGGGAAACGGGCAGGTAGAGAGGGAGAACGGAACGGTCTGGAAGGCCGTCCTACTGGCCCTATGGTCCAAGAATCTCCCAGTGTCCCATTGGCAGGAGGTCCTCCCCGATGAACTTCACTCCATCCGATCACTACTGTGCACTACTACCAAAGAAACACCTCATGAACGTCTCCTTGCCATCCCTCGGAAGTCCTCCTCGAGGACCTCGCTCCCAACATGACTGGCAGCCCCCGGACCGGTCCTACTCCGCAAACACGTACGGGCCCACAAGTCGGACCCACTGGTTGAGAGGGTACATCTCCTCCATGCTAACCCCCAGTACGCCAATGCGGCACACCCTGACGGCCGACAAGACACGGTCTCCCTCCGGGATCTGGCCCCGGCTGGATCCCCCCCCCCCCCACCAACCCCAACCATTTTTTCACCTGCGCACACCACCACAGCCCCCTTCCCAGGAGGATCCGTCCTCCCACTGGCCCCATCCGGATGCGATGAAGCTGAAGACGACACACTCCCAGAGCCACGGATGCCCGAGCCGAAGCCAGCATCACCGCCGGGACTGCGACGATCGCAGAGGACGGCCAGGGCCCCCGACCGGCTGATAGTTTCATTGTAAAATGAACTTGTAAATAATTGTCTGTAAATATGTGTATTGCATGCAAAGGCACCGAAGGGTACCGCTATAACCTATACCACTGTAAAAGCAAGGCCACCACCCCCGCCGGACTCTTTTTTACACAGGGGGTGAATGTGGTAGGCTATATTAGGGGTATCGCAGTACCTAGGTGGGATGTACCTTATGCTGTAGTATGAGTGGTAGAACCTGCCTGCTGGTTCCGCCCAGCAGGCGGAGCATAAGAGACTGTGTTTCACCCACAGCAGTCATTCTGTACTGGAGCTGCTGGGGTAACTACTTGTTCATTAAAGCCTTCAATTGGACTACAATCTCGCTTCAGTAGTGATTGATCGTGCATCAGCAGCCCACACCACGGCCCTCCGGCATCTTGTAAAGAAGCCAACAGTGTTCTCGTGGCTGCCCGTCCATGAAAAGGAGTGGCTCGAGCTAAAGGCGAAGCTCACCACAGCCCCAGTACTGGCGTTCTTTGACCCAACCAAGGACACCAAGATATCTACTGACACTAGCCAGGACAGCATTGGGGCGGTGCTCCTCCAGCGAGACAACTCCTCGTCCTGGGCTCCAGTGACATATGCCTCCAGGGCCATGGCGCCGACCAAGCCAACGGTATGCCTAGATTGAGAAGGAGTGCTTGGGTCTCCTGACAGGAATAGTCAAGTTTCATGACTGCGTATATGGCCTGCCGAAGTATACGGTGGAAACAGACCATAGGCCTTTAGTCCACATAATCTAGAAAGATTTCAATGACATGAAATGTCGGCTACAGCGAAGTCTTCTTCGTCTTCGCCGATATGACTTCAAACTTGTCTACACACCGGGTTAGGAGCTGATTATCGCGGATGCCCTATCCCGGTCCATCACCACGCCGTGTGAACAGGGCGACTTCATCTGCCACATAGAGGCACAGGTGCAGTTGTCTGCCAGCAACCTACCAGCCACTGATGAACGAGTGGTCCAAATACGTGAAGAAACTGCCAAGGATCCTCTACTGCAGCGTGTGATGCAACACCTCGCCCATGGCTGGCAAAAGGGTAATGACCCCAGTTCTTCAACGTTAAGGATGAGTTAACGGTCATTGAGGGAATCCTTCTTAAACTGGATAGGATCGTCATTCCTCAAAGCATGCGAGCTACGGTGCTCGGACAGATCCATGAGGGTCTCCTTGGGGTCGAAAAATGTCGACGCAGAGATCGGGAGGTGGTTTATTGGCCGAGCATCAACCAGGATATTGCTGACACGGTCCTCAACTGCCCAACCTTCCCGAAGTTTCAGCCAGCTCAGCCCAAGGAAACGCTGCAACAGCACGAGATTGTGACCTCTCTGTAGTCTAAAGTGGGGGTAGATCTCTTTCACGCCGATGAGCGTGATTATGTGCTCTTGGTCGACTACTTCTCCAGCTACCCGGAGGTGGTGAAGTTGTCGGACCTCACGTCCAAGTCAGTCATCAAAGCCTGCAAAGAGACGTTTGCCAGACACGGGATACCACTCACAGTAATGAGTGGCAACGGCCCATGTTTCTACAGCCAGGAGTGGTCCGATTTTGCGCGATCCTCTAACTTCAGACACATCACCACCAGCCCCCATTACCCGCAATCAAATGGGAAGGCCGAGAAAGGGCAGACTCAGCCTCCGATTTCAACTTGGCACTGCTGGCTTACAGGGCAACCCCTCTGTCGACTAGTTTGTCTCCGGCGCAGATGCTCGTGAAACGCAACCTGAGGACAACTGTTCCAGCCATTCACATTCCAGGCCTTGACCAACTCACAGTGCTGCAAAAGGTGCATCGGTCCAGGGACCAGCAGATCACATATGATGCTCATGCCACGGATCTGCCCGCGCTGGCTCCAGCAGATGTTGTTCGCGTCCAGTTGGTCGGCCCCAGCTGTTGTTATCAGGAAGGCCGCCCCAAGGCCTTTCATTGTTCAAATGGCTGATGGCTCTATTCTCTGGCACAACAGGAGGGCGCTGCGGAGAGTTCCCCGCCCACCGCCTAACCGCATTACTCCGCCGGTTATCATGCCTCCACCGGATGTCTCCTGCCACGAGGCCACCGATCTGCCAGCGACCCCGCCTGTCCACAACACCGCCGCAATGCCAGCAATCCCGGCTGACCAAGTGCCGGCGTCTCCTGCTCCACCTCTGCGGCGATCGACAAGAATTCATCGCCCGCCTCAAAGACTGAATCTGCAGACTTTACTCTTGTAAATTTTGTTCAGTTTGCTCTGTATCTACACGATAGACACCTTCCAATGTACATATGTTCATTAACTCACCACTTGTACATAGTCAGGCATGTATATACCTTCACGTTCCAAAACTTATCTTTAAAAAAGGGGGAGATGTCATAATATCCACTCATGTATATAATGAGATGCAGACAGGCAGTGATTGACACACAGGACGACCAATGAACACACAACACAGAACAACCAATCACCAGACAGGACACCACCACCATAAAGCCCACAGGGCATTAAGACTCTCCCTCTCTCAGGACCCAGATACTGAGACAGTCAGAGTGCACAAGTTAGTGGGCACTACTGCCATGTGGTAGCTAGTAAGTCTGGTCGAGCCACTAAGAGGTCATCAGTAGGATTAGTAGAGTGTCAACCCACAGCTGAACATTGTTGCTCTGTTTATCTGGTTCTAAATATGGTCGCCTTCCTGAATCCTAATTATGTTTTGCTCTAGAGTCGCCAGGTATCTTTCGATACTGCCACAAGGTTCAAACCCGAATACTGATCAAAGACCAATGCATCAGTTCAAAATCAATATTATTTATTTACACGTACAGTAATATCTACTCATGCACAAATACCATAAACTAAACTATCTCTAACACTAATGCCTATACTTAACTTTGGGTGCCCAATAGTCAGAGGAACAATGGTCGTTGTTCAGATCTGAGGCTGTTGGGTGCGAAGGTATACAGGAGAACAGCTAAGGTCGTCCGTCTGATTGCGAGCGTTGACCTTGGACTTACTTGCTTCTGGTGCAGCTGGTGGACAGGTCTCTCCGCTTCGAGAGCCGAGTCCAAGAGAGCGATTCTCTCTCGGGGTCTTCTTTTTATACCCAAAGGGGGTTCGCGCGCTTTTGGGCGGGCCTTGAACTTGGTCCCAATCAATTGGACCGCATCTTGATCACTGGTATTGATCTCGACCAATAAAGGGGTGGGTGCCCTGATGGCTGGGCGTGTCTTTGGTGGCCGTTGGCCTTGCTTTGTTTTTGTCTTTCTGGCGCCGGGGTGTCTGCTATAGTATCGGTTACTTGAATGTTATTCCTATGTTCCCGGAGATGGGCCATCAATATGCTATTTGACCTACAGTTTGAGTCTCGTCTGGGAGTTGCCTTCTCAATACGCATCCAGGCTCTGTGCCTGTCTGCTTTCTTAGCATTGTCCATGTTTCCCTATAGTCTTTGCAAACATCCATTTTGTGTTCTGGAAGTGGCCATCCCAGATGGCTACAACATGTACAGCAGTTCATAGTTAAATAAAACAGTATTAGATGACCTCCGGTGTCAGATGTTTGTTTCTAGCTTCCCTGCATCCAGTTGCAGTCAACGTCGAACCAACCTGCCCATCCCCCCCCCCCCCGCCCCCCCCAACCCCCACCCATTTCTTCTTAGCTTCCTGTTTTTCCTAAATAGCATGCATCTTTAAATATTCAGGTACTAGTCTCATCATCCAGCAGCCATGTCTCTGTAATGGCTGTCAGGTCATACATATTTATTTCTATTTGTGCTGTCAATTCATCTGTTTTGTTATGCTGTGTGCATTCAAACAGCCTTCAGTTCTGTGTTTTAACTTCTCGTCCTATCTGCTAGTGGACTCAGGTTTGTACACTCTGTCCCTTCCTACCGCATTCTGATTGTCATTTTACTTATTATGACTTTGCTCTTTTTTCATGTCTTCTATATTTAATTTATCAGATCTTTACCAACTTGATCCCTTGCTCCCACTATTTAGTTCAAAACCCTCTCTACTGCCCTAGTTATACAACTCGCCAGAATATTAGTCCCAACATGGTTCAGATGCAGACCATTCCAATGTTACAGCTACCATTTTCCCACGACTGGTGCCACGCAAGAACACTATTCACGAAGCCCTATGCTGCTCTTGCTCATGTATTGGCCCCTTGTTCCGCACTTAACCAATCATTGTTTGTCGATGTATCATTTGTCAATGTTCTCTGTTGATTATTCTCTGTCTACTAAGTACGTACTGTGTATGTTCCTTCGGCCGCAGAAAAATACTTTTCACTGTACTTTGGCTATTGTGACAAATCAAATCAAATCAATGTTCCATGCATCAAAATTCATTTCTCCCACATCGATCTTTGAGCCACATATTTAACTCTCAAATCTGATTTATCCTACGTGAATTTGCTTGTGGCTCAGGTAATAATCCATAAACTATTGCCTTTGAAGTTCTGCTTCTTAATTTATTCCCCAGCTATTCATACTTCCTCAACAGAACCTCGCTCCTAATTCTACTTACGTCGTTGGCACCTCAATAGACCAAGAAGAAAATTACTGTTAGAAATCTTGACAGATTCATCCTCTTTGCCAACTTGTTTATAGGTCTCACCATACAATCAACATGTCCTGGAACTCAACATTTAAAAAAATAAATTTAGAGTACCCAATTATTTTTGTCCAATTACGGGGTAATTTAGCGTAACCAATCCACCTACCTTGCACACCTTTGGTTATGGGGTGAGACCCACGCAGACACGGGGAGAATGCGCAAACTCCACACGCAGTGACCCTGGGCCGGGATCGAACACGGGTCCTCAGCGCCATGAGGCAGCAGTGCTAACCACTGCACCGCCCCGAACTCAAAGTTAAAGTACATATAGGTCACCGTTTTTTAGATGAATGAAAGGCAGCACAGCATCCCTTTCTAAAAAGCAAAAGCTCTGTTCCCTTGATTCATAGAAATTGCATCGCATCCAACTAATAGTAGATACAGCAAACTTGAATGATGGAATATCTGCCATTTCCTCTCATTCATCTCTTGCCAAGTTCCATGTGTAGGAATTGATTGAAACAGAATTGACGTGCACATTCACACATTGTTTCTGTCATGTTCTCTGTATGCATGGATTGCAAGGTCTTTGTAGTTGAAGAGATCAGAGAACATGGCTTTGTAAATGCAAAAAACTGTTAATTAACTAAATCACTAAAGGGTTTCCATGATGTAAGATTACAATTGGATATTACGGCTAAAGACAAACAACTATGGTTAATTCTTATTAATTCACGTTGACTCAGGAGCTGTTCAATATGTGATTGTACTCTGTGCTTGTTGTTCAGATTCTGTCTCTCTGTGCTGTCCAAGAGATTACCTCAGATCGCCATGAGGCCTGTTTTCCAGTGACCTACTCCTGTCACCACGCCACCTGTAGTCGGATGCTAGAATCTCAGTCTATGCATTCTGCACCTATCTTTACTTACAGTTCGGTTATTAAATTTTTAAAAATATACATTTAGAGTACCCAATTATTTTTTTACAATAAAGAGGCAATTTAGCATGGCCAATCCACCTAACCTGCACATCTTTGGGTTGTGGGGCTTAAACCCAGGCAGACACGGGGAGAATGCAAACTCCACACGGACTGTGACCCAGGGCCAGGATTCGAACCCCGGTCCTCCCACCGTGCCGCCCTCAGTTATTAAATTGTACAGAAATAATATTCTACATATTACAGTTTCTGTGTTCCCAAATCCAGAATGAGGCGCAATATTAACTAAAATCACCAAATGGAGCAGCCTCAGATCTCCACATCATGACAATCCCCCAAATGCAAGAGTAAACCCCTATGATGTGAATTAAGAGGGCAATTCTAATTCTAGTAAACATGGTTACCTGAAAACTGGAACCAAAACAAGTTAAAAACTAAAAATATCTAATTTCGAATTCCTCAAATAGGATTTGAAAATTTGGACACTTAATGACAGAATGGAATGATCTGATTCCTATTAACTGAACAACTGCGGAACATGGATCTGTCTTTTTCAAAACTGGTCCATTTTAATCAACTCAATTTACTAATTTGCCATTTTATGAGATCTGTTCAGATGTGATGCTATTTTGGAGCCACATAGTGTCACTATAGCCACATTTATTTTTATAAAATAAAGAAATGGTCTTTAAATAGCAAAAAAACAAACTCCAGTGGATGCTGGAATTCTTAAATAACAGAAAATGCTGAAGCTTCTCCACAGATCGGGCAGCACCTGTGAGGAGAGAAAAGAGCTCATGTTTCAAGTCCAAATGACCCTTTGTCAAAGCCCGTGGTCATCTGGACTCAAAACGGGCAGCACGGAAGCATAGTGGTTCGCACAATTGCTTCACAGCTCCAGGGTCCCAGGTTCGATTCCCGGCTTGGGTCACTGTCTGTGCGGAGTCTGCACGTTCTCCCCGTGTGTGCATGGGTTTCCTCCGGGTGCTCCGGTTTACAGGTGCAGGTTAGGTGGATTGGCCATGCTAAATTGCCCTTAGTGTCCAAATTGCCCTTAGTGTTGGTGGGGTTACTGGGTTGTGGGGATAGGCTGGAGGTGTGGGCTTGGGTAGGGTGCTTTTTCCAAGAGCCGGTGCAGACTCGATGGGCTGAATGGCCTCCTTCTGCACTGTAAATTCTATGATTCTATGAAACATTAGCTCTTTTCTCTCCCTACAGATGCTGCCAGACCTGCTGAGATTTTCTAGCATTTTCTCTTTGGTTTCAGATTCCAGCATCCGCAGCAATTTGCTTTTATAACAGAGTTAACATTTCAGGTTGATGACCTTACATCAGAACTGTAGATAACCCCTTGCTCTGCTTACAGAGAAAGGCATAGAATATGCTCTTTCAGAGAAGCTAATGGCTTCCATAATAACAAGTCTAATTATTGAAACTGTATTATCAAACCTTCAGAGTCACAAAATACTGCAGTGCAGAAGAGGCCCTTCAGCCCATCTCGCCCAACATGGTTCAGATGCACCAACACATGAGAGACAGCTGACCTGTCTACCTAATCCCATTTGCCATCTTTGACCCACAGCCTTGAATGTTAGAACGTGCCAAGTGCTAATCCAGGTATGTTTTAAACGATGTGAGGCAACCTGCCTCCACCATCCTCCCAGGCAGTGCATTCCAGACCGTCACCACCCTCTGGGTGACAAGGTTTTCCTTTAAAAAAACCCTAAACCTCCTGCCCCTCACCTTGAACTTGTGAACCCCTCGATGCGGAGATGTCGGCGTTGGACTGGGGTGAGCACAGTAAGACGTTTTACAACACCAGGTTAAAGTCCAACAGGTTTGTTTCAAACACTAGCTTTCGGAGCACTGCTTCTTCACCTAAGGAAGGAGCAGTGCTCCGAAAGCTAGTGTTTGAAACAAACCTGTTGGTCTTTAACCTGGTGTTGTAAGATTTCTTATTGTGTCCCCTCGTAACTGAACCTTTAACTAAGGGGAACAACTGCTCCCTATCCACCTTGTCCATGCCCCTCATAATCTTGTACACCTCGATCAGGTTCTCCCCATCAGTCTTCTCTGCTCCAGCGAAAACAACTGATGCCTAACCAACCTCTGTTCATAACTTAAATGTTCTAGCCCAGGCAGCATTCCGGGAATCGCCTCCAGACCCGCTCCAGTGCAATCACACCCTTCCTATAATGTGGCAATCAGAATTGCGCATGGTACTCCAGCTGTGGCCTCACCAAAGTTCTATAAACTCCATCATAACCTCCCTGCTTTTGTAATTTATGCCTCGATTGATAATGACAAGTGTCTCATATGCATTGATATGCAAAATCACATTCTCAGTGAATGTTTGAATGAGAATCAGGCAATAATGCTTTGGCAACGTAGTGGTTGTGGGGTTGGATCAGTGCATCATTGGTTGAGACTGAGACTGGGAGCAGACCGCTCTAAAGAGTGATGCTGGGAGCCAAGACATCAGAGGGGAATGAGGCGGGAAGAGGAGCACTCAGAGAGAGTGACATTGGGAGCAGACTGTTGTGAAGAGTGAGACTGGGAATTGAGTGGAATGAAAAGCAAGGCCTCGAATGAGCGGCCTCTCTGACTGAAAATGTAAACTGAATGGATGGAAAAGAATCGCACAGTGATTTCACAACACAAAAGGTACACTGGTAAGTCTAAAGGAAAACATTAAAATAATTTAAGAAACCTGAAAAGTAAGTGAGATTGATCATTGACATAAGCACTAAAATGTAACTGAATTTGATATAATGCATTAACGTTAACTTATCTTTTTTTATATATTGTGTAATTAATCATGTAATTACAATCGCTGTTTAATGAATCAGATCTGGAAGAATAAAGTTGAAATTAAATAAAGAGCTAATTTCATGAAGAGTTCACATTTTTCATTAGATTAAATATAAATATATGGATAATAAGAGTTAGTAATTAAAACATTTAAGTTTATCTTGATAAAATGGTGGTGCCAGCTCAAAGTAAGGAGAACAAAGAACAAAAAAAATTACAGCACAGGAACAGGCCCTTCGGCCCTCCCAGCCTGCGCCGATCCAGATCCTTTATCTAAACCTGCCGCCTATTTTCCAAGGATCTACTTCCCTCTGTTCCCTGCCTGTTCATGTATCTATCTAGATGCATCTTAAATGATGCTATCGTGCCCGCCTCTACCACCTCCGCTGGCAAAGTGTTCCAGGCACCCACCACCGTCTGCGTAAAAAACTTTCCACGAACATCTCCCTTAAACTTTCCCCCCTCACCTTGAAATGGTGACCCCTTGTAATTGACAGCCATCACTCTTGGAAAAAGCTTGTTGCTATCCACTCTGTCCATACCTCTCATAATTTTTTTTTAAAAATAATTTTATTAAGATTTTCACAAAATATAAACAATAAAACAATATTATCCAACAACCATAGTAAAAACCAAAGAACAAAAACCAACCCCCCCCCCCCCCCCCACCCCAGCAACTACAAAAACAAACAAAAGAAAACAACAAAAAGGAGAGAGATAACACCCGCCACATCCAACAAACCCTTGTACACAATTCTCCCTCCCACCGAACCAAACCCCCCCCGGGTTGCTGCTGTTGCCGGCCTATTTCCCTACCGTTCCGCCAGGAAGTCCAGGAAAGGCTGCCATCACCTAAAGAACCCTTGCACCGACCCTCTCAGGGCGAATTTCACCCTCTCCAACTTAATGAACCTCGCCATGTCATTGATCCAGGCCTCCACGCTTGGGGGCCTCGCATCCTTCCACTGAAGCAAAATCCTACGCCGGGCTACTAGGGACGCAAAGGCCAGAACACCGGCCTCTTTCGCCTCCTGCACTCCCGGCTCCGCTGCTACCCTAAATATCCCAGAGGGATCAGTTCTGGGTCCTCTGCTGTTTGTGATTTTCATTAACGACTTGGATGAGGGAGTTAAAGGGTGGGTCAGTAAATTTTCAGATTGGTGGAGTTGTGGATAGTGAGGAGGGCTGTTGTCGGCTTCAAAGAGACATAGATAGAATGCAGAGCTGGGCTGAGAAGTGGCAGATGGAGTTTAACCCTGACAAGTGTGAGGTTGTCCATTTTGGAAGGAAAAATATGAATGCGGAATACAGGGTTAACGGTAGGGTTCTTGGCAATGTGGAGGAGCAGAGAGATCTTGGGGTCTATGTTCATAGATCTTTGAAAGTTGCCACTCAAGTGGATAGAGCTGTGAAGAAGGCCTATGGTGTGCTAGCGTTCATTAGCAGAGGGATTGAATTTAAGAGCCGTGAGGTGATGATGCAGCTGTACAAAACCTTGGTCAGGCCACATTTGGAGTACTGTGTGCAGTTCTGGTCGCCTCATTTTAGGAAGGATGTGGAAGCTTTGGAAAAGGTGCAAAGGAGATTTACCAGGATGTTGCCTGGAATGGAGAGTAGGTCATACGAGGAAAGGTTGAGGGTGCTAGGCCTTTTCTCATTAGAACGGAGAAGGATGAGGGGCGACTTGATAGAGGTTTATAAGATGATTAGGGGAATAGATAGAGTAGACAGTCAGAGACTTTTTCCCCGGGTGGAACACACCATTACAAGGGGACATAAATTTAAGATAAATGGTGGAAGATATAGAGGGGATGTCAGATGTAGGTTCTTTACCCAGAGAGTAGTGGGGGCATGGAATGCACTGCCTGTGGAAGTAGTTGAGTCGAAAACATTAGGGACCTTCAAGCGGCTATTGGATAGGTACATGGATTAGGGTAGAATAATGGAGTGTAGGTTAACTTCTTAAGGGCAGCACGGTAGCATTGTGGATAGCACAATTGCTTCACAGCTCCAGGGTCCCAAGTTCGATTTCGACTTGGGTCACTGTCTGTGTGGAGTCTGCACATCCTCCCCGTGTGTGCGTGGGTTTCCTCCGGGTACTCCGGTTTCCTCCCACAGTCCAAAGATGTGTAGGTTGGGTGGATTGGCCGTGAAAAATTGTCCAAAATTCTATGATTAACCTAGGACAAAACTTCGGCGCAACATCGTGGGCCGAAGGGCCTGTTCTGTGCTGTATTTCTCTATCTCTATCTATCTAGAGGAAATGGCTGAGGAACTGAACAGGTTTTTTGGGTCGGTCTTCACAGTGGAAGACACAAATAACATGCCAGCGACTGATAGAAATGAGGCTATGACAGGTGAGGACCTTGAGAGGATTGTTATCACTAAGGAGGGAGTGATGGGCAAGCTAATGGGGCTAAAGGTAGACAAGTCTCCTGGCCCTGATGGAATGCATCCCAGAGTGCTAAAAGAGATGGCTAGGGAAATTGCAGATGCACTAGTGATAATTTACTGAAATTCACTAGACTCTGGGGTGGTCCCGGTGGATTGGAAATTAGCAAACGTGACGCCACTGTTTAAAAAAGGAGGTAGGCAGAAAGCAGGAAATTATAGGCCAGTGAGTTTAACTTCGGTAATAGGGAAGATGCTGGAATCTATCATCAAGGAAGAAATTGCGAGGCACCTGGATAGAAATTGTCCCATTGGGCAGACGCAGCATGGGTTCGTTAAAGGCAGGTCATGCCTAACTAATTTAGTGGATTTTTGAGGACATTACCAGATAACGGGGAGCCGATGAATGTGGTATATCTGGATTTCCAGAAAGCCTTTGACAAGGTGCCACACAAAAGGTTGCTGCATAAGATAAAGATGCATGGCATTAAGGGTAAAGTAGTAGCATGGATAGAGGATTGGTTAATTAATAGAAAGCAAAGAGTTGGGATAAATGGGTGTTTCTCTGGTTGGCAATCAGTAGCTAGTGGTGTCCCTCAGGGATCCGTGTTGGGCCCACAATTGTTCACAATTTACATTGATGATTTGGAGTTGGGGACCAAGGGCAATGTGTCCAAGTTTGCAGATGACACTAAGATGAGTGGTAAAGCGAAAAGTGCAGAGGATACTGGAAGTCTGCAGAGGGATTTGGATAGGTTAAGTGAATGGGCTCGGGTCTGGCAGATGGAATACAATGTTGACAAATGTGAGGTTATCCATTTTGGTAGGAATAACAGCAAACGGGATTATTATTTAAACGATAAAATATTAAAGCATGCCGCTGTTCAGAGAGACTTGGGTGTGCTAGTGCATGAGTCACAGAAGGTTGGTTTACAAGTGCAACAGGTGATTAAGAAGGCAAATGGAATTTTGTCCTTCATTGCTAGAGGGATGGAGTTTAAGACTAGGGAGGTTATGTTGCAATTGTATACGGTGTTAGTGCGGCCACACCTGGAGTATTGTGTTCAGTTTTGGTCTCCTTACTTGAGAAAGGACGTACTGGCGCTGGAGGGTGTGCAGAGGAGATTCACTAGGTTAATCCCAGAGCTGAAGGGGTTGGATTATGAGGAGAGGTTGAGTAGACTGGGACTGTACTCGTTGGAATTTAGAAGGATGAGGGGGGATCTTATAGAAACATTTAAAATTATGAAGGGAATAGATAGGATAGATGCGGGCAGGTTGTTTCCACTGGCGGGTGACAGCAGAACTAGGGGGCATAGCCTCAAAATAAGGGGAAGTAGATTTAGGACTGAGTTTAGGAGGAACTTCTTCACCCAAAGGGTTGTGAATCTATGGAATTCCTTGCCCAGTGAAGCAGTTGAGGCTCCTTCATTACATGTTTTTAAGGTAAAGATAGATAGTTTTTTGAAGAATAAAGGGATTAAGGGTTATGGTGTTCGGGCCGGAAAGTGGAGCTGAGTCCACAAAAGATCAGCCATGATCTAATTGAATGGCGGAGCAGGCTCGAGGGGCCAGATGGCCTACTCCTGCTCCTAGTTCTTATGTTCTTATGTTCTTATCTATCGCGAGTCCCCAGCCTGGCTCAACCCTGGATCCTACCACCCTCGACACCGTGCTTGCTACCCTCTTCCAAAAGTCCCCCAACGCTGGGCATGCCCAGAACATATGGGCATGGTTCGCTGGGCTCCCCGAGCACCTAGTACACCTATCCTCACCCCCAAAGAACCTGCTCACCCTCATCCCGGTCATATGAGCCCTATGCAGCACTTTGAACTGTGTGAGGCTAAGCCTCGCACAAGAAGAGGAGGAGTTCACCCTTTCCAGGGCATCCGCCCACGTCCCCTCCTCAATCTCCTCACCCAGCTCCTCTTCCCATTTACCCTTCAGCTCCTCCACCGAGGCCTCATCCACCTCCTGCCTAACATGGTACACGTCCGAAATCTTCCCTCCTCCCGAAAGCACCCTGTCCCGATCCCCCACTGGGGCTACACAGGGAACCCCGCCACTTGCCACCTGGCAAACGCCCTAACCTGCATGTACCTAAACATGTTCCCGGGGGAGCCCAAACTTCCCCTCCAACTCACCCAGGCTCGCAAACCTCCCATCTACAAACAGGTCCCTCAACCTCCTTATACCTGCCCTGTGCCAGCTAAGAAACCCCCCATCAACGCTCCCTGGGACAAACCGGTGACTCCCCCGTATCGGGGACTCCATCAAGCCCCCCACCTCCCCCCTATGCCGTCTCCATTGCCCCCTAATTTTCAGGTAGCGGCAACAGCGCCGTTACCAGCGGCTTCAGGCTCGTATTCACACAGGACACCATCTCCATCCTCTTCCATGCTGCCCCCTCCCCGTCCATTACCCACTTACGCACCATTGCTGTGTTGGCAGCCCAGTAATACCCACACAGGTTGGGCAGTGCCAGCCCCCTCCCCCCCCCCCCCCCCCCCCCCCCAACCCTGCCCCGCTCCAAAAACACCCTTCTCACCCTCGGGGTCCCGTGTGCCCATACAAACCCCGTGATGCTCCTGTTGACTCTCCTAAAAAAAGGCCTTCGGGATAAGGATGGGGAGGCACTGGAGCAGGAACAAAGACCTTGGGAGCACCGTCATCTTGACGGACTGCACCCTACCCGCCAGCGACAGCGGTAGCATATCCCACCTTTTAAACTCCTCCTCCATTTGCTCCACCAGCCTTGTGAGGTTAAGCTTGTGCAGGGCCCCCCAGCTCCTGGCCACCTGGACTCCCAGATACCTAAAGCTCCTCCCTGTCTGCTTCAGTGGGAGCCTACCAATCCCCTCCTCCTGATCCCCCGGGTGCACAACGAACAGCTCCCTCTTACCCAGGTTGAGCTTATACCCAGAAAAGCCCCCAAATTCGCTGAGAATACTCATCACCTCCGACATTGCCCCCACCGGGTCCGCCACGTATAGCAACAGGTCGTCCGCATAAAGCGACACTCGATGCTCCTCCCCACCCCGCACTAGGCCCCTCCAGTTCCCCGACTCCCTCAGCTCATGTCCAGGGGCTCAATTGCCAACGCAAAGAGCAAGGGGGACAGGGGACACCCATGTCTCGTCCCCCGGTGCAGCCGAAAGTACTCCGACCTCCTCCTATTCGTGGCTACACTCGCCATTGGGGCCTCATAGAGCAGCCTCACCCAACGGACAAACCCCTCCCCAAACCCAAAAATTTCCAACACCTCCCACAGATACCCCCACTCAACCCTATCAAAGGCCTTCTCTGCGTCTAATGCCACCACTATCTCCGCCTCCCCTTCCACAGCCGGTATCATAATGACATTCAGAAGCCTTCGTATGTTGCTATTCAACTGCCTTCCCTTTACAAACCCCATCTGGTCCTCGTGAATGACCCCCGGCACACAATCCTCTATCCTTGTAGCTAAGATCTTCGCTAACAGCTTGGCGTCTACGTTTAGCAGCGAGATCAGCCTATATGACCCACACTGCAGGGGGTCCTTGTCCCGCTTAAGGATCAAGGAAATCAGCGCCCGTGACACAGTTGGGGGCAAAGCCCCCCCACCTTGCCTCATTAAAGGTCCGAACTGTAGCCACCGAAGTTGGCCATTCCCTCAATACAAAATGGAGGAACGCAAAGCTTGTAGGTTAAAATGGACAATGTTTGCAGCACAAGCAGGCTGCACCAAGCCAATATGTATTCCGTCTGCTAAGAGAGCAGACAGCACCGAAACGAACATTCCGCATACTAATGAGGCAATCTCCGGGATAGTTAACATAGCAATGGAACAATCCCAGGGACAATGGACACAAATAGAGAAGTGATTGCAACAGTGTATGGGAAACCAGACACCCCGGCACCAGGGGGATTAAAAAATAAAGCACCTGAAGGCCCGCCCAGTAGCCGAGAGACAGCCTCAGTATTGGGGGGATTCAAACAAATCGATTGGGAAGAGACCCAATCGATTCCCAGCAGGTAAAGGGTCCGCCCATAAGGGCGTGAAGCCCTAGGACCTATAAAAGACAGGTCCCACACTTAGTTTGTTCTTCTTGACCAGCCGTCCTCTCTGGACCAGCCCCTCGACCAGCTTTTACCAAAGAAGACCTTGACCGAGAGAGAGGAGAGGTTTGGAACAGCAGCCGCCAGCAAGTAAGTGTCTCACAACGATCGCTACCAGAGATAGACACTCCTGACCTCTTTTTAACCCGTACCAACCTGAAGTCTGCAGACCAGAGTAGAGCAAGCGGCCTTGTCCCCTGATCCGGCAGTTCCCTTTAAGATAAGTATTGGTTTATTTAGTGGTAGGAATAGTTTAATCATCTTAGCATGTGCATGGGTAGTATTATAATTGTATTATAATAAACTCAGTTGTTTGAACTTACTAATTGGTGTATGGTTTTATTGCTTTGAACTTGACCTTGAAACTTGTGGCGGTATCTTAACGATACCTGGTGACTCCAGAGCTAAGTAACGAAACAGAGCTAAATTGAGTGTTAAGCACACTCACCCAGAATGAGCAACAGAACCAACAGGGGGCCCAACAGGTCCGCATACATTTTATAAAATTCGGCCGGAAACCCATCCGGCCCCGGCGCCTTCCCCGATTGCATGCTGCCAAACCCAGTGACCAGCTCCTCCAGCTCAATCGGCGCCCCCAGTCCCTCCACCTGTCCCGCCTCCACCTTCGGAAATCTCAGCTTGTCCAAGAAGCGCCCCATTCCCCCCCCCCCCCCTCCACCGGGGGTTCAGACCGGTACAATTCCCCATAAAAGTCCCTAAAGACCCCATTAACGTCTACCCCCCTCTGCACCACCTTCCCATCTCTATCCTTCACTCCCGCAATCTCCCTGGCCGCATCCCGCTTTCGGAGTTGGTGTGCCAGCATCCTACTCGCCTTCTCCCCGTATTCATACACCGCTCCCTGTGCTTTCCTCCACTGAGCTTCCGCCTTTCTGGTGGTCAATAGATCGATCCTGGCCTGAAGGCTACGCCGCTCCCCCAGCAATCCCTCCTCCGGAGCCTCCACATATCTCCTGTCCACCCTCACCATCTCCCCCCACCAATCAGATGGAAATCAGCTCCCCTCTAATCACCGCCTTCAATGCCTCCCAGACCGTCCCCACTTGGACCTCCCCATTATCGTTGGCCTCAAGGTACCTCTCGATACACCCCCGAACCCTCCCGCCCACCTCCTCGTCTGCCAGCAGCCCCATCTCCAAGCGCCAGAGCGGGCGCTGGTCTCTCTTCTCCCCCAGCCCGAGGTCCACCCAGTGCGGGTCATGATCCTAAATGGCTATGGCAGAGTATTCAGCATCCTCCACCCTCGAAACCAGCCCCTTGCTCAGGACAAAAAAAATCGATCCTGGAATAGGCTTTATGCACGTGGGAGAAAAGCGAGTACTCCCTGGCCCTTGGCCTCGCAAACCTCCAGGGATCCACCCCTCCCATCTGATCCATAAACCCCCTCAACACCTTAGCCGCCGCCGGCCTCCTACCCGTCCAGGACCTGGATCGATCCAATGGGGGATCCAGCACAGTGTTAAAGTCCCCCCCCCATGATCAGGCCCAGCCGCCTCCAGATTCGGAATGCGGCCCAACATACGCCGCATAAACCCCGCATCGTCCCAGTTCGGGGCGTAGACATTCACCAGCACCTCTCGCTCCCCCTGCAGCTTATCACTCATCACATACCTCCCACCACGGTCAGCCACCACATTTGACGCCTCAAATGACACCCTCTTTCCCACCAGGATCGCCACCCCCCGATTCTTCGCATCCAGCCCTGAATGAAATACTTGGCCCACCCATCCCTTCCTCAGTCGAACCTGGTCCGCCACCTTCAGGTGCGTCTCTTGGAGCGTGGTCACGTCCGCCTTCAGCCCCTTCAAATGCGTAAACACCCAGGCCCGCTTAACCGGCCCGTTCAGCCCCCTCACATTCCAAGTTATCAGCCGGATCAGAGGGCTCCCTGCCCCCCTCCCCTGCCGACTAGCCATAACCCATCCCCTGCCCGCCACTAGCCAGTGCCCCCCGCTCGGCCTGTTCCCCACGGCGGCAACTCCCCCCCCCCCCCTTAAGCTCCACCTTAAGCTCCTGAAAGGAGCGCTGAAGAGTCTCCTGCTGCTCCTGCGCCCACTGCCTCCACTCCTCGAGGGCTCCGCCGGCCACCATCTTGTTTTCCTTCCCCCACTTTTCCAGGGGCGCTGCCACCGCTTTTCTGCTCGCCCCACTCCTGGTCCGGACCATAGAACCCTGGGGATCTACTGCAGACCCCTTCCCACGTCGGGAATCGTCGATCAAGCACCGCTGGGGGCCCCAAAAGAGCCCAAAAGTCCGTTTCTAGGGGGAGCTGCCGAACG
This sequence comes from Scyliorhinus canicula, assembly GCF_902713615.1. NCBI lineage: Eukaryota > Metazoa > Chordata > Chondrichthyes > Carcharhiniformes > Scyliorhinidae > Scyliorhinus > Scyliorhinus canicula. The sequence continues at coordinate 84,463,322 of NC_052153.1, read as the reverse complement.
TGCGGCTTAGCTCCGCATAGCCGCAACCGGAAGTGACCTCTCATAATTTTGTAGACCTCAATCAGGTCCCCCCTCAGCCTCCGTCTTTCCAATGAAAACAATCCTAATCTACTCAACCTTTCTTCATAGATAGCACCCTCCATACCAGGCAACATCCTGGCGAACCTCCACTGCACCGTCTCCAAGGCATCCACATCCTTCTGGTAATGTGGCGACCAGAACTACTCATAGTATTCCAAATGTCGCCTAACCAAAGTCATATACAACTGTAACATGACCTGCCAACTCTTGTACTCAATACCCCGCCCAATGAAGGCAAGCATGCTGTATGCCTTCTTGACCACTCTATCGACCTGCATTGCCACCTTCAGGGTACAATGGACCTGAACTCCCAGATCTCTCTGTACATCAATTTTCCCCAGGACTCTTCCATTGAACGTATAGTCCGCTCTTGAATTAGATCTTCCAAAATGCATCACCTCGCATTTGCCTGGATTGAACTCCATCTGCCATTTCTCTGCCCAACTCTCCAATCTATCTATATTTTGCTGTATTCTCTGACAGTCCCCCTCGCTATCTGCAACTCCACCAGGAGATGAATAGTGAAATGAATAGAGATATGCGAAGGCACTTTAGTCCTGTGAAATGTCATCTTTTTTTTGTAATAATAATCTTTATTGTCACAAGTAGGCTTACATTAACACTGCAATGAAGTTACTGTGAAAAGCCCCTAGTTGCCACATTCCGGCGCCTGTCCTGGTACACCGAGGGAGAATTCAGGATGTCCAAATTACCTAACAGGGACCTTGTGATGAACGGTATTAATAACTGCCGTAAATGGTACCTGACCTTTAATACCTTGCCCCTTTAAGAGGCTTGGAACCCTGGGGGACTCCGCCTCTGGCTACGCCCCCAGGAAACAGTATATAGGATAAGGCTCCATGTGGCGAGCACACTTCTCTTGAATGCTGTCCTGTTCTCTGTATATTAAAGCCTTTGATTACTGACCTCGCTCTCGCGTCGTAATTGAGGGTGCCTCAATTTAATCTACAGACACATCAAGATGGACAGCGCTCTAAAACCGGAGAAGCTCAACCTGGACGCCAGGTCGCCGGAAACCCCGGAAATGTTTAAATATTGGCTCCGGTGTTTCGAGGACTATCTGGACTCCTCAACGACTGATGTCGACAGCACTCGCAAGCTGCGCTTACTACATGGCTGGGTGAGCCACCGACTCTCCGCCGTGATCGAAACCGCTACGACCTATGAGGCGGCGGTCGAAATATTGAAGAAACGCTTCATAAAACCTACTAACGAGGTACACGCCAGACATTTGCTCTCAACCTGCAGCCAGCGGTCCGGGGAAACGCTGGACGAGTTCGTGGAAAGACTCAATGCGCTCGCGAGGAACTGCGACCACAAAGCAGTGACGGCAGAAGACCACAGGAACTTACATATTCGCGACGCCCTTGTGTCTGGTATCAGGTCCTCGCACATCCGGCAGCGGCTCCTAGAAGACGGGGCAAAGGATCTCCAGAGATCGGTAACGCTCGCCTCTTCTCTCGAAACGGCCCACCGTAACCTCCGTACGTACTCCGCGGACCTTACGAACCCCTCTCGATCCCCTCCAGACTCGGCCACGCTACAGGCCTGTGCCACGCGGCGATCCACTCACTCCGGGAGTTCCCCATGCTATTTCTGTGGGCAAGGCTAGCACCCACGTCAGCGTTGCCCGGCCCGATCCATGATCTGCAACGACTGCGGGAAGAAAGGGCACTTCACGAAAGTCTGCTTGGCTGGGCCCAAAGGCCACAAACAAAACCCTCACCAGGCCCAGAAATCAAGCTCCCAATCTCACAGACCCCGCACGCGGCCGCACTGTGCTGCGGCCGGGCACGCCCACTTCCGACGCGTCATCGACCTCGTGCGAGTCATGGGAGCGGCCATCTTGACGGTGGCCATCTTCAAAACCTGACCCGTTTGACCGCCGGCGGCGGCCATCTTGTGACTCCGGGCGGCCATTTTGTGAGTTCAACTCTGACGGCCCGCAACTAGGAGCGATCACACCCGATCAATCGCGGCCGAAACACCTGCGAAACACAATGATGCGGGTGCGAATCAATGGCCACAACACTCTCTGCCTATTCGACTCCGGGAGCACGGAGAGCTTTATACATCCAGACACGGTATGCAGCCTGGCAACACTCAAAGTTGCGCCACCCCGCCTCTTCCCGAACCTCACTCCCGACTGTAAGCCCGTCGCCAGCACGAGTCGCCGGTACAGTACCCAAGACATGACTTTTATCAAGTCAGAGGTTCAGCGGCTACTAAAAGAGGGGGTCATAGAGGCCAGCAACAGCCCTTGGAGGGCTCAAGTATTGGTAGTCCGCTCCGGGGAAAAGCAACGAATGGTAGTTGATTATAGCCAGACCATAAACCGCTTTACACAACTCGATGCTTACCCACTTCCCCGCATAGCAGAAATGGTGACCCAAATTGCCCAGTATCGGGTATTCTCCACGGTTGACCTAAAATCGGTCTATCATCAACTCCCTATCCGCTCAGAGGACCGCCACTACACGGCTTTTGAAGCAGCCGGTTGGCTGTTTCACTTCCTCAGGGTCCCCTTTGGTGTTACAAACGGAGTCTCCATTTTCCAGAGGGCGATGGATCAAATGGTGGACCAGTATGGCTTACGGGCTACCTTCCCATACTTGGACAACGTCACCATCTGCGGCCATGACCAGCAGGACCACGACGCAAACCTGAGGAAGTTCCTCCAGACTGCCCGGGCCCTCAACCTCACGTACAACAAAGAGAAATGCGTGTTCCACACAACCCGGCTAGCCATCCTCGGCTACGTCGTGGAAAACGGGGTCCTAGGCCCAGACCCCAACCGCATGCGTCCCCTTAAGGAACTCCCCCTTCCCCATAGCCTCAAGCCAAACGGCGCTTGGGGCTTTTCTCCTATTACGCCCAGTGGGTCCCCAGATATGCGGACAAAGCCCGGCCACTCATTAAGACTACGGTTTTTCCCCTGACGGATGAGGCCCAGTCGGCTTTCGACCGTATCAAGACCGGCATCATCATGCACGCGGTGGACGAAGCTATTCCCTTCCAAGTAGAAAGCAACGCATCAGACGTCGCCCTGGCTGCTACCCTCAACCAGGCGGGCAGACCAGTAGCGTTCTTCTCCCGAACCCTCAACGCCTCGGAAATTCGACACTCTGCAGTCGAGAAGGAGGCACAAGCCATTGTGGAGGCCGTGCGACACTGGAGGCACAACCTAGCTGGTAGGAGGTTCACCCTCATCACCGACCAAAGGTCGGTCGCCTTTATGTTCAATAACGCACAACGGGGCAAAATAAAGAACAACAAAATTCTGAGGTGGAGAATAGAGCTCTCCACCTATGCGTACGATATTAACGATCGCCCGGGGAAGCTCAACGAGTCCCCAGATGCCCTGTCTCGCGGCACGTGCGCCAACGCGCAATTGGACCGCCTGAGATCCATCCACGATGACCTCTGCCACCCGGGGGTCACCCGGCTTGCCCACTTCATCAAGTCCCGCAACCTACCCTACTCCACAGGGGAGGTCAAGGCCATGACTAAGGCATGCCAGATCTGTGCGGAATGCAAACCGCAATTCTATCGACCAGACAAGGCCTGCCTGATAAAGGCCTCTGGGATTTTGAGCGACTAAGCGTGGACTTCAAAGGGCCCCTCCCATCCACCAACCGCAGCATCTATTTCCTCACCGTCATCGACGAATTCTCCCGCTTCCCTTTTGCTGTCCCCTGCCCCGATACGACCTCGGCCTCCATGATCAAGGCACTGTGCAGCATCTTCACACTGTTTGGTTTCCCCGCTTATATCCACAGCGACCGGGGTACATCGTTCATGAGCGATGAGCTGCGTCGGTACCTGCTCAGCAAGGGCATCGCCTCGAGCAGGACGACGAGCTATAACCCGCGGGGAAACGGGCAACTGGAGAGGGAGAACGCGACAGTTTGGAAGGCTGTCCTCCTCGCCCTACGGTCAAGGAGTCTCCCTATCGCCCGCTGGTAGGAGGTCCTACCCAATGCCCTGCACTCCATTAGGTCGCTCCTCTGTACGCCCACGAACGAGACCCCTCACAATCATTTGTTTGTCTTCCCCAGGAAGTCCACCTCTGGGGTCTCGCTTCCACTCTGGCTGATGACTCCGGGTCCAGTCTTACACCGGAGGCACGTGAGGAGCCATAAAACGGATCCAGTAGTCGAGAGGGTCCACCTGCTGCACGCAAACCCTCAATATGCCTACGTCGAGCACCCCGACGGCAGGCAGGATTCAGTATCCCTGCGAGACCTGGCACCCGCTGGCTCTCCCACCGACCCCATCGACTCTCCCACCGACCCCGACGTTTTTCCCACAGATCCCCCCCTTCTACCGATGCTCCCTGCCCCGCACCGACCGCCGACTCCGACAACGCCCCCCCCCCCCCCCCCCCCCCGTAGCGCCCCCTGCCCCCCAGCCGGCGCCGGCACCGACCACCCTAATCACCCTTGATACCCCCCCCTCCAAGGCGGGCTAAGGCTCAGTCAACCGTGCTCCCGGATAGACCACCATCGGAACCGACCGCATCCACGGCGCCACCACCGGAGCAGCTAAAGTCAGCACGGACGATCAGACCACCACAAAGACTGAACTTATAATTTAAAACACTTCACCCCCGACGGACTATGTGTTTTTTTTAAACGGGGTGAATGTGATGAATGGTATTAATAACTGCCGTAAACGGTACCTGACCTTTAATACCTTGCCCCTTTAAGAGGCTTGGGACCATGGGAGACTCCGCCTCTAGCTACGCCCCCAGGAAACAGTATATACGATAAGGCTCCATGCGGCGAGCACACTTCTTTCGAATGCTGTCCTGTTCTCTGTATATTAAGAAGTCTTACAGCACCAGGTTAAAGTCCAACAAATTTGTTTCCAACACGAGCTTTCGGAGCGCAGCTCCTTCCTCTGGTGAATGGCGAGGTATGTTCCAGAAACATTTATATCGACAAAGTCAGAGATGCTGGACAATGCTTGGAATGCAGGCATTTGCAGGTAATCAAATCATTACAGATCCAGGGAGAGGGATAATCACAGGTTAAAGAGGTGTGAATTGTCTCAAGCCAGAACAGTTGGTAGGATTTTGCAAGTCCAGGCCAGATGGTGGGGGGTGGATGTAATGCGACATGAATCTAAGATCCCGGTTGAAGCCGCACTCATGCGTGCGGAACTTAGCTATAAGTTTTTGCTCGGCAATTCTGCGTTGTCGGGTCTCCTGAAGACCGTCTTGGAGAACGCTTACCCGGAGATCAGAGGCTGAATGCCCTTGACTGCTGAAGTGTTCCCCGACTGGAAGGGAACATTCCTGCCTGGTGATTGTCAAGGGCAATCAGCCTCTGATCTCCGGGTAAGCGTTCTCCAAGGCGGTCTTCAGGACACGCGACAACGCAGAATCGCCGAGCAAAAACTTATACTGTAGCTAAGTTCCGCACGCATGAGTGCGGCTTCAACCGGGATCTTGGATTTATGTCGCATTACATCCACCCCCCACCATCTGGCCTGGACTTGCAAAATCCTACCAACTGTTCTGGCTTGAGACAATTCACACCTCTTTAACCTGTGATTATCCCTCTCCCTGGATCTATAATGATTTGATTACCTGCAAATGCCTGCATTCCAAGCATTGTCCAGCATCTCTGACTTTGTCTATATAAATATTTCTGGAACATACCTCGCCATTCACCTGAGGAAGGAGCTGCGCTCCGAAAGCTCGTGTTGGAAACAAACCTGTTGGACTTTAACCTGGTGTTGTAAGACTTCTTACTGTGCTCACCCCAGTCCAACGCCGGCATCTCCACATCTGTATATTAAAGCCTTTGATTACCGACCTCGCTCTCGCGTCGTAATTGAGAGTGCCTCAGACCTGTTCCATGTAGGGACTCCAGAACCTTTGTTATGTCCTGGACAAGTACATGTACAGAAGGTCTTGTTAGCTGGAAGAACTCAAGCTCCAGATTTCAAACATTGAGCAGCAGTTGGTGTCACTGTGGTGCATTCTGAGAGCTACATTGATTTTTTAAAAATAAATTTAGTGTACCCAATTCATTTTTTCCAATTAAGGGGCAATTTAGCGTGGCACCTACACTGCACATCTTTGGGTTGTGGGAGCGAAACCCACGCAAACACGGAGAGAATGTGCAAACTTCACACGAACAGTGACCCAGAGCCGGGAGCGAACCTGGGACCTTGGTGCCGTGAGACAGCAATGCTGATCACTGTGCCACCGTGCTGCCCTTGATAGCTACATAGATAACAAGTTTCCCGTAGCTTAAGGATAAGCAGGCAGAGAGGGAATGAGTTATAGTCAGACGGTGAAGGAGGACCAGGCCAGTGCATCTGACTCTCCAACAGATATTCCATTCTGAATAGTGGTGAGGGTGATTATTCTTCTGTAGAGTGCATCAAGAGTCAAAACCACATCATCACATGTGGCTCAGCTGTACTGGGACGTAAGAGGAAGATTAGGAGAGCAATGGTGATAGAAGTTTCTACAGTTAGGGGAACAGAGAGGCTTTGATGCACCAATGAGCAGGTACCAAGTTTTGTGAGGGGAGAAGGTGAACAACCAGAGGTCATGGTCCATGTTGGTACCAACAACATGAGTGGAAACAGGGATGAAGCTTGCAGGGCTAATGTTATGGAGTTAGGAATGAGATTAGCAAGCAAGACCTCAAAAGCAATCTGCAGATTACACCCGGCGCAACATGCACTGGTGAGCTGATGCACTATCAATTACCACAAAGACGAGAGTAGTGGAATAATCGAGGCTTTATTGAGCAAAGATGTTGTGCCTCCTGTAACTGCTACCAGAATGGCTGCAGCATCGGCGAACGCAAACATTTATACGTCGCCTACTGGGCGGAGCCAGCAGACAGGGATTTACCTATGTACCTCCAGTATATGTGTCTTACCGTAATACATATAATACAGCTAGTGGTGACTACCACATGAGCATATAGGCTAAAACAGATGAAAATATGACTGGAGAGATGGTGCAGGAGAGAATTAGTTTTAGATTTCCAGGACATGTTTGAACATTTCTAGGACATGGGCTGATTCTGCTGGAGATAGGGCTTGGAGAGGGTTGCACCTTAACGGAACTCAGACCAATCCCCTCACTGGGTGCTTTGCTAGTGCTGTTGCAAATGATTTAGACTAACTTGCAGGGGATAAGAATAAGGATGTAGGACGGCACGGTGGCGCAGTGGTTATCAAGACTGCCTCACGCCGCCGAGGACCCAGGTTCGATCCCGGCCGAGGGTCACTGTGCGTATGGAGTTTGCACGTTCTCCCCGTGCTTGTCTGAGTCTAATGTGCAGATAAGGTGGATTGGCCAGGCTAAATTGCCCCTTAATTGGTAATTTAGAAAAAGAATAAGGATGTAGAATGTGTTATAAAATCAATTGATTTTTGTGACTCTGTGTGCTATGTAACCTTGTGATCTGTGACGATCGTAACATTTGAGGTACAGGATGCTCCATTGCTTGATACACTTGTTCCTACCTAGAAACAAGGGCTCTTGGAGTGTTGTGACAGGTCACCAGATCAGTTCAAGGGTGAGTGAAAAGCATGTCTTGAACAGTCAACTTTCATTAGTCAGTCAGTCAGCAGTCAGTCAGAAAGTTTCCTAGGTAAGGGCCAAAGAACAGGGATGGGGAGAGGTCCCAGTTAAGTAAAACGACATGAGCAGCAAAACATACTCCAAGTTATAGAAAACTGTGGGGAGCAGACTTTAAGTGAAGAGGCTGTTATGGCAAGGGTACCCTTTTGGAATAGTGGTGCTTGGCATGGCCGAGGAGTTGAGTTTGTGCTTGTAAGTTGATGTGTGAGAGTACTCAGAAATCCAGGGGAACAGAATTTCAGAAGGTGAAATTGAAACCCTGTGAGATGGGCCATAGTTCAAGCCGTCCGTGTGGAAATGATTTTTGAGAGAATTCCAAGTGATGTCTTCAAATGTGGAGATTGGAAACCTTTACAAGAAAGATAAAGCGAGATTAGTTGCCTCACAAGTGAGAAAACTTGTTGGTCACTGAAAAATCAAGTTTGATCGCATTTGCCATTTATTCTGTAGTGGGGTATGTTCGGCCACAATTTGAGTTATTTTACACGCACCCTATTCTTACCCTGAATGTTGGAGTATAACATAGGTAAGTTGTTTTATCTTTCTGTACTTGTCTGCATAGAATTACATAGAATTTACAGTGCAGAAGGAGGCCATTTGGCCCATCGAGTCTGCACCGGTCCTTGGAAAAGGCACCCTACTTAAGCCCACACCTCCACTCTATCACTGTGACCCAGTAACCCCATCTAACCATTTTGGACATTAAGGGCAAGTTCGCATGGCCAAACCACCTAACCTGCACATCTTTGGACTGTGGGAGGAAAGCAGGAACCCGGAGGAAACCCACGCAGACACGGGGAGAACGTGCAGACTCCACACAGACAGTGACCTAAGCCAGGAATCGTACCTGGGACCCTGGCGCGGTGAAGCAACAGAGCTAACCACCGTGTTACCGTGCCGCCCCTTGTTTGTCCAAACCAGTGGAGTCTTGTGACTTTATTTCCTTCGCAAGCATCTTAATTCTCACATTTTATCTATTTTAATCAAACCGTTATTGGCCCCTAACCAGATCTCTTTCAGGATCTGGCCAAGGATCATAATAAATTGGAGAGGAAAAACATGGTGCACAAAGGATTGGGAGAGACAGATAGCACTAGTTTAAAAATTAGTAAGTTGGAAGGGAATGTATAAAGGTTATATTAGGTTTACAGTGCATGTATGTAAACATAAGAAACATTTTTTAAAAAATTTAGAGTACCCAATTATTTTTTCCAATTAAGGGGCCATTTTAGTGTGGCCAATTCACCTACCCTGCACATCTTTGGGTTGTGGGGGTGAAAACCACGCAGACACGGGGAGAATGTGCAAACATAAGAAACATGGTAAATAAGGTTGAAGAGTCGCAGACACAGACAACCACATGATATTGTAGCAATAACAGGTACCTGGATCAAAAAGGGCAGGACTCTGTACTAAATAATTCCTGGATACAAGGTTTTCAGGAAATGTAGAGGAAGAAATAAAGGAGTTTTTAAAAAATATTTTATTGAGGCATTTATATAAAAATTTTAACACAATTTTCACACAATGGACAACCACACACCCCAAAACCCCAAAACCAGCCAACATGGCTGACATAAACAACACTGCAACAAAAGTTCCCCCCCAACCCGCCCCAACCTTGTGCATCTTTTTCAATCAACATATAAAAAAGCAAATTTCTCGGGATATTACTGAAAGGCGCAAAGTGAAAATGGGGGACTTTAATGATCCGAAGATAGTGTGGGATAGTAATTGTGTTAAGGACATGGGGGTGGGGGGGGGGGGGGGGGGTTGAGTGGATTGGTCACACTAAATTGCCCCTTAAATGGAGAAAAATATTTGGATACTCTAAATTTACAAAAGAAAACAGATGTCTGTGGGGGACATTTAGGGTTCAGTGATCATTGGCTAATATTTGAACCCCTCCCCCGACTGCCCCCATCACTCCGTTCCCAGCTATTCGACAGGACCATTGTAGCCACCTGGAGTGGCCACGTCCCGATTTCAAAATGGACACTTGCAGAGAGTAAAGGGAAAATTGGACAATGCTAAGAAAACAAGCAGGTGCAAGGTTTGTCTGTGGATTGGAGTTTGCAGCTCCCAGACAAAACCGATACTACAAGTCATTAGCATAATAATGAGCTATCTCTGGGGCCAAAAAAGAAACATTTAAGCAATCGGTACCAGAGCAGACTCCCCGGCGCCAAGACAGTGGCGCCAGTGGAGACTAAAACAAAGGCAGGCCAACGGTCACCTAGGACCTGCCCAGCGATTGGCAAAAAGGCTGGATGATCAGGCTGAGAAGCTGGAGAAGACTGTGGAGGAGCAGGCAGAATTTCAAACAGTGGCGGACGTGGAGATTCGGAGGTTGAGGGATCAGCAAAAAATGCTCCTGGAAAGGCTGGAGGATCTGGAGAAACAGATCTCGATGACAGAATGTAAGAATTGTTGGCCTCCCGGAGGGGGCTGAGGGGCTGGATGCTGCCGCGTATGTGGCAGATATGTTCCAGAAGCTGCTGGGGAACGAGATGTTCCCTCGCCCGCCGGAGGTGGACAGGGCACACACAGTGCAGGTGAGGCAGCCGCGACGAGCGGGTCCTGCACAAGCGATGGTGGTTTGGTTCCACAGGTACCTGGATAAGGAGCGGGTTCTGCAATGGGCCAAGAGCACATGAAGCTGTACCTGGTACAATAGCACCCTGTGTGTTTACGAAGACCTGAGTACTGAGGTGGCCAGGAGGAGGGGAGGCTACAGGCAGGTGAAGGAGATTTTGTACAAGAACAAGGTGAAATTTGGGCTGCTTTTTCCGGCGCGACTGTGGCTTACATATGAGAGCCAGCACCACTATTGCGAGGAACCCGAGGAGGCGATGGACTTTGTTAAGAAGCAAAGGCTGGCTCTGAGCTGAAGACTCTTGGACTCATGGTAGACTATTTTGCCTTTCTCTCGCTTTGAGAGATGCCTGCATGCTTGGATCTGTTCTTTTTGTTTTTTCGACCTTTTTAGGTTGATGTATTTTGGTTGCGATGTGTTTTTCTTGTTCTTTATCGTGGTTTCCCTGAATGTTTCCTTTTTGGGGTCTCTTGTTTGGTTGGAGGTTTGGTAGGGGGAGAATAAAACAGAAAATAGTTTAAAAGGTGCGGTTATGATGGGGGTTTTGGGGGAATTATTTTGCAATCTTTTTCTGTGTGTGGAGGGGAAGGGCTGAGAGTGCCTGGTATTTCTTGGCCGGGATTCTCCCCGACCCGGCGGGGGATCCCGGCGTGTTGGAGTGGTCTCCGCACCTTTAGGGGCCAAGCCCTCACATTGAGGGGCTAGGCCCGCGCCGGAGTGGTTGCCGCTCCGCCGGCTGGCGTGAACGGCCTTTGTCGCCACGCCAGCCAGGGCCGAAAGGACTTCGCCGGCTGGCGTAAGTCCGTGCATGCGCCGGAGCATCAACGGCTGCTAACGCCATCCCGGCGCATGCGCAGGGGAGGGGGTCTCTTCCGCCTACGCCATGGTGAAGACCATGGCGAAGGTGGAAGAAAAAGAGTGCCCTCACGGCACAGGGGTGGTCGGAGAATCCCGCCCCAGATCTCTTATCTGTTTGATTTAAATTGCACTATTGTTGGGGATGTCTTTGACTTGTAGAGTATGCGTTTAAGCAGGGCTGGTTTGGGGAAGTGGTATGGATGGGCCGGGGGGGGGGGGGGGGGGGTGCCAGGGAACAATGGGTGAGAGACGCGTTGGCGCCGAAACTGGAAGCCACCAGGCTAGCTGGGTGGACTAGTCAACGGAAGCAGGTGGGGGGGGGGGGTTCATATAGTTAGACTACAGCAGGGGTTAGGTGGTCAGATGGTGTTATTAGGGGGGGGAGGGGGGGAAAGTTGATCTGCTGACGAGGATGGAAATTGGACATGGCAACAGTGGGGAGGTCATGGGTGGAGCCGGCCAGGAGGCGGGCCAGAGGAAGTGCGACACATGCCTGAAGGGCTGGCTAAGGAAAGGCTGATCGGCAAAGTTGCGGGGGGTGTGTGAGGCGAAGTGCCCCCCAACCAGGCTGATCATCTGGAATGTTAGAGGACTAAACGGGCCAGTGAAATGCGTGTGTTTGCTCATTTGCAGGTTCTGAAGGCGGACGTAGTCATGCTGCAGGAGATGCACCTGAAAGTGGCAGACCAGGTTAGGTTAAGAAAGGGCTGGGGTAGTCAGGTCTTTCATTCGGGGTTCAACACTAAGACTAGGGGGGTTGCGATCCTGATTAATAAAAGGGTTCAATTTGAGGCGGAGGGTACAGTTGCGGACGGGGGCAGCAGATTTGTTATGGTTCGGGGAATCTGTGGAAATCTTTGCCGCAGAAGGCTGTGGAGGTCAATTCACTGAATGCCTTTAAGACAGAGATAGGTAGGTTCTTGATTAATAACAGGATCAGGGGTTATTGCAAGACGGCAGGAGAATGGGGATGAGAAAATATCAGCCATGATTGAATGGCGGAATGGCCTAATTCTGCTCCTATGTCTCATGGTCTTATAGGTGAATTGGCCATGCTAAATTGGAAAAATAGAATTGGGTACTCTAAATTTATATAAATAAATAACTTTTAAAAAGGGTTTGCGGGTGCTGGCAACGGTGCCACTCCCATTTGCCCCAGGGAAATACTCGGATAGTCCAGTGGTGGTGAAGATATAGAGGCAATTTGAAATGAATGAAAATCGCTTATTGTCACGAGTAGGCTTCAATGAAGTTACTGTGAAAAGCCCCTAGTCGCCACATTCCGGCGCCTGTCCGGGGAGGCTGGTACGGGAGCATTTTGGCAGCATTATAAGGTGGAGTGGGGTCAAAGCTCATGCTGATCTGAGAGAATCATGTGTTTGAGCCAGCAAGGCTGGATGCCAGGTTTTGGCATTGGGAGTAACGCGGGGGAGGTGGGGGGGGGGAGTTGGTGACGGAAATGTGAGACTTATTTTTGTAAGAGCGGTTTGTGAGTTTGGCGGAGTTGTTGGAGAGGTTTGGGATTCCACGGGAAGAGGCCTTTAGATATATGCAGGTGCAGGACTTTGCCAGGAAGGTTCTCCCAACCCCAACGTTTCCGGTGACACCACCCTATTCGTTGTTGGAGAGGCTGTTGTCGGTGATGGGGTTGGAGAGAGGGATCATCTCTGGTGATTTATGGGAACATTTTGGAGGGGGATATGGTGCCGCTGGAGGGGGTTAATGCCAAGTGGGAAGAGGAGCTAGGGGTGGCATTGGAGGAGGGATTGTAGTGTGAGGCATTGTGGGGGGGGGGGGGGGGGGGGTGAATGCCTCAACCTTGCGTGCAAGGCTGGGTTGATACAGTTGAAGGTCATAGGGTTATAGGACGATGCCGAGGATAAGTCGGTTGTTTGAGGGGGTGGAGGACATTTGCGAGTGATGTGGAAAAAGTCTAGCCAGTCACTTATATATGTTCTGCTCCTGCCTGAAGTTGGAGAAATTTTGCAGGACGTTTTTCAGCACCATGTCGGCAATCCTGCATGTAGACTTGGAGCCCAGTCCCCTGAGGGACTACAGTCGGGGTGTCTGACCTGGGGGAGTTGCAGACGGGAGCAGCGGCAGATGTTTTAACCTTTGCCTTTCTGATTGCTAGCAGGCAGGCCCTTTTGAGGTGGCGGTCAGCTTCTCCGCTCTGTGCCTATGTATGGCTTTGGGACCTGATGGAGTTTCCACGAGATGGGATCTGTTTATTCTACATTTTAAAGAGTTGATTACCATCATTTGCTAAGGTGAGGGGGACGGTTCTTAGCGTTATTGGGGTGTTGGTTGGTGAAACGGGTTTGTTGTTCTGGTTGTTTTCGCATTGTTTTGTTTTATGTATATAATATTAAAAACCAAATAAAAATATTCGGGTTCAGGTGAAAGCTGTAACATCTCTTGTATCTCGACGTTGGAGAATTCATCAGAGCTGCTCTCTGTGTTGGTCTCTAGTGCCTGACTGGTGGAGGCATGGGTTGATCCCCTGAGATTCCTGAAGGGAGATGGCATTAGTGCATGTCAGGGGTATAAAGATAGACGAGTTCTAACTCATGTGAGGTTGGCAAGTTGGATGATTGTGTTCTGGGCCCTCACTTTTTTCTTGCGCCCAACTCCCCCTGGGCACAGGAGCACCGGCCAGGTTGTCGTTCTCTCTCCAACGGAGGCGGCATGAAACCTTTTTTTTCAGAGTGGCTAAAATACACCGTCGCCAACCATCTACACTTCATTTTCCTGCCCAAGTTGACACTTAGCTTAAAAAATTGGAAAATTCCACCCGATGAGTTACATTCACAATTTGGAAAATCTGTTCATCCTCTAGTCGAAAGCTTTTCCACTCTGGGTCTCAACTCATGTCTATCTTGTGAACTTTGTGTATTGGCTTGTATTTGCGGAGGTCTCTGGTGCTCTCCTTGCTGCTGTTGCCTTGCTACTGCCCCTGTTGCTGTTGGTTTGTATCCTATTGTGCCCTGTGGCTGCATCTCTTGAGCCAGATTTCTTTGTACCTCAGTGTCTTTTTGTACCTCACGTTTTGCACAGATCTTGGATTGCAGGCAACTTTGCTGTGGGTGCGACAAACCACACCTACCACAGGGGTTGTTGCGTTTTGTGGCCTGTTTATTGTGCCAATACTGTTAGCTGTACTTCGCACTTGCAGATGTTGTTGCCTAGCTACAACAGCTTCATAGGTACTGACATCTTCTAGCAGTGCATCAATGCTGTGATCTTTCTTTTTCCCACAAGGTCTTTTTGGTATGCTTCAATAGGTAGTGAAGCAATCACCAACTTCTTTTATTTGCTCTGACAATTTGGTCTCTGAAAAGTTGCATTCATCGTCCTTGCTACAGCATCTGCTAATGAATTGGTCTATTGATTCCTAGGACATCAATTCTAGGCATGAATTCTAAAACTCACTCTTAGCCAAAGTTGATCCTCTCGCACTTTCCATGTCTTTGCGGGATCTTTCTGGTTCTCTTCAGATAAACCAGATATATTGACTGAGTAACCTCTCATTACCAATTGTTATTATTTTTGTGGCTTGCTTATCTGGATTTGCAACTGCTCAGTCGATGAAACATAGAACATAGAAAATACAGCACAGGACAGGCCCTTCGGCCCACGATGTTGTGCCAAACTTTTGTCCTAGATTAAGAAAAAAATCAATATACACCCCAGCATTCTACCGTAATCCATGTACATATCCAATTGCCGCTTGAAGGTCCCTAATGTTTCCGACTCAAAACATAGCTGCATTCTTTGTTTAAAAACTTGGATAGGACGTCGGTGGCCTTCCAGTTCATGTTGAGGGCTTTGGTACCCATCCGTCACCACTTCTTTAGCGTTTTCAAACACTGTTGATATGCAGAAGTATTCTATATGCCTCCAGAAGTATTCCTGCTTTTTCTCTTGCTTTATAATTTACTTTATATACTCCTCTCATTCCTTCAGCACTGTACTTGGTGCGCTTTTTCTATTTTTCATTTTGTATTTAACTCTGTTAACCCTCAACCCTATTCCAACTGGACTATACTTTAAGTATGGCGATCTTGAGGCAGCTGGTTGCTTACCCAGACTTGCTCAGCCCAAAGCTAATCAGTTTGTGAAGCAAGTGAACCTTGTTTCGTCTCTTTTTGGTGCCTGTTTCCTTTACAGTGGGAATTTCTGGAGTTTTTTTTAACCTTGTCTGCTGTTTCTACACCTAATCTTCAAGCTTGTGTCTTTTTGTTAGGCTGCTTCCTTTTGATTTCCCTTTGTTATTATATTTTATTGATTTTGGTCTGTGAATCAATAATTGGAATGTGCCTTTAAGCAGTGGACTCAAGCTGAAGCAGCCTGCTAGTCAGGACAGTGTGTGCAAAGGATTTTTTTTTTCAGGTATAAAAAGCTTTATTTTTATTAGAAAATAAAACAATGAAATACACCTGATGATTCTAGCGGTTGACCTATTGCTAGGATTCTTAACTGGAACAAGGGAATAACCGACTTAAGTCATTATTGAGATCACTACTTCATAAGCAACCCAAGGAAGCAGTTTTATATGTGGATAGATTGTGTTTTCTCCACTAAGTATAAACAAACGCATCATAGACGAGGCAAGTTGCTGTTTCATGAAGAATCCACAGTTTGTAACATCTCACGAGAATTAAGCAATGTTTGACATGGTTTGGCAGAACAACCTGTTCAGTTTGTACCAGTGGAGCCAAAACCACCTGCACCTCGTTCAGTTTCATCCAGGGTCTTCAACTCCTCAAGTTCTCGGTAGCAGATACATTCACAGATCAGTTGCGCTATTCGATCACCCTTTTTTAAAAAAAATGTTATTCAAATTTTCACAAAATATCAATAACAGAAAATACTAAGAACAGAAAGAACAACCCCCCCCCCCCCCCCCCCCCCCGTATACAAAAAAAGAAGAAATAAATTAACGCCCGACATTAGCAAAAAACAAATATACACGTCCCTTCAGCCCAAAACAAAGGGACGCCCCCCCCCCCCCCCCCCCCCCCGGGTTACTGCTGCTGCCGGCCTTATTTCTACCGTTCTGCCAGGAAATCCAGGAATGGCTGCCACCTCCTGAAGAACCCCAGCACTGATCCCCTTCGGACAAATTTCACCCTCTCCAATTTAATAAACCCCGCCATATCGTTTATCCAGGCCTCCACGCTCCACTGAAGAAGAATCCTCCGCCGGGCTACTAGGGACGCAAAAGCCAGAATGCCGGCCTCTTTCGCCTCCTGCACTCCCGGCTCCTCTGCAACCCCAAATATTGCGAGCCCCCAGCCCGGTTTGACCCCGGATCCTACCACCCTCGACACCGTCCTTGCTACGCCCTTCCAAAACTCCCCCAGCGCTGGGCATGCCCAGAACATATGGGCATGGTTTGCTGGGCTCCCTGAGCACCTAATACAAATGTCCTCGCTCCCAAAGAACCGGCTCATCCTTGTCCCGGTCATGTGAGCCCTATGCAGCACCTTAAACTGTATGAGGCTAAGCCTCGCACAAGAAGAGGTGGAGTTCACCCTTCCTAGGGCGTCCGCCCACGTCCCCTCCTCAATCTCCTCACCCAGCTCCTCCTCCCATTTACCCTTCAGCTCCTCCACCGAGGCCTCTTCTATCTCCTGCATCACTTGGTACGTTGCCGAGATCCTGCCCTCTCCAACCCACACCCCCGAGAGCACCCTGTCCTGGACCTCACGCCTCCTAACACCTGCTCTGTGCCAACTCAGGAACCCACCATCAATTCTCCCCGGGACAAACCGGTGGTTCCCCCGTATCGGGGACCCCGACGAGGCCCCCACCTCCCCCCTGTTCCGTCTCCATTGCCCCCAAATTTTGAGGGTAGCCGCCATCACCGGGCTCGTGGTATACATCGTTGGAGGGAGCGGCAGCGGCGCCGTTACCAGCGCCTCCAGGCCCATGCCCACTGTAGCCATCTAAGATGGACACTGGGCTACAAAATGGAGAACTGCTAAGGCTGCAGAGAAAAACAGTCTTAGTGAGGACAAGCAGTTTGCAGAAGACTAATTTGCATTCTGCACGTACAGAAACCAGTTTTTGGCCAGGTGCAGAGTTTCAGCCAAAGGTGCAAATGGGAACAGATCTGCATAGTAATGAGGTGATCCAGATCCCGCACAATAGAAACATTTAAGTATCAATGGATACTTTTGCGTAGACGCCCAGACAGAATGGCGCCACAGTAACCAACACAAAGAACTGTAGGGACCGCCCCACCCATCGAGGAACGACCCTCAGATTGGGGGGTTTGGAAGATATCGATTGGGAAAGGCCCAATCGATACATGGCAGGTAAAAGAACCGCCCCAAGGGGGCACGGACTTCTAGGACCTATAAGAATTGACCCCGCACATGGTTCGGTCTGCTTTGCTCCGGCTCAGGTCTGTTGCTTCCAGACTCCGGCCCAGACTTGTTACATCGCATCCTGACTCCAGTTCCATCACCAGGCGTTGAGCCATCAGCCATCGAACTGTAAGTGCCAATACAACGTACGCTACGTGATCCAGACCTTGCTAGATCCTGACACCTTTAAGAATCTGAGAGTTGCAGCCCAAGAACGGGACAAAGGCCTTGTCCCCTGACCTTGCCTGTTCCTGTCTAGATAAGTATTTTAGTTGTTTAGTATTAGAAGTAAGTTAGTCTCTTTAGCGTATGCATGTGTATTTATTATATTTGTTATAATAAATATCAATTGTTTGGACTTACTAATCGGTATACAGATTTATTACTTTGAACCTGACCTTGATATACTTGTGACGGTGTCTCAATACGGCACCTGGCGACTCCGAGCATAATTACTCATACAGAGCCATAGTAGTGTTAAGCACACGGCCTTTAAACGGAGGCGTGTTAATCACACTCCAGTAAAACGAGCAACACCACACAGGACGCCATCTCCATCCTCTTCCATGCTGCCTCTTCCCCGTCCATTACCCACTTACGCACCATCGCTGCATTGGAGGCCCAATAATACCCACAGAGGTTGGGCAGCGCCAGTCCCCCCCATCTCTGCCCCGCTCCAAGAACACCCTTCTCACCCTCGGGGTCTCGTGCGCCCACACAAACCCTGTACTGCTCCTGTTAACCCGCCTGAAAAAGGCCTTCGGGATAAGGATGGGGAGGCACTGGAACAGGAACAGAAATCTCGGGAGCACCGTCATCTTGACTGATTGCACCCTACCCGCCAGAGACAGCGGCAACATGTCCCATTTCTTGAACTCCTCCTCCATCTGCTCCACCAGCCTTGTGAGGTTAAGCTTATGCAAGGCCGCCCAGCTCCTGGCCACCTGGATCCCCAATATCTGAAGCTCCTCTCCGCCCATTTTAGTGAGAGCCTACCAATCCCCCCCTTCCTGGTCCCCAGGGTGTACAACGAACAGCTCGTTCTTCCCCAAGTTGAGCTTGAACCCCGAGAAATCCCCAAATTCCCGGAGAATCCTCATCACCTCCGGCATTCCCCCCACCGGGTCCGCCACATACAGCAATAGGTCGTCCGCATAGAGCGACATTCGGTGCTCCTCCCCACCCCGCACCAGCTCCCTCCAGTTCCTCGACTCCCTCAATGCCATGGCCAGGGGTTCAATTGCCAGTGCAAAAAGCAGGGGGGACAAGGGACACCCCTGCCTTGTCCCTCGGTATAACCGAAAATACTCCGACCTCCTCCTATTCGTGGCCACGCTCGCCATCGGGGCCTCATATAACAGCCTCACCCATTTGACAAACCCCTCCCCAAACCCGAACCTTACCAGCACCTCCCATAAGTACCCCCACTCAACCCTATCAAACGTCTTCTCCGCGTCCAACGCCACCACTATCTCCGCCTCCTCTTCTACCGCCGGCATCATTATAACATTCAAGAGACTCCGTATGTTAGTGTTCAGCTGCCTCCCCTTCACGAACCCCGTTCGATCCTCATGGATAACCTGCGGCACACAGTCCTCTATCCTCGTGGCTAAAATCTTTGCCAACAGCTTGCCGTCTACTTTTAAGAGTGAGATCGGCCTGTATGACCCACACTGCAGGGGATCCTTGTCCTGTTTAAGGATCAAGGAAATCAGCGCCCGAGACATCAGCGGAGGCAGAGCCCCCCCGTTCCCTTGCCTCGTTGAAGGTCCTAACCAACAGGGGGCCCAACAGGTCTGCATACATCTTATAGAATTCGACTGGGATAGTGGTTAGCACAACCGCCTCACGGCGCTGAGGTCCCAGGTTCGATCCCGGCTCTGGGTCACTGTCCGTGTGGAGTTTGCACGTTCTCCCCGTGTCTGCGTGGGTTTCGCCCCCACAACCCAAAAATGTGCAGAGTAGGTGGATTGGCCACGCTAAATTGCCCCTTAATTGGAAAAAATAATTGGCTAATCTAAATTTTAAAAAAAAAAAGAATTCGACTGGGAACCCATCCGGCCCCGGCGCCTTCCCCGACTGCATGCTCCCTATTCCTTTGACCAGCTCCTCCAGCTCAACCGGCGCCCCCAGTCCCTCCACCTGTCCCTCCTCCACCCTCGGGAATCTCAGCCGGTCCAAAAAGCGCCCCATCCCCCCCTCCTCCGCTGGGGGTTCGGACCGATACAGTTCCTCATAAAAGTCCCTGAAGACCCCATTAATGTCTACCCCCCTGCGCACCTCATTTCCTCCCCTATCCTTAACTCCACCAATCACCCTGGCCGCATCCCGCTTACGGAGCTGGTGCGCCAGCATCCTGCTCGCCTTCCCCCCATATTCATACACCGCTCGCTGTGCCTTCCTCCACTGAGCTTCCGCCTTTCTGGTGGTTAGCAAGTCGAACTCAGCCTGGAGACTACGCCGCTCCCTCAGCAATCCCTTCTCCGGAGCCTCCGCGTATCTCCTGTCCACCCTCACCATCTCCACCACCAGTCTTTCCCTGCTCTCTCCTCTCCCTGTGGGCTCAAATGGAGATCAGCTCCCCACTAACCACCGCCTTCAGCGCATCCAAGACCGTCCCCACTCGGACCTCCCCATTGTCATTGGCCTCCAGGTACCTCTCGATACATCCTCGAACCCACTCGCCCACCTCCACGTCCGCCAGCAGCCCCACCTCCAAGCGCCAAAGAGATACAGTTGGGCGCTGGTCTTTCTCCTCCCCAGCTCGAGGTCCACCCAGTGTGGGGCGTGGTCAGAAATGGCTATCGCCGAATACTCAGCATCCTCCACCCTCGCAATCAGCTCCTTACTCATAATGAAAAAATCAGTTGGGCGCTGGTCTTTCTCCTCCCCCAGCTCGAGGTCCACCCAGTGTGGGGCGTGGTCAGAAATGGCTATCGCCGAATACTCAGCATCCTCCACCCTCGCGATCAGCGCCCAACTCATAATGAAAAAATCAATCCGGGAATAGGCCTTATGCACATGGGAGAAGTATGGAAATTCCCTGGCCCTCGGCCTCGCAAACCTCCATGGATCCACCCCTCCCATCTGGTCCATAAACCCCCTCAACACGTTGTGTAGCTGGCCTCCTACCCGTCCTGAACCTGGATCAATCCAGTGGCGGATCCAGCACCGTGTTGAAATCCCCCCCCCATTATCAGGCCCCCACCTCCAAATCTGGAACCCGGCCCAACATGCGCCACATGAAACCCGCATCGTCCCAATTCGGGGCATATACATTGACCAGCACCACCCGCTCCCCCTGCAGCTTGCCGCTTACCATCACATACCTCCCGCCACTGTCTGCCACCACATTCGACGCCTCAAACAACACCCTCTTCCCCACCAGGATCGCCATCCAGCCCCGAATGAAACACTTGGCCTACCCATCCCTTCCTCAGTCTAACCTGATCAGCCACCTTCAGGTGCGTCTCCTGAAGCATGGCCACATCCGCCTTCAGGTGCGCAAACTTCGATCACCCTTTTTAACTTCAAATGGTTCCTTGCCAAAGTTGAAGAGAATCACACCATTTCCTCTGTAATCCTCATCAATAACACCAGCTCTGACATCAATAAAGTATTTTGCTACCAATCCAGACCTTTGAGCCACTCTGCCGTAGAATCCAGAGGGAACTGCAATCTGAATGTCGGTCTTCACAATAACTTTATCCTGAGCGGGGACCACGTAGTTGTAGGCGCTGTAAAGGTCGAAGCCGGCCGCCCACTCCGAGCCCCGGGTCAGTGTTCGCGTGTTGTCGCTCAGCCGGGCGAAGCGGCTTCTCCTCAGCCTGGGGCCGCTTGGCCGGGGCCGCGGCGGGGCTAGAGGCTTCAGAAGATGGCATGATCCCGGGAGTGAGAGGGTGAGGGGAGAGACACAGAGAGAGCGGGTTACTGACTGAACCGTTTGAAAGCCCACCCCAAAGGATTTTTTTTGAACAGGAGAAAACAGACTTGTTGATGCCAAGGGAATCTTAAGAACCAGCTTTGATTAGATGGCTGGCATGGGGCAGTGTTCTGCCAGACAATAGTCAGTGATTGGTTCCTGCATGATGCTTCTGAGAGCTGGGCAGAAGTGATTAGACCTTGAAAGGAAAAGAAACTCTTTCATTGATGAACGGAAGAACTGTTTTATTGTTCTAAAACCAGTGAGTGCGCGACACGTCTTCATTATATATTTGAAATGTTCTTGAATCTGCAAAGAAAGTAGACAAGCTTGCTGGGGAAACCCACCTCAGGCCTAAAAGGAAGAAGTATTGAAACAAAAGCTTGAATCCTGAAAGGCTTTAACTGGAAGTCATCTTAGTGCATCAGATACTTTTTTTTATTTTGTTATTATTCTCTCCACCTCTATAGTGTCTGTGTGCATGTAGAGTGGGGTGAGTTGTAAATTGGGGGCTTGGGGAAATATTAAGTAGTCAGTTACATTTTTGTCAGTTATGTTATTCTTTTTAAAATAAATTTAGAGTACCCAATCATTTTTTCCAATTAAGGGGCAATTTAGCATGGCCAATCCACCTAGCCTGCATATCTTTAGGTTGTGGGGGCGAAACCCACGCAAATGCGGGGAGAATGTGCAAACTCCACACGGACAGTGACCCATAGCCGGGATCGAACCTGAGACCTCGGCGCCGTGAGGCAACAGGGCTAACCCACTGCACCAGTTCAGTTATATTACTGATAAATAATAAAAGCTTGTTTAATATTTACAAACTCAGTGACTGCATGCAATTTATTGAGCTCAGCCAAGGTCCTCAGAGATTTTAAAATTACATCTAATTTCATTTGTGTTGCGACTCCGGGTCAAGTGGGGCTGGAATTGACTGCACATGCGGCACCGAGGTCCCAAGTTCGATCCCGGCTTTGGGTCACTGTCCATGTGGAGTTGACACATTCTTCCCATGTTTGCGCTTCCACCACCCAAACATGTGCAGGGTAGATAAATTGGCCATGCTAAATTGCTCCTTAATTGGGAAAAAAGGTTGCCACTCACTGTGTTAGAAGCACTGTTTTTTGGAGGTGGCATAATCAGAACAGCTGCGATGGAGGCGGAGAAACTGGGATAGAGTACTTACAGGAAGCGGGGTGTGAGGAACAAGATTCAAGGTAGCTGTGGAGGCAGTGGATTTATATTGAATATTGGTGGTCAGTTTATTACTGGGTGGTACGGTAGCACAGTAGTTAGCACTGTTGCGTAACGGCATCAGGGACTCGGGTTCAATTCCTGGCTTGGGTCACTCTGCGGAGTCTGCACGTTCTCCCATGTCTGCACGAGTTTCCTCCGGGTGCTCTGGTTTCCTCCCACAAGTCGCGAAAGACGTGCTCATATTGGGTGAATTGGATATTCTAAATTCTCCCAGTGTACCAGAACAGGTGCTGTAGTGTTGCAACTAGGTGATTTTCACAGTAACTTCATTGCAGTGTGAATGTAAGCCTGTACTAACTTTATTATCAGAAATGGAGACAGGTCACCACTTCTTGGTCAAAGTCCATGAGGCGGAGTGGCTCAGATTAAGTAATGGAGTGATAAGTACATAAAATAACATTCTACAAAGTACCTTAAAAGTGACAGAACCGTGGGACACATTCAAGAAGGAAACATGGAGAATACATGGCCAACATGTTCCAATCAGAAAAAAGGGCAAGCCCAACAAATCCAACACATCCTGGATATCGAGAGATATGCAGCATTGAATAAGGAAAAAAAGGAGGCCTGTAGCACATATCGAGGCCTCAAAACAGCAGAAGCCCTAGACACGTATAGAATGAGCAAACTACAATTTAAAAAGGAAATTGAGAGCAAAGAGGGGTAAGCAGCACAGTGGCTAGCACTGCTGCCTCACGGCACTGAGGTCCCAGGTTCGATCCCGACCCACTGTCCATGTGGAGTTTGCACAATCCAAAGATGTGCTGGATATGTGGATTGGCCACGCTAAATTGCCTCTTCAATTGGAATTGAAAAAAATGAATTGCGTAATCTAAATTTCGATAAAAAGGAGACAAGGATACTGGCAGGTAAAATAAAGGAAAGTCTTCAATTGTTTTACAAGGGCGGGGGGGCCGAGGTAGGGTGCTCTTTCAAAGGGCCGGTGCAGAGTTGATGGGCCGAATGGCCTCCTTCTGCACCAGTGATTCTATGTACATTGAGTAAAAGGATAACTAAGGAAAGACCTTCACTCGTGAAAGGGAGTGTATGTTTAGAAATCAGGGAGAAGGGCTGTGATAAAATTTAACTGATTTAACATATGCAGAAGTGGTTCTGAAGTCCTTGCACACACCAGGGTTGGAGAGCCAGAATTATGCTGCATTTGGAGAGGCAGGGATTATTCGAGAATAGTCAGCATGGTTTTGTTAAGGGCAGGTCTTTTCTGACCAACTTGATTTAATGCTTTGAAGGTGATCTGGTGTTTAGATCAGGGAAATGCATTTGATGTAGTTCACTTGGACTTCAGCACGGCTTTTGATAAGATCTCAAATGTGAGACTGATAGCGAAGGTAAGAGCCCATGGGATCCAACGAAATTTGATTGATTAGATCCAGAAGTTGGTAGAGGAGTAGAGCACTGGTACCTGGGACTTCGATGTGGCCATTTTGGAGACATGAATAGAGCAGGGACAAGAATGGTTGTTGCAGGTTCCGGGGTTTAGATGCTTCACTAAGCTCAGGAAAGGTGGTTAAAGAGGTGGAGGTGTGGCATTGTTAGTCAAGGACAGTATTAGTGGCAGAAAGAACGTTTGATGAGGACCTGTCTACTGAAGTAGTATGGGTTGAGGTTAGAAATAGGAGAGGTCGCCCTGTTGGGAGTTTTCTATAGGCCTCCGAAAATCTCCAGAGTAGAGGGAAGGATTGCAAAAATGATTCTGGATAGGAGTGAAAGTAATAGTTGTTATGGGGGAACTTTAACTTTCCAAATATTGACTGGAAACGCTAGAGTTCGAGTACTTTAGATGGCCCAGGTTTTGTCCAATGTGTGCAGTAGGGTTTCTTGACAGTTTGCCAACAAGAGGCGAGGCCACATTGGATTTGGTACTGGGTAATGAACCAGGCCAGGTGTTAAGATTTGGAGGTAGGTGAGCACTTTGGCGAGTGACCACAATTCGGTTACGTTTACTTTAGCGATGGAAAGGGATAGGTATATACCGCAGGGCAAGTTATAGCTGGGCGACGGGCAATTATGATGCGATTAGGCAAGACTTAGGATGCATAGGATGGGGAAGGAAACTGCAGGGGATGAGCACAATTGAAATGTGGAGCTTGTTCAAGGAACAGCTACTGCGTGTCCTTGATGAAGTGTGAACCTGTCAGGCAGTCACCCGAGGAAGGAGCAGTGCTCCGAAAGCTCGTGTTGGAAACAAACCTATTGGACTTTAACCTGGTGTTGTAAGACTTCTTACTGTGCTCACCCCAGTCCAACGCTGGCATCTCCATGTCAGACAGGGAGGAAGCGGTTGAGCAAGGGAACCATGGTTTACTAAAGTAGTTGAATCACTTTGTCAAGAGGAAGCTTATGTAAAGATGAGACGTGATGGTTCAGTTAGGGTACTTGAGAGTTACAAGTTAGCCAGGGTGGACCTAAAGAGAACTAAAAGCCAGGAGGGGACATGAGAAGTATTTGGCAGGTAGGATCAAGGAAAACCCTAAAGTTTTCATAGAATTATGAATTAATTAGGAATTAAAGAATGATTAGGGTAAGAGTAGGGCCAGTCAAGGACAGTAGTGGGAGGTTGTGCTTGGGAGTCCAAGGAGGCGCTAAATGAATATTTTTTGTCAGTATTCACAGAGGAAAAAGACAATGTTGTCGAGGAGAATATTGAGATACAGGCTACTAGACGGGATTGAGGTTCATAAGGAAACGGTGTTAGCAATTCTGGAAAGTACGAAAATAGATAAGTCCCCTGGGCTGGATGGGATTTGTCCTAGAATTCTCTCGGAAGCTGGGGAGGAGATTGCAGAGCCTTTGGCTTGGATCTTCACGTCGTTATTGTCTACAGGAATAGTGCCAGAAGACTGGAGGATAGCAAATGTTGTCCCCTTGTTCAAGAAAGGGAGTAGAGACAACCCCGGTAACTATAGACCAGCGTTCTTCAAAGTGGGGGGCCTGACCCGCAGGTGGGTCACGGAGCCATTGTCCGCTGCGCTTCCGGCAAGCAGCCGGAAACATGTCACAAAAATTTTTTCCGACACATAGCACAGTGCAGCTGCTATTGCAGCTTTCTGTTTTACAAGTTCTGGAGTGGTTTTTATTCCTTTAATTTTTTTTTTTTTCATTATTTTATTTACAAGTACGGGGGTTTATTCAAATTTTTTAAAAACACCTTCGAGGGGTTTATTAATTTTTTCATTTATTTTACAAGTTCAGGGTTGGGGGGTAATTTGATTAGATTTCGCAGGGAAAAAATTCAGACCTTTGGACAAATGGAGACTCCATGCTTTCCGACACCAGAAGGCTTCACCTTTATGCACCAGGTTCCACTGGACAAGCATGTACGAGGGCCAAAGGGACCCAAAACCATTTCCTCCATTTTTGTAAGAAGTCTTACAACACCAGGCTAAAGTCCAACAGGTTTGTTTCAAACACACGCTTTCGGAGGTGGTGTGGAGGATCAGATACCTGTGTCCATGTACATAGATCCCTCGAAGTTGCCACCCAGGTTGATAGGGTTGTTAAAGCAGCATATGGCATGTTAGCTTTTATTGGTCGAGAGATTGAGTTTTGGAGCCATGAGACCATGTTGCAGCTGTACAAAACTCTGGTGGATGCAGTTCTGGTTGCTGCATTATAGGAAGGATGTGGAAGCATGGGAAAGGGGCACTGGAGATTTACCAGGATGTTGCCTGGTACGAAGGGAAGATCTTATGAGGAAACTCGCACTGAAAGACTAATCAGATGTCGCCCAACTGGCTGAGCATTTCGGCCAAAGAAACCCCATCACTGCAAGGAGAAGCCACTCTGGTGGGACTGGAGATGTTTTGCCTCCCAGACCAGCAGCATTACTAGTGATGACCCCAAACAACGCAACAATCCCAGCACCCCCTCCCACCCTGCCTTAATTGAGCTCAAGCAGCTTCACTACTGGGGCCCCTAAAGAGGGTTCCAGTTATTCGGAGCCAGCTGTATTAATCATCAATCCATTATAATCGGATGTGGACAATGTGTTCAGATCTATTTCAAATGCCTTGCATTTCCCCAGCAACATATGGATATGTTCCAAGAACAGACATGGGTATTCTGCATCAAATTTTTAAAAAACACTAATCACCTAAAAAGCACATGCCAAAATGTTTATCGGCCCAACTAGTTAAATAGCCCATCCTGACCCCTGGATCACCAACATTTTCTGGTAAACTGCCAGGTTAAGAGAATATTTGATAGGTGTCCAAAATGTAGGGATTTGGGTGGAGCGTCAACTGAGGGGGGGTATACAAATCACCACGTAGTTTTAAAAAATAAATGAGTTGAAAATGGAGAGATTAGTTCCTTCCATGGGGTGGTACGAGCATATTATAACCCAAGTGTCTCGCTAGGTTTTATTTTTCAGGTGGAGTAGATTTTTAGTTCAATTTGAAACTTGGCAGAATATAAACGCAAATATAAATTTGAGTATCCACACCCTTAAGAGCTCCGAGTCCCACACAGACAGAATGTGTAAACCGCAGACAAGAGTACACCAACCGTATGCTTATTCTGCTCACTGGACTAATTTTTGACATGGTATCGATCACAAATACAGTTTCTTTCACTATTCATATACCTCTTCCCTTAACCACAAAATGCCTCACTGTCACACTACACCTGCACATGGTAAACTAGATAATTTCACCATCAACCATATGTTTTAGCACAACTGGAGGTCGTGCCAGCAGGCCCGAAACACTTTGGCAGGCTGTTCTAAGGGTAGTCAACAATAACTCAGGAGCCACTGTTTGCAATAGTTGACATTCCAACTATGGCAAGAAAACAACTGCAACCCTGATCTCAAAGCAAGCTTAATCTCACTTGAAGACTCAGCAATTATTCCCATCAGGTAGTGGTAACAATTTGCACAAGTTAGTGAAATGCTTAAAGGATCTCAGTGGAGACATTTTAATAGTTCTGAGCAAACTGGGATAACATTTAATATTAGAGCAATCAGTGGAAGACAATTTGTGAGCAGAAGCAATTCTAGCTATCATTCCAAATAAAAATGGCTAAACAGGGGTAGGGATCCATCCAGTTGTGTTGCTTAGTCAACTTTTGCTCACTGTTCTTATCAGCAAGACAAAAGTATGAGGAACAAGTCATCCTCAAGCAAATACACAAGTTTAGTTTACCTAGTTTATTTTAAAAACCATAAAATGTTCCTTACAAAACAAGATTGCATTCTGCACATTTACTGAATGGATCTGGCACATTTAAACTACCAGTACTATTGTCCATAAACAGTGTACATCTTGTTACCATATTACAGGAAAATACAATAAACCACTGAAACATTTAGAACAAAAAACCCAGAATCCACTGTCACTGTTGGAAAATTTTAAACGGTCTAAGCTGTGCTAAGATTCACTAATTAAAACATGACAAATGATGAAAAGCGGAATATGATCTATGCTCCCAGTGTGATCTATGTAAGCAGAGGAATGTTGGCTCTTCAAACAAAAGCAGTGACAAAAAAGCATTTGATGTATTCCTTCAATCTTCTCCGCTTTTTTGTTTTACAAGAAGTGCCCAGAGTACTGCCTCACACTGTGAAGGGAAAGCACAAAATAACATTTACAAAATGTTTAAGTTAAAAAAGCAAAGCATAGACAATAAATCCCTCTACTTATTTTGACCCAAACTACTTCATCTTTTTTTCTTGCTTTTCTCCCCCCCATAAATTTAGTGTACCCAATTCATGTTTTCCAATTAAGGGGCAATTTAGTGTGGCCAATCCACCTACACTGCACATCTTTAGGTTGTGGGGATAAAACCCACGCAAACACAGGGAGAATGTGCAAACTATTAAAAAGGATACCAAAAGATCAAGCCTCCAACCCACAAGTTTACATTTTAGACTAAAGAATTTTACTGCAACAGGTTTGAAAAATTAGCTTCCCCCAACACCATTTGTTTAAAAAAACTGTGCTTTCAAAACATGCAATTTTAGCAATTCACTAGTGCTGGGTCGAAAGTTTGAAATTTTGAACTTCTAAAGGTAATCTTTGCCTTCAGAGGTCATCAGCAATATTGCACACCCAATTGTGTAGAAATTCAATTCCCCAAAAATGACCCTTTCCACCACCAAAATAAAAACGTTCCCACTACCAAACTGACCTTTTCTCGTGTGGAGCTGCGGTATCTGAACGCACGGGTCAGCTTAAGAGCGCAAAGCGGCTGCTGTAGCTGCACTGGGGAGAAACCAGGTAAAAAAAAATAAACTAATTTGACTAAACATTTTTTTCAATGAATGTTCAGGAGTGCAGATCAATTCGACCCAGCACTATTAACCAAAGCTTGTGTATACAACAGACAGCACAGAATTGTATTTAACTTAAGATAACATAAATGGTAGTTTGCTGTTGCAGAACTTGATATTAAAATTTTACAAGATTGAACAGAACTTTCAGGAGAGATATGATCTGCGCTATATGGCAGACTGTGATTTGTTGTCAATCCAACTGTCAAAAACAACAAAATCACTAGTCTTCCACACAGAACCAGACCACAATCCAAGTTGACTGATCTTCTATACTTCTTAACATTAGAATTAATGAAGTTTTGTACGAGCAAAATCAGTTACTGTTCATAAAATGCAATTTTAAAAACAAACATTTAAACAGCAGATACCATTTGTCTAAGTTGCCAGTGGAACAAATTAGGTTTAAGTACATTTTTTTAAAAATCAATTTCAGAAAGTTTTAAAAAAGGGTGCTCAACAAACTTATAGCCCAGCAGATAGAACAACAAGAGGAAGTCAATTTAGCTGTGATATTAAACAGTTCAAAACATCCATTATTACTACTTGCCTGTTCTGCAGCAGATACTGTGCATTCTGGATCTGGTCCTGTGTGCCTGTAATGGTGATTATGCGATCCTCAGAGCCTTCAAGGGGTTCATCGATCTTAATGGACGCTCCAGATTCATGACGAATTTGCTTAATTCTCTGGCCTCCCTTACCGATTATAGAACCAGCCAGCTGTTCCAAAAGAATAAATCACAAATGATGCAGTCAATGTGCAAGATTTCTCAATTAGCACTGGTTCACTAGGCTAGGTTCTACACGTGGCACTAGGTTCAACAGTGACCTAAAAATGACTGAAATGTGTGCTAGTCAGGACCTGGAACTCTGATCTTGACCTTAGTGTGCAAAGACTAAGCCAAATGACAGCAGGAATTCCTCAGGTTTAAAAGGAAATACAGGGAAGAACCCAGTGTCCAACTAAGTGCATTCACATGGTAGAAGAATGCCCTTTAAGAACTCTGTGCTCAAGGAGATGAAATAACTACTCCGCAAAATAGGATTAAACAATCAAAATCCTGATTTATGAAAGACCATAAAAATGCAAATAATTAGTACTCCTATAAAATAAATTATAGTTTGACAGGTTAAATTTTTCTAACATACTGGGAATTTATTTTAAGTCTAGATAGACAATCTTAATTGCCAAGATGGTGAAGTTTAGTAAGCGTAGCAACAAAGCAACCGTACATCTTTGGGAATTGTGACTTGTGTAGTAATGATGGGGCCTCCCAAATCTCCATATCCACCACGGTTACCTGAAAATCAAAAATAAGAGTTACTCGAGAATTGTGTAAATATAGCAGAATTTTTGAATTATTTCAAGGAACTAACAGGACAAACTTACCATATCCAGAAGCACCCTGTTCACAAGGATGAGGAAATAAGAGAAAGCAGATATTATATGCTGGCATGAAAATGATTACCTCCAAATTTAACCATGTAATTATGAACAGGGTTATTAACCCTCCCAGAAAGTCAATGAAACAATGAACATGCAGTAGCCCATTGCGGTACGGTTAGTATAATGTGACACATGCAATAGCCCATTTTTGGTTAGCGGAGGTAGCACAATTTTGAACAGGGTCATCAACCCTCCCAATCACTAGGTACAAGAAAGATGCAGTAGCCCATTGTGTGGTTAGTGTACATGTGCAAGCAGTGGCGGGGTGGTTAGCACAGCGGTTCAATCCTGGCCCTGGGTAGCTGTCCCATGTGGAGTTTGCACATTCTTCCAGTGTCTGCACAGGTGCCATGCAGGGTAGGTGGATTGGCCATGCGAAGTGCTCCTTATTCAGGGAGAAATTGGGCACTTAAGGTAGCACATTTAACTAGAAACAAGCTTGTAGTGGTGGAAGCATTCAAATTGTATGTTTGCCTCTTTCCAAATGTGATGGATCTGAATTCTACAGCCACCTGCAGATTGGAATAACCTGCCACAGGTTTCTACCCTATGAACTGGTGTGCATGCCAAGGTTAGTCAAAAATAATTGGAAAAAAACTGTAGCCAGACTTACCATTCCATCGTAGCGATCGTTCATTCTGTTCCTGCCATAGAGAGTACGGTCACTACAATGAAATAGGAGCTATTTGTAAACACAGCAACTGCCCCAAATCCAGACTACTTTGGCAAGTCAGGATGGTACAGCCTGTTGTCCAATATAGCAACGGTTATGGACTCATTTAAATTTCCAGCCAAATATCCTTACTGAATATTTGTTGGGCTTACAACCCGATATCAACTGATGCAGTGCATCAATTCACCACAACGATTGTTGATTGCAATTTTTACTTTGTGCAGAAGACTTTTATATATAGGTCTTGAAATTGTAAATTTAAAAACAGCATCCTAAATTTATTGAAATGTTTCAAAGTACAAAAGCAATTATTATAACCATAGAATACCTTACACCACAATACATGGCATTCAATCCTGAAGGGTTGCTTTTCATTTGAAAGCAACACTTCGAACAAACTCACCCTCTAGGTGGAGGTGGGGGAGGGAGGACACGGCCTCTGCCACCTCTTCCAGGGCGAGGCAGAGGTGGAGGACCCCTACGGGTTGGTGGGCTCATGTCATCATAAGCATCTCTTCTTGGTGGGGGCATGGGACGCCCTCTGGCTGAAATTCCCATGGGTCCCCTGCGCTCATATCCAGGTGAAGGGGGGTGTGGCCCACCTCTGCCTCGCATTTGAAAGGGCCCAGGACGTCTTCCTCTGTCATCAAACATCATCGTAAAGCCACCATAATCATAGGTTTCATCATAGAAATTCGGATCATATGGCTGTGCACGTCCCTTGACAGGAGACTGGAGACAAAAAAGATGTTATTACTCTCATGACACGGTATAGCTCAAAGATATCCTTTTTTATTGAGCAGTTTCCAATACAATGTTAATAAAACCACCAACATTAGCTCAGTTAGAATGAGAAATCGTCCCTAATTACAAGCTTCAGGTGACAAAAGACCAGTTATGAGGATAAATAGTACCAACCTCTGCCAATAATCCTAGGATAATCTTGATGCACTCAACCACTCTGTCAGGTTTACCACCAAGCAGAACAACTCTATCAGTTGAATGTGGGCAACATTCCTGGAACAGTTTAATAGTTGTCTGCGTGCTCTGGAATCAAAGATGAAACAATCATGACTTTTCAACAGTAATTGATATTGACAGTCTCTACAGATGGCAGAATTTCAGAAAATGGGAACACAAAATACAGCCCTGTTAATTAAAACTTACTTTAAAAAAAAGAATTAGAGTACCCAGTTCATTTTTTTCAAATTAAGGGGAAATTTGGTGTGGCCAATCAACCTAACTTGCACATCTTTCACTTGTGGAGCCAGGATCAAACCTGGGACCTTGTTGCTGTACGGCAGCAGGGCTAGCCCACTGCCAGCATGCCGCCCCCTCCTGATGATTAATTCTGTCTGTTCCTACAGAATGTTGTGCCAGCTCATGACTCCAAAAAAAAAAGACTTAAATGCACTGAGAATCTTCACTGCCTAACCAGGTCAGCATTACAATCATGCACATTTCAAATGAATCCAGGGGATGCACCCCAGACAAGAATTTAATGCTGGAAACAGCAATGGGTTCAGGTGAACGTGGATCCAATAATCTGGCAAAATGGTCAAATTAAACTTACCTCTCGCAGCTCCTTTATCTTTACTCCCTTGACACCAATGATGCTTCCAGCCTGGCTCTGGTGGACCAGCATTCTTAGTTCACAATCAAAATCCTTTCCTTTATAGTGTTGATACTGTAAGGTCAAAAGTTGAACAACAGAAGCATAAAATTCTTGAACTGCATGACTTATTTCCTATATAATTAATTTAAAGTCAAGTTGTAGGCAGATTATACAGCTCAACTGTTAGCAAGGCCACATTTCATGCAGCTTTTAACTAATTAAAAAAAGAGCACAACTCACCTCTTCCAAAGTTGGAATGATCTTCGATAATATATCACCAATCGTTTCAATATCCGCATTTATACTCAATATGCTGCCAAATTTTTAAACCATTGACAATTTAAGGAGAAAGAAAACAAAAATCAGTGAGTAAGCCATTCATAGCATTTTGAAACAAAGCATCAAGTACATAATATTTTAAAATAAACACATTAACGCAAATATTTAATAAACCCCCCATTATAAATAGTTACTAATAAACATGCAATTTAACAAGTTAACATTTCAAATTACGACAGCTTTGGAAAAATGGGTAACTGGAAGGGCTCAGATTAAGTGGGCAAGAAAAACGACGTATAGCTGAGAGCAGAAAGTGGAAAAATCATTTGTCCCCACCACCAGCAATTTGAGAAACCCCTGGAAATTAGCAATTTTGGCACACCTTCTCATAGGCAAAAGCAGAAGAAGTGTGAGTATCATGGAGAACAGTATTAAAAAAGGTGTTTGACAAATTTGGAGAAAGGTTAAGAAACTAGTTGTGGAAACAGCACTACTATGCCCCTGCAGGAAACCAATACAAAAGAAAAAAATGAAAAAACGAGACAGAACAAATGAAAATTGATGGGTGACGAAAGGTTAGCTTGTAAGACTATGAATAGGTGAATAGGCAAATGTAGGGAGAAAGGATAGTGCAAGAAAAGACAGGTTTTAACAAATGATTTAAAATGCAGCAAATATGCAACACTTGAAGCTGTGCTCCTTCCATTAAAATGAATTAGTGGATTGCTCTGGGTGGGCAACTCACGTAATAAAGACCAGCCACAAAAGACTTAATGGGGAAAATAGACAGAAAATACTTGAAAACAGTACACTTTCTATAAGGGACTACTAATTAATAACAACAAATTCAGGTTATATAGATACAATTCCTCGTTCTAATCAGGCAGTGAGTCATAAACTGTTGGGACATACCGCTCGGGGCCACTGCTGTCTGGGACTGATACACTGGCATTGTACTGCATTGGTCACAAAGGCGTTCGTGGTTGTTGGCATTGGGCAAGGGCATTCAGTGAAGTTCAGGTATTGATGCCCATTGGCATTTGAGCACATTATGGGCATAGCCAACCAGGGTATTCAGATGGGCGTTCAAGGGGCAGATGGGTCAACGTCATGATGGGTAACGCAGGGAACATGTCGATCCAGTACAAGGGCAACGGAGATAAATGGCCAAAAAAACAAGGAGAGGGAAGAGGGGGGAAAAGGAGTAAATTTTAATTGAATGATATTATAAAATCTATTCTCATCACTCTATATATTCCTCTGTAAAGACTTTTGAAGACTCTATACAACAATGGAGTCACTTCATAACTACATTTTTAGAACAAACAACAGTAGTTAATTTAAACAGTATTTCACCTTAAGGGAAATAACTACAAATAATCACTTCTAAATGAAATTAACATTAACCTGAACTGCTACAGGCCATCTATTTATGCTGGCTAATATAAAAATTACAATTCTGCTCAGCTTAATTTTTCTCAAAACATTGCCTCCCATCTATGGAAACATAGTTAACACTGTTCTATACCCAATTTCATATCAAGCATTCTTCTTTACATAAAGCAGTCTTTGTCCTTCACGTACATCTGTATAGCTGTTGAAGTAAGAACAGATGGACATCTTAAAAAAATTTTTTTTGAGTTCTACTCTGGGAAACTCTGGATTACACTAGCCACCTGCAATGTTTCTCCATTTAATATTGTAGTTCACAAAATAGGAAACGCTGCAATTAAGGATTGTTACAGTTATGGACACCTTAAAACACTCAACTACGATAATTTAAAAAACTGAATCCTAGTTTAAAAAGCGATTGACATCTCCTCAGATCTCACCCAATAATACATTACACAATATTACAATGACTCTGACCTCCCAGAATAGTATAATTAACTAATTTTAAAATATGTCCACATCACTGACTATCTAGCAATACATTTACAACATAGCTCAAATTTGAACTTAGTTAGCATGACAATTATAAACTTATTGAACAAAGTGCTAGTTCTAAATGAATTTTAGCCTACACTATAGATGTATACTCACGTCTGTACGCAATGACTTGATGTTTTTGCCACCTTTTCCAATTACTGCACCAGCATTCTTAAAAACAAATCAAAGTCAAACTCTAAGCAACCTTCTTTAATTGTTTAAGCGTTTTCTGCAGTAAAATTAAATTTTTAAAAATGTACTTCCAAGCAAGAAAAAACTTGCACATGTCTGATTCTAGTTACCCATTAATTGAAACTGAAGATGATTCTCACCTTGCTCTGTAACAGAAGACGTAGTTCCACACACTGATCGTTATTCCGAGACCTCTTAAAGGCTTGTTCTCCATCATGGTCCTCAGCAGGACGTTTGCCTGAAAGTTGTGCGTGTTTTTAAAAAAAATATCAAGCTTCATAAATATTGTTGGCACACTAAATCTAGCTTTAGCATTCTCCCTAGACCAACAGTTGGCAATTCAGTCCTTGGTTGGCACAATCTAGTAAGTCGAAACTTGCAAAATAAAATTTACAATACATCATGGAAATCTTTCATCCCCACTTACCTGCTGCACATCATTAATAGGCAAAAACCCAACCTGAATATATCCAGCACCACATACAATTTTGATTACAATTGATACTGAACTATGCCTTGAAACTGGGCAAAGTTGCTTTAAGTACTCTAGATACTACATTTTCACATATTTTACATGCAATTCAAATTATTGGGCAATTCAACTTTAGTGTAACTATGAAAACACTGGCTGTGGAGAACAGTTCTTATTCTTACAAGCAATCAAATGGGCTTTTGGTCCTCACTGATTCATTATAGGCACTTTACTTAAAATTGCATACCTGTGGCTAGACCCATTTTAACCTTGAAAAGGCATTAGCCAAAGGAGGTCTGGCTAACAACTTACTATCCTGGGATAATGCCAGGGAGATGCCTACTTGAATGTGATGACATTTCTTGGGATACAAGGCTAGCACCAAGAGAAAATGCTAGAAAATCTCAGGTCTGGCAACATCTGTAAGGAAAGATGCTGCTTTGTCAAACGTTAGCTCTTTTGTTTCCTTACAGGTGCTGCCAGACCTGCTGAGAATTTCCAGCATCCGCAGTAACTTGCGTTTACTTGGAATTTAAAGACACGTACAGACTTCGCTGGCAAATGGAGATCTTAGAACACGTGCCTTTACAGGGTGACTAATTCGGAAAGTGATTAGTGCATGTGTAGAAAATGTCAAATCAAGTGAAGAAAATTCATGAAGTAGCAGGTTGAAAGTGGTCCAGGAGAAAATCAATCTTGTTGAATAGCGGTCAAGAAATTGCTACTGTGAAAAGCAGCAGAAACATCATTGGAGGATGTAGGGTAGAAGACTATGGATCTGGGAGATATACATTTGTATACCTTGGGGACAGAGGCAATGGAAAACACCTTGTTCCCATGCTCTGGTCTCTGACCCCTTCTTTAAGGTTTGCACTAGTAAATCTATTTCCTACACACAGGAGCATGGAGGCAATATTCCCAGCCTTTGTTGAATTTAAGCATTTTCATTCAAGATACTGATTCGGAGGGAAAAGAACACAATTATAAAAGAAATGTGGAAATCAGTTCATGGCATCATAATATCCATGGAAACAAATGGGCAGCTGGAAAATTAATATTCTTGTGGCAGTTAGGTATCACAATACAAGAAATGCAAAAAAAAAGCAAAACATACAAGAACCAGGGCTAAGACTACTACCGTTGGTCTCTGGGCTGTTATATTTGATGTCTTGCTGATCAGTCTCCATTGCAGATGTCAAGAATGGCAAACGATATGCAAAACTTGTTATGCAGCTAGTCTGGAAGACAAAATTTTCCAAATTATTAAACACTCATTTGCTACATAAACCCAGTGAGTCAATCCTCTAAAACATTAATATACTCTAGATTTCAGCAATATATAAATATGTATTCAATAATCCTAAAAACCAATTCAGTGATAGTCCACATTATGTTAGGTGGCAACATTAGCTCAAGTCAGTTGAAAACATGTATGCTCCTCTAGTATCAATTTCAGAGGATACTTGGAAAAAAGCAGCTGAGTCTCAATTAATCTCAATGAGAAATGGCATGGGCACAATTAGACGGCAGTAACTATCTTCACTAACTATCCAGCAACCCGAAAATTAATTTCTGCTATTCACAGTAAAACATCTGCACTGGAAGAATTCTATGCCCATGTGGGAGATGTTCCTCAAGCTAGGGTTGAGCTTCACTGGAACACAGCAGGCCAAGGACAGAAATGAGGACTAAACTAGAACCACAATAGGGCAGCGGGGGTAGCATGGTGGTTAGCATAAATGCTTCACAGCTCCAGGGTCCCAGGTTCGATTCCCAGCTGGGTCACTGTCTGTGTGGAGTCTGCACGTCCTCCCCCTGTGTGCGTGGGTTTCCTCCGGGTGCTCCGGTTTCCTCCCACAGTCCAAAGATGTGCGGGTTAGGTGGATTGGCCATGCTAAATTGCCCGTAGTGTCCTAATAAAAGTACGTGGGGGGGGGGGGGGGGGGGGGGGGGGGGGGTTGTTGGGTTACGGGTATAGGGTGGATACGTGGGTTTGAGTAGGGTGATCATGGCTCGGCACAACATTGAGGGCCGAAGGGCCTGTTCTGTGCTGTTCTATGTTCTATTCAGGGTCATGTTCTGGACTAGGCAGACATGACACACAAGCAGACACCCTGCCTGCGTTCCATATAGCCGATGTATTGGGGAAATCATTTGCAAGCAAACATGTTCTACTAAATTGGAGATGTGAAAAGGCAGCTGCTGCACACTTGAATGCACTGCAATGTGCTGCAGCAAGGGGACACGCGTTGATGAGGTACGAGTGTCATGGCAAAATGGCTTCTTTGAGTAGAGGATTGAGAAGTCGCACACTGTCGGTGGACATAATTTGAGGGGGTGGGAAAGGAAAAGCATTATTGTTGAGGGGTCCATACAGAAGCAATGGAGAAAATGGGAGTCTATAGGACGGCCAGAAAGCAAGATAAGTTTCCAGTTGTGGGACAGAACAATATTGCTGGTTACCAGAAAGAGTTGCAAGATTGGGGGCAGTGCAGGACTGGAAGGAGGAATGTTCCACGCGCTCCACACAAAAAAACCAAACTCCATGTGGTTAACCAAAGCAGAAGACATGAGACAACTTGACAAATGATTCAATGAGAACACAAATTCAGGCAAGGAGGGGATGGGAACTGTTGAGTGGTGGGCACAGAGACGACTAAATGGGAGATGGTGTGGATAACATAATGGAAGTCTGAATAGTGTAGCATGCATTTTTCAAATCAGTCATTAAACTGTAAAAAACATGTTGAGAATGAGCTGTCCACATACACTAAAGCTCTTCCAAAGGACTTTGCTGTTCTAACAATCGTAACTGTGGCGGTTTTGCATTTTTCTAGCACTGTCACATACAACGGTATGATAAAGGCGAGGTATATACTATACACGTCATAATCATTTCATGGGTAAAATTGTCTGGCAGAAACTAATTTATCGTGCTCAAAATATCATGCCCACCATAAGCAGCAATGGAAGCATAACCACCATGGGTTGAAAAATGCTGCTTTTAAAGACCAGTGAGCAGTTATAATTGGAGAGTGGCCTAGCACTTCATGTTACCATATCATTTTCTGTTTCCATCGAGGGGATTTATTTAAACATTATAGGTTACTACTCATTTATCACCCCTTGTATTTTTGCCCTTATGCATGTGACGATTTGATAAAACTAGTTAATTATAAATAGTGGTACATCTGGAATTATTTTGAACAAGGTCACGATTGAGAGAATGACCAAACGAGACCTCAACTCCAGAATTACTTGTGTAATGGTGACTGTATTGTCACCAGTCCAAAAACTGTCTTACATTTACATCAAAGTTCAAAAAAGGTATAACAATCTAAAGCTCAGTTACTGGTGCGACATTAGCTCCCTGGATAATATGCACGGGTCACAGTGCGATATTTCAACATCTCCAAAACATAACAGATTTATTGATCATAAGCAATGAATAGGAGATCGGGTAAATTTTAACCCCTCCAAATACAAAGCAACACGTGGGTGAAACAAAAAGCGCGTGTCGGATGAAATCCGGCCACTCGAGCGCCACCATGAAGGATATGGAGCGGGAATACCTCAGAACCTGTAACATACAATTACAATTATTAATCAGAACAGTGGCAAATTAATGGCCCCATCCAAACAGGTACTTAAACTAACACGAGGCTGACTAGAAAATGTCTGGGGGAAGAGGCTTTGCCTCCGCCATTTCGGGCCCTCCATCGGGGAGCGAATGGCGTTTGCAGATATGCGCCAAATAACCACACTGCCGTCGACTGCATTGGAGCACCTTAAAATGGCCGATGCGATGAGACAGCGAAGTGTGCCGAGGAGAAAGATTAACACCCGCTGCGGCCCCAGCCGCGGGCCCCCGTCTGCCGCCCTGGTTCCCCCACTCTCTCCCTCCCTCATGGTGAGGAGGAATGAGCTGAAACGCTTCAAGAATTCGGCCGCCATTCGCACAGCAAACCGTCTCTAAAATGGCGGCGACGCGGTTCGCACGCAAGGAGACTCGCGATCGATTGCCTCTTCCTTTCCAGAGGGAGGGGGAGGGGAGGGCGGATAAAACCCGCCGCCATTTAATCCCGTGACTCGACAAAGAATCAGAGCCGACAAACGACAACTGAATTTTAGAACAAGGCCACAATCACCCATGCGACACCAACTAGGCCTAGTTTGACGATTAGCGATTCTTATGTTGGCAGCACACCAGAGTAGGAATCAACTTGATTTGGTTTTTTTAAAATATCAGGCGACCTTCTAAATACCCGAGAAAACGAGAGGACGGTCGAGTAAAATGTCTTCCTCATCCACCCCCACCAACGACAAAACGTGCATCTCAATAACTTGACATTTATCTTTTTTTTAAATAACCTTTTACCCCTCTTTCACAAATATTCAGTTTCTATTGAAAAAACAGAAATAATTCGAGCGCCGTACCCGATCAAAGGCAGATTCCTTACCGAAGCTAACGGCTGCGAAGAGGATCCGAGCTCAGCTTTCAAGAGAAGCGAAGCAAAATGGATCGCTCTGGTGTGGCAGCGACTGCTTTACCCACAAGCGCCAGCGCGTGCCGGCCCCGCCCAACTCCCACAACCGCAGCGCTGATTGGTGCACAGCCGGCTACGTCCCACAATCCGGTGACGTAACTTAAAGACCTCCCCTTCCAAATGGCCAACGCGCCAGTCAATCAAACACGTCACCGGCCGCCCCATCGCCCTTCGCTTTTTGTAAAATTATATAATTTACATAATCTGCACGGTTTCTACTCGGACTCTGAGTAATTGTTCTTTAAAACTACTTATTAACATGGCCACATTAAGAAATATCGTTTCCTGGTGCTTTTTTGTTTTGTACCTTTTTTTTACGAACAAACCATTAAACGAAGACCAAACGGTGAAGAAGTGCGCGAGATGTCGCGATATTTGTCCCGCGCGCGGGTGGCGGGCAAATTGCTCAGCCTGTGTATCTGGGGGTGGGAGGAGAAGTCGGTGTAAGAATAATGGGCACACCCTTAGTATGCCGTTAAAGCAGGATAGGGTAATACTGCGCATCTTGTGGTTTTGATCTAACAGTTGGTAAGGATTCCTTCCTCTAGTTTGCCGCCAGGGAATTTTTCCGGGATGGGCACAGTGAGTGCAGTCCACGGTCGCATTCATTTTTAAAAAAAGTTCGAACAGATTTTCCTTAAATGAATTCTTAAGGGTTTAAGGTTTGTGGACTCTTTGTTCCTGGTTGGGGGATGGAATTAGCAAAGCAAGCACTTTAGGGCGTATGTCGGAGCTCTTGGTTACAAACTCGAAGTTATACTCAGTGGGCCTTTAATGGATTTGAGTTCTTAGACTGGAGTGTATGAACTTTGAATTGAGTGCGACAAGAGACTCTTGAGATGCTATGGGTTACAGTTCATCTTTACTGCCTTACATCAAATATTGTAAATGCAGAAATCTGAAGGGAAATTCTTGCCAGGGGAATTGTAATTTAGTAATATTTGGCTTTGCTTAATTTAAAATTTGGATAGGTTCTGAAAGGGTTGTGTATTCCTGCCATCACCCTTGATATTTTCCATTCGTCCAGACAATGTTTAATGCCTAAAGAGTTGGGAAAATGTATCCTAGTAGGCTGGTATGAGGAACAGTAGTGGGTGACTGCTACTTGGGGCAGAATGGGACAGAATATGTACAGCAGAATTGTTCTGTAATGGTCCATCACAACATGAGACACATTAAAGTTGGGAATAGAGCGTCGTAAAATGTTGATTTGGTTTTAAGTTTATTGTAATTGGCACATGTAACACATAATGAATGGAAAATATCTGACGGTGCCTTACAAGAAAAACAGAAAATAAAATGACAAAATACAGAAAAAGGACACTGTTCTTTGGAGAGAACGGTGTCTGAAAACATTTTAAAACGTTCAGATTTTAAACTTTGTGAAATTATGAAGGAAGTGGTGTGAAATTGGAATGATTTGAGTGAGACCAAATAATTTAAGCTCAATGTGGTGGGACTATAACCATAATAGTAAGCAAGGATGATGCAAATGAAATATAACCGGGGGGGGGGGGGGGGGGGGAGTACTTGCATTTATACAGCACTTTCTAATGTCCTTGGATGTCCCAAAGGCCTTCACAGCCAAATAATTACTTTTGAGGTGTAATGTTTAGCATGGATACAGGATATGAACTGTAAATTTTGAGTGTGTCTCTGTTTCTTGCTGCCGATTAGATGTTATCACAGGAACAAAGAAAATAGGAGCAGGAGGAGGCCATTTCACCCTTTGAGCCTGCTCTGCCGTTCATTATGATCATGGCTGATCATCCAATTCAATACCCAAATCCCGCCTCTTCTCCCCCCCCCCCATATCCTTTGATCTTTTTCACCCCAAGTGCTATACCTAACTGCTTCTTGAAAAAATACAATCTTTTGGCCGGCCTCAACTATTTTCTGTGAATTCTACAGGCTTACCACTGTCTGGGTGAAGAAGTTCACAGAATTCCTACTATGCAGAAGGAGGCCTGTCGGCCCGTCAAATCTGCACCAATACACTCTGCCCCATACCCAGAACCTAACCTGCACATCTCTGGACGCAAAGGGGCAATTATCATGACCAATCCACCTAACTTTTTTAATTATAAATTTAGAGTACCCAATTATTTTTTCCAATTAAAGGGCAATTTAGCATAGCCAATCCACCTAACCTGCACATCTTTGCGTTGAAGGGGTGAAACTGACGCAGACACTGGGAGAATGTGCAAACTCAACACAGACAGTGACCCGGGGCTATAATCGAACCCGGGTCCTCAGCGCAGTAGACAACAGTGCTAACCACTACACCACCGTGCCGCCCTCAATCCACCTAACCTGCACATGTTTGGACTGGGAGGAAACTGGAATACACGGAGGAAACCCATACAGACACGGGGAGAACATGCAAACTCCACATAGACAGTCATCCCAGGCCGGAATTGAACCCAGGTCCCAGGCGTTGTGAGACAGCAATGCTTGCCACCATGCTGTACGGCTACTCATCTGTATCCTAAATGGTCTACTCCGTAACCTCAGATTGTCACCTGGCTCTGGACGTTCCAACCATCAGGAATATCCTTCTTGCATCTATCCTGCCTAGTCCTGTTAGAATGTTATAGGTTTCTATGAGATCCCGGTGGTGGCGAGCTGCCTCTTGAATAATTGCAGTTTTTGTGGATTAGGCTGCACCTAAGTTGCCAGAGGTGCTTTACATTATGTAATAATAATCTTTATTGTCACAAGTAGGCTTGCATTAATAATAATCTTTATTGTCACAAGTAGGCTTACATTAACACTGCAATGAATTACAGTGAAAAACACCTAGTCGCCACATTCTGGGACCTGTTTGGGTACACGGAGGGAGAATTCAGAATGTCCAAATTATCTAACAGCATGTCTTTTGGGACTTGTGGGAGGAAACTGGAGCACCCGGAGGAAACCCTCGCAATCACAGGGAGAACGTGCAGACTCCGCAAGACAGTGTCCAAGCTGGGAATCGAACCTGGGACCCTGGTGCTGTGAGGCAATAGTGCTAACCACTGTGCTACCGTGCCGGTCTGCTTTCTTTGATTTGATTTATTATTGTCACATGTATTAGTATACAATGAAAAGTATTGTGTCTTGCATGCTATACATGCTGTACATGGAGAAGGGAGGAGAGACTGCAGAACGTAATTTTACAGTCATAGCTAGAGGGTAGAGAAAAGATCAAATTCAGATCTTATGGGAGGTGGAGGTCAGGGGTTTGGAAGATGCTAAATTGAAGACCGTATAGGACACTAAAATACAGTAACTAATAGTTAAAACAATGCAAATGTCTTGTTTTGTCACTTCTTTTAGGTTTCGTTATAAAGTTTAAG
Organism: Scyliorhinus canicula; assembly: GCF_902713615.1. Taxonomy (NCBI): domain Eukaryota; kingdom Metazoa; phylum Chordata; class Chondrichthyes; order Carcharhiniformes; family Scyliorhinidae; genus Scyliorhinus; species Scyliorhinus canicula. The sequence continues at coordinate 84,419,811 of NC_052153.1, read as the reverse complement.
ACAATTGAATGAAATTTAGGAAATGAAAATGATTTCTGCAAGAATTGAAACGTGGCTGGAAGCAACATGGCACCTCAAAGTTCCTTCACATTGGCTTCGAGCATGCGTAGAATGGATTCAACAGGAGAATCAAGGTGCTGCTTTAACACAGGCCCAAATCAACAAACAGGTTTTTGAGCAATGGCTTCTTACTGATCTCCGAGATCTGGAGAACCCAATTTTGCCAGTTGGAATCTCAGAAATGCAGAAATGTGAGATCAGTGGATTTTACTGCTTGCAGATTGATTCCTTAGTCGATGTCAGCCAAGCTGCATACAGCCAACTGCAAAAAATCCGGGGAAAGGATACCACTAATGAACAAGTGACATCAACATACATATCCCAGAGATCTTGGGAAGCAAAACCAACCCGAATGTTGATGCTGCAATTAACAGATGGAGTTCAGGAGCTCCAAGGTATGGAGTACCAGCCTATTCCTGCTCTCAATAGCAGCCTTTCACCAGGCACAAAAGTCTTATTGATGGGTAATATCACCTGCCGATTAGGACTTCTGCTTCTTAAACCTGAAAATGTGAGGGTGCTAGGAGGTGAAGTGGAGTCTCTTGTTGACGAAAACTCCCAAGAAAGAATACTTGCAAGGTTAATTGGGGAACCATATGACATTGCTGTAACTAAAGTGAATGGTAATGATCAAAATAGAGCTGACAGGATTGATGGGTTGCCTCAGCTTTTGGGACCTTCAGATGATGAGCTGTTTGCTGGTTTTGATGAAGATGATCTAGGTTTAGAACCCAGGATGGATTCTGAAAGTGGGTATTGCAGTAAAACTGGTGCTTCTCTGAGTATTTCAAATTATACACAGCCTCCAACCAGTGCTACAGATAACAGATGGCAAAGTATGGAACCCCAGAGTCCAGAAATATCCGGAGCATTTCAAAGTGAAAATAGAAATTTCTTAGATTATAATGATGAGGACTTTGACGAATTTCCCTTGGATGAACTGGATGATGATTTGTTCTTACAGGATGAAATGAATGCAGAAATTGGGCCTGATGGAGCAATGATCCAGTCCCCAAAATATCACAAATCCTTAGTAGAAGAACCTCACAGAGGTAATGCAAACCATGTTGCAGAATCAAACAGCAGATCAAGTCCATGCCAAGAGCAAAATGTAAAAGCTGACAATAATACCTCTGGCTATAAATTACAAAGCCATGTTAAACATCTTGAAAGTGGCATATATACTAAAAATGCAGGGCCAGGTTCCATGCTAAATAACTCAAATGCTCAAGAGTCTCACCATTTTTTGAAAAAAACAAGCATTAGTCCTGTGGAAAGACGAAATAATACAAATATTCTCACAATGGAAGTGGAATATGAGCAGCGAAAATCTTTAGAGTTGTGTGAGTCCTTTGACAGTGGACCGAAGCATGATACTATTCCTGGAAATCTGTTCACCATGTCTGCAGTAGTTTCAGGTTCGTCCAGCAATGGAGGCAATTTTCATCAGGACTGTGTGAGAAAAAACAATATGAATGGAAGAAAGTTCAAGAGTGGATCTGTAGAATTGAACTCTGAACCATTTACATATCTACATATTCTCTTAGATAAGAAACCTGATGTAATAACTGTGGTACAAATCAAAGGCTTCATTGTTACTTTGCTAAATAAACTCACAAGTAATGGTGGTTTGTGGAGTATTAAAGCTAGAATATCAGATGGTACTGCCTACATGGATGTAGAACTTGGTGATGATATTTTGAGAAGCTTAATTGGTTTCTCAGTTGCTGAAATGAAAGTCTCAATAAAATGTCCCAACCAACAGCAAAAGGTAACAGCGGGGTTGCAGAAATGCCAACAGGAGTTGGTAGACCTTTGTTGTCTAATGACTATTGAATTTAACCCAACTGTACCTACTTCTAGAGTTCTGGCTCTTCGTGAAGTAAGTCTAGAAGATCTGCAGCATTTAGAACGTCGTGCATGTGAAGAAAGAACTGTTTAAATAATTAGGCAGGTGGATTTGAGGCATTTTTTGCCGTGTGCTCTGGCTTTACAGATTTGCAAGATTTTAAACATTAAAGATACATTCTTGTGTTGAACTTATGAAATTGACTTCTGAAAAATAAACATATTTTAATGACTTTCATTTCTTCATTGTTCAATTTCAAACGCTAGAATTCATGCTGTAGTTTGTTAAGAGTCTTTAGTGCTTTAGCAAACATGAGGACACTTTTTAACCACTTAATTTGCCATTTTGCCTGTTGTACACCTGCAGACTCTATTGACTTATTTCCTTGCCCTTACCACATCTCCTTTTTTCCTTTATCTTTTATTTTCTTTTTTTTATAAATTTAGAGTACCCAATTCATTTTTTCCAATTAAGGGGCAATTTAGCATGGCCAATCCACCTACCATGCACATCTTTCGGTTGTGGGGGCAGAACCCACGCAAACACGGGGAGAATGTGCAAACACAGCACGGACAGTGACCCAGAGCCGAGATTGAACCTGGGATCTCGGTGCCGTGAGGCAGCAATGCTACGCAACTGTGCTGCCCTCTTTTTTTTCTTTATCAATAACTTACCTATTATTAACCTCTTTAAAGCTTTTATTTTGATTGGGTATTTCCTTTATAAAACAAAATTCTCCCGTTCTTTTGTATTTAATTCTTTTGGTGATCCTAAATTCATGCTTTTCAGTTCAGCCATTCACTAACCAGGAGAATTAGTTTTACTCAGTTTACCTGGTCCACTCAATAAATCTTTTAACATATTTTCTACTGGGAAACATCTGATTTTTCTAGCCTCTTTTCACTGGTATTTTCTTCCCATATTTGTTTTGTATCCTTTCAATAACCAGTCTTCCCAAAGAGAACGGTATCCACAATTAGATACAATGGTCCCAACTGCTGCAGTTACAAATCTGCTTGATGGGCAGGGATGGAGGTAGGGTGGAAGTGAGGGCTTATATGGGTCGGTGCCGACTCGATGGGCCGAATGGTCTCCTTCTGCACTATGTTCTATGTTCCACATTACAAAATAGACAGGTTGCATTCAAAATTCTCTCCTAAACTTTTTAAAATAAATTTACAGTGCCCAATTACTTATTTCCAATTAAGGCGCAATTTAGCGTGGCCAATCCACCTACCCTGCACATCTTTGGGTTGTGGGGGCGAAACCCACGCAAACACGGGGAGAATGTGCAAACTCCACACGGACAGTGACCCAGAGCCGCCATCGAACTTGGGACCTCGGTGCAGTGTTAACCACTGCGCCACCGTGCTGCCCTCTCTTCCAAACTCGAGCATGACTGGCAGTAATTGTTGCTCTATTTAGCATTGATGTATTTAGCAGTGGTTAGCACAGCGCCAGGGACCTGAGTTCAACTCCAGCATTGGGTGACTGTGGAGTTGCACTTTAGCCTTGTGTCTGGGTTTCTTCCTCGTGCTCCAGTTCTCTCCCACAGTCCAAAGATGCACAGGTCAGGTGGATTGGCCATTTCCATATGCAGCAAAACATTCAGGCTTGATCTGGTAAGTGGCAAATAACATGTGCAACAGAAGTGCCAGACAATGACCATCTTCAACAAGAGAGAATCTAACCATCTCCCCAATGGCATTGACATCACTGAATCCCCCACTATCAAAATCCTGGGGGTTACCATTGACCAGAAACTAAACTGGACTAGCCATAGAAACACTGGCTACAAGAACATGTCTAAGGCGTGGAATTCTGCTACAGGTAACTCACTTGACCCCCCCCAAGCCTGTCCACAATCTGCAAGGAATAAGTCCGGGACCTGATTAAATATTCTCCAGTTGCCTGGATGAATGTGGCTCCAACAACACCCGAGGAGCTTGACAGCATCTAGGACAAAGCAGCCCGCCTGATTGGCATCCTGTCCACCACCTTCAACATTCACTCCCTCCATCATTAATGCACAGTGACAGCAAGATGCACTCATCAGCTCTCCAAGGCTCCTTTGACAGCACCTTTCAAACACGTGATCTCTATCACATCGGACAAGGGCAATAGATATGTGGGAATACCCACCTGTAAACTCCCATTCAAGCACCTTGAATTAGAACTATATTACCATTCCTTCACTGTTGCTGGGTCAAAATCCTGGCACTTCCTTCATAACAGTACTGTGGGTGTACCTACACAACATGGACAGAAGCAATTCAAGAAGGTGACTCACCACCACCTTTGCCCAGTACTAATGAAAGATCATCAACCAGAAATTCATGATGGCTTGGCAGCATGTTGGCGCAGTGGTTAGCACTCGTGTCTCACAGCGCCGAGGTCCCAGGTTCGACCCTGGCTCTGGGTCACTGTTCGTGTGGAGTTTGCACATTCTTCCCGTGTTTGTGTGGGTTTCGCCCCTACAACCCAAAGATGGGCAGGCTAGGTGGATTGGCCATGCTAAATTGCCCCTTCATTGGAAAAAATGAATTGGGTTGGATTGGATTTGTTTATTGTCACGTGTACCGAGGTACAGTGAAAAGTATTTTTGTGCAAGCAGCTCAACAGATCATTCAGTACATGGAAGAAAAGGGAATTAAACAAAATTCAAGAAAATACATGAGAATACATAATAGGGCAACACAAGATATACAATATAACTACATAAGCATTGGCATCGGTTGGAGCATACAGGGTGTAGTGTTAATGAGGTCAGTCAATAAGAGGATCATTTAGGAGTCTGGTAACAGTGGGGAAGAAGCTGTTTTTGAGTCTGTTCGTGCGTGTTCTCAGACTTCTGAATCTCCTGCCCGATGGAAGATGTTGGAAAAGTGAGTAAGCCAGGTGGGAGAGATCCTTGATTATGCTGCCCGCTTTCCCCCGGCAGCGGGAGGTGTAGATGGAATCAATGGATGGGAGGCAGGTTCGTGTGATGGACTGGGCTGTATTCACGACTCTCTGAAATTCCTTGCGGTCCTGGGCCGAGCAGTTGCCATACCAGGCTGTGATGCAGCCCGATAGGATGCTTTCTGTAGTGCATCCGTAAAAGTTGGTAAGGGTTAATGTGGACATGCTGAATTTCCTTAGTTTCCTGAGGAATTATAGGCGCTGTTGTGCTTTCTTGGTGATAGCGTCGACGTGAGTGGACCAGGATAGATTTTTGGTGATGTGCACCCCTAGGAATTTGAAACTGCTCACCATCTCCACCTCGGCCCCGTTGATGCTGACAGGGGTGTGAACAGTACTTTGCTTCCTGAAGTCGATGACCAGCTCTTTAGTTTTGCTGGCATTGAGGGAGAGATTGTTGTCGTTACACCATTCCACTAGGTTCTCTAATTGGCAAATCTAAATTTATTTTAAAAAAAAGAAATACATGGTGCTTGCCTGGCTGAATATTTCCACCATGTTCTGTTTTACAGATTTCCAGCATCTGCGGTGTTTTGCTTTTGTAGTAGCGATGAACCATAGTTTCAGACTGGAGGGAAGTACACAGAGCACTGGGTATTCCCCAGAGAAACACAGCTGATTTTGATATAATGTGGAGATGCCGGCGTTGGACTGGGGTGAGCACAGTAAGAAGTCTTACAACACCAGGTTAAAATCCAACAGGTTTGTTTCAAACACGAGCTTTCGGAGCACTGCTCCTTCCTCAGGTGACTGAAGAGGTATGTTCCAGCAACATTTATATAGACAAAGTCAGAGATGCCAGACAATGCTTGGAATGCAAGCATTTGCGGGTAATCAAATCATTACAGATCCAGAGATAAGGGGTGATCCCAGGTTAAAGAGGTGTGAATTGTCTCAAGCCAAGACAGTTGGTAGGATTTTGCAAGCCCAGGCCAGATGGTGGGGGGGGGGTGAATGTAATGCGACATGAATCCAAGATCCCGTTTGAGGCCGTACTCATGCGTGCGGAACTTAGCTATAAGTTTTTGCTCGGCATATCTGCATTGTCGCGTGTCCTGAAGACCGCCTTGGAGAACGCTTAACCGGAGATCAGAGGCTGAATGCCCTTGACTGCTGAAGTGTTCCCTGACTGGAAGGGAACATTCCTGCCTGGTGATTGTCGCACGATGCCCGTTCATTCGTTGTCGCAGTGTCTGCATGGTCTCGCCAATGTACCACACTTCGGGACATCCTTTCCTGCAGCGTATGAGGTAGACTACATTGGTCGAGTCACACGAGTATGTGCCGCGTACCTGGTGGGTGGTGTTTCCACGTGTAATGGTGGTATCCATGTCGATGATCTGGCATGTCTTGCAGAGATTGCCCTGGCAGGGTTATGTGGTGTCGTGGTTGCAATTCTGAAGGCTGGGTAATTTGCTGCAAACAATGGTTTGTTTGAGGTTGCGCGGTTGTTTGAAGGCAAGTAGTGTGGGGATGACCTTGGCTAGATGTTCATCTTCATTGATGATGTGTTGAAGGCTGCGAAGAAGATGTCGTAGTTTCTCCGCCCCAGGAAAGTATTGGACGACGAAGGGTACTCTGTCAGTTGTGTCCCGTGTTAGTCTTCTGAGGAGGTCGGTGCGGTTTTTTGCTGTGGCCCGTTGGAACTGTCGATCGATGAGTCGAGCGCCATATCCCGTTCGTACGAGGGCATCTTTCAGCATCTGTAGGTGTTTGTTACGCTCCTCCTCGTCTGAGCAGATCCTGTGTATACGGAGGGCTTGTCCATAGGGGATGGCTTCTTTAATGTGTTTTGGGTGAAAGCTGGAGAAGTGGAGCATCGTGAGGTTGTCTGTGGGCTTGCGGTAAAGCGAAGTGCTGAGGTGACCGTCCTTGATGGAGATGAGTGTGTCCAAGAATGGAACAGAATTTGGAGGATAGTCCATGGTGAGTCTGATGGTGGGATGGAATTTATTGATCTCATCGTGTAGTCGTTTCAGTGATTCTTCGCTGTGGGTCCAAAGGAAAAAAATGTAATCGATGTATCTGGTGTATAACGTCGGTTGAAGGTCCTGTGCAGTGAGGAAGTCTTGTTCAAACTTGTGCATGAAGATGTTGGCATATTGAGGTGCGAATTTGGTCCCCATGGTTGTTCCATGCGTCTGGATGAAGAATTTGTTGTCAAAGGTGAAGACGTTGTGATCTAGAATGAAGCGGATGAGTTGCAGAATTGCGTCTGGAGATTGGCAGTTGTCGGTGTTGAGGACTGAGTCTGTGCAATGCCATCGTCATGGCGGATGCTGGTGTAGAGTGCCGAGACATCCATTGTGACGAGGAATGTTCCTGGTTCAACTGATATAAACAACCTAGATTTGGGGATAATTTCAAAGTTTGCAGTTGTTAGGAAATTCTGAAATAATGAAATGAAATGAAAATCGCTTATTGTCACGAGTAGGCTTCAATGAAGTTACTGTGAAAAGCCCCTAGTCGCCACATTCCGGCGCCTGTCCAGGGAGGCTGGTACGGGAATCGAACCGTGCTGCTGGCCTGCTTGGTCTGGTTTAAAAGCCAGCGATTTAGCTCAGTGAGCTAAACCAGCCCCTAGTGAGCTAAACCAGCCCCTCCTGGTAACAGACTACAGGAGAATATAGACAGGCTAAATAGGCAGACAGTTGAAATTAGCTTGGAGAGGTGTGAAGCGCTTCATTTATGAATTATTAGGAGAGGCCACGTCAACTTCGATTTTAATAGGGCGTAGGAAGAGAGACCTGGGCTGCATAGACACATATCTTTGATGTGGGCTGTGGGCTTTCCTCACCTGAGGAAGGAGCTGCGCTCCGAAAGCTCGTGTTTGAATCAAACCTGTTGGACTTTAACCTGGTGTTGTAAGACTTCTTACATATCTTTGAAGTTGACAAGAAAAGTTGACAAGCCTGTTATACAGGATCCTTAGCTGTATTAATTGAAAACAAAAGTACAAAAGCAATGAAGACACTTACTCACACCCTGCTTCCTCACACCCTGCTTCCTGGAAGGATGACATTCCATTCTGCCAGTTTCTCTGTCTCATGCAATCCTTCCCACAGCGCTGCAGATATTTCATTTTCCTTAACCGAGGATTCCCCACCCTCACCGTAGTTGACAGGGCCTTTTATGGGACCTGTCCATCCCATTTCCAGCTTTCATCCCTTCCCCTCTGTCTGAGAACCATGATAGAATTTCCCTATTCTACCACCCAATCAATCTTTGTATTTAATGGATAATTTCCACCACCACTGTGGCATCACCACTTCTTCCCCTTCCAGCATTCCGGAGGGACCATTCCCACTGCAGCACCCTGGTCCACCCCAGCTTCCCACAGCACTTGTGCAAGCAAGCACAGGACATACAACAGCTAACCTTTCAGCTCCTCTCTCACTGTCTGAGACCCAAAACAATCCTTCCAGGTGAAGCTGCAATTTGTGTCCTTTCTTCAACTTAGTGTATTGTATTCCTTGCTCACCATGTGGTTTTCTTGACATTGGGAGATCAAATGCAGACTGAGCTTCCAGTTGCCTACTGTGATGATCGGAATACCTTGCCCCTTTAAGAGGCTTGGCATTGCCCCTTTAAGAGGCTTGGAACCCTGGGGGACTCCGCCTCTGGCTACGCCCCCTGGGAAACAGTATTTAAGATGAGACTCCATTTTGCGAGCACACTTCTCTTGGATGCTGCCATTGTTCAATGCTTATTAAAGCCTTTGATTACTGACCTAACTTTCGCGTCGTAATTGAGAGTGCCTCAATTTAATAAACATTTCACATCAAGATGGACAGCGGTCTGAAACCAGAGAAACTCAACCTGGATGGCAGGACACATGAAGCCTCGGAAATTTTTAAACATTGGCTCCGGTGTTTTGAGGACTTTCTGGACTCCTCACCGTCTGATGTCGACAGCGCTCGCAAGCTGCGCTTCCTACATGGCCGGGTGAGCCACTGAATCTCAGCCATGATCGAAACTGCTACGACCTATGAGGCGGCGATCGAAATATTGAAGAAACGCTTCATAAAGACTACCAATGAGGTACATGCCAGGCATTTGCTCTCGACCTGCAGCGTCCGGGGAAACGCTGGACGAGTTCGTGGAAAGACTCACTGCGCTCGCGAGGAACTGCGACCACAAAGCAGTGACGGCTGAAAAACACAGGGACTTACACATCCGCGACGCCCTTGTGTCTGGCATCAGGTCATCGTACATCCGGCAGCGGCTCCTAGAAGACGGGGCGAAGGATCTCCAAGGCACGGTAACGCTCGGCTTTTCTCTCGAAATGGCCCACCGTAACCTCCGTACGTACTCCGCGGACCTTACGAACCCCTCTCGATCCCCTCCAGACTCGGCCACACTACAGGCCTGTGCCACGTGGCGATCCACTCACTCCGGGGGCTCCCCATGCTATTTCTGTGGGCAAGGCCAGCACCCACGCCAGCGTTGTCCGGCCCGATCCGCGACCTGCAACGACTGCGGTAAGAAAGGGCACTTCGCGAAAGTCTGCCTGGCTGGGCCCAAAGGCCACAAACAAAAGTCTCACCGGGCCCAGAAATCAAGCTCCCGGCCTCACAGACCCCGCAACGCGGCTGCACTGCGGCCAGACACGCCCACTTCTGACGCGTCATTGACCTCGTGCGAGATATGGGAGCGGCCATCTTGGCGGCGGCCATCTTCGAAACCCGACACGTGCGACCGCCGGCGGCGGCCATCTTGTGACTCCGGGCGGCCATTTTGTGAGTCCGACTCTGACGGCCCGCACCTAGGAGCGATCACGCTTGATCAATCACGGCCGAAACACCTGCGAAACTCGATGATGCGGGTGCGAATCAACGGCCAAGACACTCCCTGCCTGTTCGACTCCGGGAGCACGGAGAGCTTTATCCACCCAGACACGGTAAGGCGCTGCTCCCTGCGCATCCACCCCGCCTCCCAAACTATCGCCCTCGCCTCAGGGTACCATTTGGTTCAAATCACGGGGTATTGTGTCGCGGACCTCGCAATTCAAGGCGCGAAATACTCCCGTTTTAAACTTTACATATTTCCTCAACTCTGCGCCCCCCTGCTGCTCGGCCTCGACTTTCAGTGCAGCCACCGGAGCCTGACACTGCAGTTCGGCGGACCCCTGCCCCCACTCACAGTCTGCAGCCTGGCGACACTCAAAGTTGCGCCACCCCGCCTCTTCGCGAACCTCACTCCCGACTGTAAGCCCATCGCCACCAAGAGTCGCCGGTACAGTACCCAAGACTTGACTTCCATCAAGTCGGAGGTTCAGCGGCTACTAAAAGAGGGGGTCATAGAGGCCAGCAACAGCCCTTGGAGGGCCCAAGTATTAGTAGTCCGCTCCGGGGAAAAGCTACGCATGGTTGTGGATTATAGCCAGACAATAAACCGCTTCACACAACTCGATGCGTACCCACTTTCCCGCATAGCTGAAATGGTGACCCAAATTGCCCAGTATCGGGTATTCTCCACGGTTGACCTCAAATCGGCCTACTACCAACTCCCTATTCGCTCAGAGGACCGCCCCTACCCGGCTTTTGAAGCAGCCGGTCGGCTGTTTCACTTCCTCAGGGTACCCTTTGGTGTTACAAACGGAGTCTCCGTTTTCCAGAGGGCGATGGATCAAATGGTGGACCAGTACGGCTTACGGGCGACTTTCCCATACTTGGACAACGTCACCATCTGCGGCCATGACCAGCAGGACCACGATGCAAACCTGAGGAAGTTCCTCCAGACTGCCCGGGCCCTCAACCTCACGTACAACAAAGAGAAATGCGTGTTCCACACAACCCGGCTAGCCATCCTCGGCTACGTCGTGGAAAACTGGGTCCTAGGCCCGGACCCCGACCGCATGCATCCCCTTAAGGAAATCCCCCTCCCCCGTAGCCTCAAGGCACTCAAACGGTGCTTGGGGCTTTTCTCCTATTACGCCCAGTGGGTCCCCAAATATGCGGACAAAGCCCGGCCACTCATTAAGACCACGGTTTTTCCCCTGACGGATGAGGCCCAGTCGGCTTTCAACCGTATCAAGGCCGGCATCATCAAGGCCGCCATGCACGCGGTGGACGAAGCCATCCCCTTTCAAATAGAAAGCAATGCATCAGACGTCGCCCTGGCTGCTACCCTCAACCAAGCGGGCAGACCAGTAGCGTTCTTCTTCCGAACCCTCAACGCCTCGGAAATTCGACACTCTGCAGTCGAGAAGGAGGCACAAGCCATAGTGGAGGCCGTGTGACACTGGAGGCACTACCTAGCCGGTAGGAGGTTCACCCTCATCACCGACCAACGGTCGGTTGCCTTTATGTTCGATAACGCACAATGGGGCAAAATAAAGAACGACAAGATTCTGAGGTGGAGAATAAAGCTCTCCACCTATACGTACGATATTAAATATCGCCCGGGGAAGCTCAACGAGTCCCCAGATGCCCTGTCTCGCGGGACGTGCGCCAACGCGCAATTGGACCGCCTGAGAGCCATCCACGATGACCTGTGCCACCCGGGGGTCACCCGGCTTGCCCACTTCATCAAGTCCTGCAACCTGCCCTACTCCACAGGGGAGGTCAAGACCATGACTAAGGCATGCCAGATCTGTGCGGAATGCAAGCCGCAGTTCTATCGACCAGACAAGGCCCGCCTGATAAAAGCCTCTGGGCCCTTTGAGCGACTAAGCGTGGACTTCAAAGGGCCCCTCCCATCCACCAACCACAACATCTATTTCCTCACCGTCATCGATGAATTCTCCCGCTTCCCTTTTGCTGTCCCCTGCCCTGATACTACCTCGGCCTCCGTGATCAAGGCACTGCGCAGCATCTTCGCTCTGTTTGGTTTCCCCGCTTATATTCACAGCGACCGGGGTACATCGTTCATGAGCGATGAGCTGCGTCGGTACCTGCTCAGCAAGGGCATCGCCTCGAGCAGGACGACGAGCTATAACCCGCGGGGAAACGGGCAAGTGGAGAGGGAGAACGCGACAGTCTGTAAGGCTGTCCTCCTAGCCCTACGGTCAAGGAGTCTCCCTATCGCCCGCTGGCAGAAGGTCCTACCCGATGCCCTGCACTCCATTCGGTCGCTCCTCTGTATGGCCACGAACGAGACCCCTCACAATCGTTTGTTTGTCTTCCCCAGGAAGTCCACCTCTGGAGTCTCGCTTCCACCCTGGCTGACGACTCCGGGTCCAGTCCTACTCCGGAGGCATGTGAGGAGCCATAAAACGGAACCAATAGTCGAGAGGGTCCACCTGCTGCACGCAAACCCTCAATACGCCTACGTCGAGCACCCCGATGGCAGGCAGGATACTGTCTCCCTGCGAGACCTGGCACCCGCTGGCTCTCCCACCGATCCTCCCACCGACCCCCCCCCCCTTCTACCGACGCTCCCGGCCCTACACCGAACTCCGACTTCGACAGCGCCCCCTCCATAGCGCCCCCTGCCCCCCAGCCGACACCGACCACCCTAATCACTCCTGATACCCCCCCCCTCTCCAAGGCGGACAAAGCTTCAGTCAACCGTGCTCCCGGATAGAACAGCATCGGAACCGACCGCATCCACGGCGCCACCACCGGAGCGGCGAAAGTCAACACGGACTATCAGACCACCACAAAGACTGAACTTATAATTTAAAAACACTTCATCCCCGACGGACTATGTGTTTTTTTTAAACAGGGGGTGAATGTGATGATCGGAATACCTTGCCCCTTTAAGAGGCTTGGCATTGCCCCTTTAAGAGGCTTGGAACCCTGGGGGACTCTGCCTCTGGCCACGCCCCCTGGGAAACAGTATTTAAGATGAGACTCCATTTTGCGAGCACACTTCTCTTGGATGCTGCCATTGTTCAATGCTTATTAAAGCCTTTGATTACTGACCTAACTTTTGTGTCGTAATTGAGAGTACCATTTTAATTCTGTCCATCCTGTTCTCATGCTGATCTCTCTGTCCTTGGCCTCCGATAATTCTAAATGAAGGCCAATATAAATTTGAGTAACAGCATCTCAGCTTTCAATTAGGCACTCGACAGAAGGGCTGCAGAGACTTTAGCGACTTGCGATCTACTTCAACAGTTATCCTAACATGACCCACCATCGTGGTATATCCCTTCCCCCACAGGGACATTCAAACATGTTGCAAACATTGACCAAATACTGCCTGCCTGTGGTTAAAAAGAATAAAAATGCACCCAGAACACTCCTGCACACTATTGTGAAAGTGATAGGTTTTAGGTTTATTGGTACTTGGTTTAGCACTCATTTTAATATCCTAATCGCAAAATAAACAAAAAAGAATAGTTGGGTAAAGTAAATCAGATTATTTTAATTGTGACAGTTGCTGTTATGTCTCTGAATAAATGCAACCTTCTGCTTAAGTAGAATTGCAACCTTCAACGAAGACCTGCTATGGTTGACGGTTGCTATGGTAGCAACAGTTTTTAAAAACATACAACACAGCTATTAAACTTGTGCAGCAGCAGGTTGGATGCTGTAACGGATGAAGGGGAGGTTAGATGTTGTAAGGGGTTTGAGGGGTAATGTGGATGAGGAGGGGGTGAGGGAGGAAGCATTGAAGGTATTCCTGAACTGACCCCCCCCCACTCTCTCTCAACACAAACTGAGATGATGAGACAAATACTCTCCCCATCCACTTCCTGCATTTAATTCCTCCGAGATTCTCATTTCTCTCAGCGGGCAGGCAGGTAGGGGCTGGCCGCCGGCTCCCTATCCCCTGGGGAGCTCAATCCTTCCCAGGTTGCCACCCCCAACTGCCTATCCACCTGAGTGTACTCTACCTCTGCTGCACCTCTCCCTCTGGAACCAAATTACAACATGGCAGCCATTGAGGTCAGGTCTCGTGAGATCTCCCCCACCACCACTGCTGGCACAATTGGCAACATTTCCAGTTTCTGCCACTCATGCTCAGTGCTGTCATCTGCAGCCCAGTCACCCAAAGTTGTAGCACCACTTGTGCCTGGGACACAGCAACATTATCTCTCATTTTAATCTATTTGAATCTAGTAAGAAGTCTCACAACGCCAGGTTAAAGTCCAACAGGCTTGTTTTGAATCACTAGCTTTTGGAGGGCAGCTCCTTCACCGGGCGAGTGAAGAGATGGGAACCCAACGTCTGCCCATCTCCCCGCCCCAGCACCCCTTCTGCAGCCAGCCCAGTCCCGCCAATCCCTTACACCCTTCTGACAGAGCCCCGAGGCAAGTTGAAACATTGTGAACATGTTTATTGTTCAATGGTGAACACATATATACAGGTTTGTGCCCCAGCCCCTCACACTGTGTGCTGCATCCTTGCCAACTTTAAAAAAATGTTTTTCAGAGTACCCCATTCATTTTTTCCAATTAAGGGGCAATTTAGTGTGGCCAATCATCTGCCCTGCACATCTTTGGTTTGTGGGGGTGGAACCCACGCAAACACTGGGAGAATGTGCAAACTCCACATGGACAGTGACCCAGAGCCGGGATCGAACCTGGGACCTCGGAGCCGTGAGGCAGCTGCTGCCCTTACATCCGTGCCAATTTAACTGGTGACTACCTTTTGGCGTTACCGGCCCTAATGCTACGTCTAGGTGGATCCCCAAGCGGTATATCAGGAGTGGAGAAAGCCTACTGCGATTCCCGCACTGTGACCCCTTTGACGACCATCTTCTGGGACTACTGGGCCTGGATGGGCCCAGTTGTTGCTCGGGTTTCCCAGTTGCCGTGATGCTTCCCTGTTCTGCCCACTGCCCATCAGAGGCGCCAGAGACAGGAGGAGGGGAGTTCGATGCGCTGTGGTGTTCTGGCAGCAGTCCTTGGCTTGGGCCCCAACATTTCCTCCTCCTTCGGGCTGCCTGTTGGCCCATGAGCAACTCCATGGCACAGGGATCCGAGTGGAGCTAACCCCTGAGGCTCCTCATCACCTGGTGCTCCCAGTCCTGGAGGCTATGTACCTCTGGGTTTGTACCATGTCAGCCAGCGCCTGGGCCATACCAGCAACGCCCTCAGCCATGACCCGCTGTGACTGGGACACGCTCTGGAGCACTGCTGAAATGTCCAGGAGGCCCTGGTACATGGCTGTGTGTGAGAGGGCAGCTCTGCCCAGGGCTTTGTCTACCGCCCGCATAGAGTGCCACAGGATTTGGACATCTTGACCCATGGCCGATACTTTCACCCCCAAGGCCTTCACCGTGGATACCACCCATGTGATCTGGGCCTGGATGTTACACATAGTTGGCCTGCTTCTGCAGGCGGTTGAATCCTCCAACTGCATCTGCAGGTGCTGGATGTTTGCTGACAGCCCCTCATGCAGCCCCTGGCTCTGCGACTGCATCTCCACTATCCATGGGACAGCCACTTCCAGAAGCCGAAAACTGGTCTGGACGGTACCAAGTCCCTGGCGTCGGACTGCCCTCCAACCATCCGCCACTTAAGGGTTCGTGTCCCCGGGGAAGGTGAAGGGGCAGCTGCAGAGGGCCAGAGGGGCAGTATATGAGTATGGTGAGAAGGCGAGTGGGATTCTGGCCCACAAGTTGAGGAAGCAAGAGGCGATAAGGGAGATTGACAGAGTAAAGAACGAGATAGGAAGGGTGGTGTTAGACCCAGTGGGGGTGAACAGTGCGTCTGAGGCTTTTTACAGGAGATTGTATGAATTGGAGCCGCTGGGAGGGGGAGGGGGGACGAACCCTGCGGTTCCTGGATGGACTGGAGTTTCCCAGGGTGGACAAGGAGTTGGTGCAAGGTTTTGTGGTCCCTATTGGTTTGAAGGAGGTGATGGAGAGTATGGGGGCGATGCAGACTGGGAAGGCCCCGGGCCCAGATGGGTTCCTGGTGGAATTTTATAAAAGGTTTGGAGGTGAACTGGGGGCCACTGTTGGTGAGGGCACACAGTAAGGCTAGGGAGAGGGGAGAACTCCCCTTACACTATCGCAGGCATCCATCTCTTTGATATTGAAAAAGGATACGAATCCATAGCAGTGTGGGTCCATCCAATATCGCTATTGAATGTAGATGGCAAGTTGCTAGCGAAGGTTTTGGCTTTGTGAATTGAGGGCTGCATCCAGGGGTGATAGGCGAGGATCAAACGGGGTTTGTGAAAGGGAGACAGTTGTCGGCGAATATAAGGAGGCTGCTCAATGTAATTATGATGCCTCCAGAGGCCCAGGAGGTGGAGGTGGCAGTGGTGATAGACACGGAGAAGGTTTTCGATCGGGTGGAGTGAGAAGGGGCTGGTTTAGCTCACTGGGCTAAATCGCTGGCTTTTAAAGCAGACCAAGCAGGCCAGCAGCACGGTTCGATTCCCGTACCAGCCTCCCCGGACAGGCGCCGGAATGTGGCGACTAAGGGCTTTTCACAGTAACTTCATTGAAGCCTATTCGTGACAATAAACGATTTTCATTTTATTTTCATTTCATTTCATTTTCATTTCAATATCTGTGGGAGGTTCTGGGGTGGTTCGCGTTCGGACAGGGGTTTGTGGGCTGGGTCTGGTTGCTGTACAAGGCACCGACCGCAAGTGTGCAGACGAACCGGGTGAGTTCGGGATATTTTGGGCTGCAGTGGGGGGAGGAGACAGGGATGTCCACTCTCCCCATTGTTCTTTTCCTTGGCTATAGAGCCATTGGCAATGACGCTTAGAGCATCAAGGGATTGGAAAGGGATAGTGCAGGGGGGATGGCGGTGTTGAGCACAGTGTTTCGCTGAATGCGGACAATCTGTTTTTACATATTTTGGTGGCATTGGGGACATTATGAGGATTTTGGAGGACTTAGAGACCAGAGGGCAGGAGGAGAGGTTAAAGCAGCTGCCGTTCAAGGTAGTGGGGGAGAGTTTTAGAAACCTGGGCATCCAAGTGACACGGGTTGGGCGCAGCTGTACAAGTTAAATTTGACTCGGCTGGTGGAGCAGATGAAGGGGGATTTTAAGAGGTGGGATGTACTGCCACTGTCACTGGCAAGATTGGTGTAGACGGTGAAGATACCGGTGCTGCCAAGGTTCCTGTTCGTAAATCCGAACCTCCCGAAGTTTGTCCCGAAGTCGTTCTTTCAAAGTTTAATGAGCTGATCTCTGGGTTGTTTGTGGTTCAAGAGGGCTTTTATGGAGCGGAGGTGAGGAGGTGGGGGTTGGTGTTGCCGAATATAATTAACTACTACCGAGCAGCAAATATCACCATGGTTAGGAAATGGGTAGTGGGGGAGGGGTCGGCATGGGGGCAGATGGAGGCTTCTTGTAGGGGAACGAGCTTAAGGGCATTGTTAATAGCGCCTCTGCCGTTCTTGCTGGCCAGGCACTCCGGGAGCCCAGTGGTGGTGTCGGCCTTGAGGGTGTGGGGACAGTGGAGGCAGCATTTGGGACTGGAGGATGCCTTGGTGTGGACACCAATCTGTGACAATCATAGGTTTGCACCAGTGGTCTGGATGCGAGGTTTTGGGGATGGCGGTAGGATGGGATTGAGCGATTCAATGAACTATTTGTAGTGGGCAGTTTAGCTAAATTGGAGGCCCTATGAGCTGCACAGGTGGTTCGGTTTCAGGTACCTGCAGGTTCGGGATTTTGTGGCGAGAGAGGTGATGGCACTTCCTGGGTTATTGACCATGTGGTTGCAAGACAAAGTGCTGTCGAAGGAGGAGATAGGGGAGGGGAAGGTGTCTGAGGTCTACAAGGAGCTGGTAGATTGGGAGGGGCCCCGGTAACACAATGGTTAGCTCTGTTGCTTCACAGCTCCAGGGTCCCAGGTTCGATTCCGGCTTGGGTCACTGTCTGTGCGGAGTCTGCACGTTCTCCCCATGACTGCGTGGTGCTCCGGTTTCCTCCCACATCCAAAGATATGCAGGTTAGGTGGATTGGCCGTGATAAATTGCCCTTAGTGTCAAAAAAGGTTAGGTGGGGTTACTGTGTTACGGGGATAGGGTGGGGCCATGGGCTTGGGTGGGTGCTCTTTCCGAGGGCCGGTGCAAACTCAATGGGCCAAATGGCCTTCTTTTGCACTGTAAATTCTATGAGAAAGCATAAGTGGGAGGAGGCGTTGGGAGCGGAGGTGGAGGCTGGAACCTGGGCTGAGGCCCTGCAGAGGGTGAATGTGACCTCATTGTGTGGGAGGCTCCGTTTTATTCAGTTTAAACTGCTTCACAGGCACATATGACGATAGCGCGGATGAGCAATTTTTTTGAGGGGGTAGATGACTGTTGAGGGGAAAAGAGAGGGGGGGAAGGGAGAAGTGGTTTAAAATGGGGAAGGTAGGATGGGAGATGGGGACGAGAGTGGGGAGTGCGGGGGGTGGGGGGGGGGGAGAGTGGGTGCTGGTTATTTCTAATGTTGTATAATTTTGTTTCTGCTTCAAATTGTTTTTATGAATATTCCTGAATACAATATTTTTTTCAATAAACAGTTCATGAATTGTTCCGGGAGCGGCACCAATTTTGTTTTCGTAGAAGTTCACCAATTCCATTCCGGCGTCAACACTTAGTCTCTGAAACGGAAAATCACGCCCAACATTTCAGGTCGATGATAGAATACGGACTGTATTCTTCTTCACTTATACAGTCAACCTTGATATGTTCTTTTGATTCACCTGATGTTCCTTCTAAAATCTTTTTATTCAAGTCCAATGAATCTTCATTCTTGGCTCAATAATAGCTTTTGAGTAATGAGTGGTACTGAATATATCAATGCTTTCACAACATTGGAAATGAACAAAACTATATCCCTCGGAAAAATACTTCTCCAGCATTTCAATTGAATCTTCTAATCCAAACCCCAAGTAGACAGAGGGCAGCATGGTAGCACAAGTGGCTAGCACTGTGGCTTCACTGTGGTCCCAGGTTACATTCCCGGCTTGAGTTACTGTCTATGAGGAGTCTGCACGTTCTCCCCATGTTTGTGTAGGTTTCCTCCGGGTGCTCCGGTTTTCTCCCACAGTCCTAAGACGTGCAGGTTAGGTGGATTGGCCATGCTAAATTGCCCTTAGTGTCCAAAAAGGTTAGGAGGCGTTATTGGGTTGCGGGGATAGGGTGGAAGTGAGGGCTTGGGTGGGTCGGTGCAGACCCGATGGGCTGAATGGCCTCCTTTTGCACTCTATGTTCTATGTTCTAGACCTTCCCCGGGAATCTTCCTTCAAAAATTAATTATTATAATGAATTTTTGAAGTGCCTAAGGGTGGCATGGTAGCACAGTGGTTAGCACAGTTGCTTCACCACTCCAGGGTCCCAGGTTCAATTCCCGGCATGGGTCACTGTCTGTGCGGAGTCTGCACATTTTACCCCGTGTCTCCGGGTGTTTTGGTTTCATCCCACAGTCCAAAGATGTGCAGGTTCGTTGGATTGGCCATGCTAAATTGCCCTTAGTATCCAAAAAGGTTAGGTGGGATGACTGGGTTACGGGGATAGGGTGGAGGTGTGGGCGTAAGTGGGGTGCTCTTTCCAAGGGCTGGTGCAGACTCGATGGGTCGAATGGCCTCCTTCTGCACTGTAAATTTTATGATTCTATGTTTCAAAAAAAGAATGGCCATCGTGTGGTTGATGAGAAAAGTGGAAATGTGCACCAACGTTTTGCCCCAAACTTCACTGAAAAAAAGAGGACCGCACACCTTTCTCCAGGTGTTTTGTATTGCATGGATCAAAAAATTGGGATTCTTCGGCCATGCCCACCCGGCAACCGAAAATTCCCACCTGAGGTCCCAGTGAACAAAGAAAATTACTGCACAGGAACAGGCCCTTCGGCCCTCCCAGCCTGCGCCGATCCAGATCCTTTATCTAAACCTGTCTCCTATTTTCCAAGGTCTACTTCCCTCTGTTGCCGCCCATTCATATACCTGTCTAGATGCCTCTTAAATGATGCTATCGTGCCCGCCTCTACCACCTCCGCTGGTAAAGCGTTCCAGGCACCCACCACCCTCTGCGTAAAAAACTTTCCACGCACATCTCCCTTAAACTTTCCCCCTCTCACCTTGAAATCGTGACCCCTTGTAACTGACACCCCCACTCTTGGAAAAAGCTTGTTGCTATCCACCCTGTCCATACCTCTCATAACTTTGTATACCTCAATCAGGTCCCCCCTCAACCTCCGTCTTTCCAACGAAAACAATCCTAATCTACTCAACCTTTCTTCATAGCTAGCACCCTCCAAACCAGGCAACATCCTGGTGAACCTCCTCTGCACCCTCTCCAAAGCATCCACATCCTTCTGGTAATGTGGCGACCAGAACTGCACGCAGTATTCCAAATGTGGCCTAACCAAAGTCCTATACAACTGTAACATGACCTGCCTACTCTTGTACTCAATACCCCGTCCGATGAAGGCAAGCATGCTGTATGCCTTCTTGACCACTCTATCGACCTGCATTACCACCTTCAGGGTACAATGGACCTGAACTCCCAGATCTCTCTGTACATCAATTTTCCCCAGGACCCTTCCATTGACCATATAGTCCGCTCTTGAATTTGATCTTCCAAAATGCATCACCTCACATTTGCCTGGATTGAACTCCATCTGCCATTTCTCTGCCCAACTCTCCAATCTATCTATATTTTGTTGTATTCTCTGACAGTCCTCCTCGCTATCTGCAACTCCACCAATCTTAGTATCATCTGCAAACTTGCTAATCAGACCACCTATACCTTCCTCCAGGTCATTTATGTAGATCACAAACAACAGTGGTGCGAGCACGGATCCCTGTGGTACACCACTAGTCACCCTTCTCCATTTTGAGACACTCCCTTCCACCACTACTCTCTGTCTCCTGTTGCCCAGCCAGTTCTTTATCCATCTAGCTAGTACACCCTGAACCCCATACGACTTCACTTTTGCCATCAACCTGCCATGGGAAACCTTATCAAACGCCTTACTAAAGTCCATGTATATGACATCTACAGCCCTTCCCTCATCAATTAACTTTGTCACTTCCTCAAAGAATTCTATTAGGGTTGTAAGACATGACCTTCCTTGCACAAAACCATGCTGCCTATCACTGATAAGTCTATTTTCTTCCAGATGTGAATAGATCCTATCCCTCAGTATCTTCTCCAACAGTTGGCCTACCACTGACGTCAAGCTCACAGGTCTGTAATTCCCTGGATTTTCCCTGCTACCCTTCTTAAACAAAGGGACAACATTAGCAATTCTCCAGTTCTCCGGGATCTCACCCGTGCTCAAGGATGCTGCAAAGATATCTGTTAAGGCCCCAGCTATTTCGACCCTCGCTTCCCTCAGTAACCTGGGATAGATCCCATCCGGTCCTGGGGACTTGTCCACCTTAATGTCTTTTGGAATACCCAAAACTTCCACCTTTCCGTATGACAACTTGACCTAAAGTATTTAAACATCCATCCCTAGCCTCAACATCCGTCTTGTCCCTCTCCTTTGTGAATACCGATGCAAAGTACTCATTAAGAATCTCACCCATTTCCTCTGAGTCCACGCATAAATTCCCTCTCTTGTCTTTGAGTGGGCCAATCCTTTCCGTAGTTACCCTCTTGCTCCTTACATACGAATAAAAGGCTTTGGGATTTTCCTTAACCCTGTTAGCCAAAGATATTTCATGACCCCTTTTAGCCCTTTTTATTGCGCGTTTGAGATTCGTCCTACTTTCCCGATATTCCTCCAAAGCTTCATCAGTTTTGAGTCGCCTCGATCTTACATATGCTTCCTTTTTCATCTTAGCTAGTCTCACGATTTCACCCGTCATCCATGGTTCCCTAATCTTGCCATTTCTATCTCTCATTTTCACAGGAACATGTCTGTCCTGCACTCTAATCAACCTTTCCTTAAAAGACTCCCACATTTCAAATGTGGATTTACCCTTAAACAGCTGCTCCCAATCCACATTCCCTAGCTCCTGCCGAATTTTGTTATACTCTGCCTTTCCCCAATTTAGCACTCTTCCTTTCGGCCCACTCTTGTCCTTGTCCATGAGTATTCTAAAACTTACGGAATTGTGATCGCTATTCCCAAAGTAATCAGCGACTGAAACATCAACCACCTGGCCGGGATCATTCCCCAATACCAGGTCCAGTATGGCCCCTTCCCGAGTTGGACTATTTACATACTGCTCTAAAAAACTCTCAGTGGTCCCCATCCCGTCCGTGGTGATCTTGCAACGGGTGCGGCCGAAGAATGCAGTCCTTAGTTCACTATGTACCTAAATGTTAAATCAAGCTTTAAAATATTGAGGGCAGTGCGGTGGGATAGTGGTTAGCACTGCTGCCTCACAGTCCCAGAGTTCAATTCTGGGCTTGGCTGACTGTCTGTGTGGAGTTTACACTTTCTCCCCTTCCTCCGGGTGCTCCGAATTTTCTCCCACAGTCCAAAGATTTAGGTTAGGTGGATTGGCCATGCTAATTTGTCCCTTACAGTCCAAAGATGTGCAGGTTAGGTGGGGTTATGGGGATAGGGCAGTGGAGTGGGTGGTGAAAATTGAAGTGGATAGTGTCACAGGCAGATAAGTTTGCCTTTTTAGGTGGTAGTTGTAATGCCAGAGTTAGGAGAAGGATAGAAATAGCCAGAAGTAATTTTATGAAGGTGAAGGCTGTGTTAACAACAAGAAAATTCAAACTTGTAACAAAGAAATGAGGAAGAAACTCATAAGATGCAACATTCTATCCTCTTTCCTGTATGCTTTGGAGGACTGGACAGTAAATAAAGATCTGCGGAAAAATAGGGGCCTTTGAAATGTGGATGCGAAGAAATATGCTCAAAAATCCATATACAGACCATAACACCCAGCAAGAGGTGCTTGAAAGTGTAAGAACTCTTAAAAAGTGACATCCCGAGAAGAAAATGTCACTTTTTCAGCCATTTGATCAGAGCTGAAAATCTAAAGAGAACTCTGCCACAGGGAAAAGAGGACAGCAGAAAGAGGAATTGACCTTAAGACCATAAGACATAGGAGCAGAATTAGGCCACTTGACCCATCGAGTCTGCTCTGCCATTCAATCATGGCTGATATTTTCTCATCCCCATCCCCTTCCTTCTCCCCATAACCCCTAATGGATGATATACGTCACAGAGCAGTTGCAGATTAGCTACAGGATGTGTGAGGAAGGTGCAAGACAGGCGAGTGTTGTTCCATAGCAGCAGATCTCCTGGTCGGAGTAGCAACAGCAGCATGACATGACAAATAGGTCCTTTCGGACTTTTATCCATAATTACCCATTTCTTCTTTGGAAAATTAGGTACAGTGTCAGATTTTTCAAAATCCTCTAAATGAATTATTAAATGTCATTGAACTACCACTGAACAATAGGTATAGATTAATTCAACCTAAATCCGTTGTTTATTGCAATGGTAAAAAATAATGAACATTTATCCAGCACAGATTAATACCATCAATCTTAAAGAGTAGTCCCAATTAACATACATCCTGCAAGCAAAAAAGCTTTGTGATGACCTATGATCAATGCCACAGGTGAAGTATCCTGTCAGACAATGAGGCTTCTGTTTATACTATACATTTGTCAAGTAAAATTAGAAATATGTTCCTAAATACTGACTTAAGTAAAAGCTATATTCATGGGGTTATTGAGGAGTTTATTCAGTACTGTTGCTATGCATCCTATGCATCCTTTCTCATTCATAATGCCTTCTATTATTACACATGTGAACTCTGAAGTAAATACAAGATAAAAAGAACTTGCCTCTACATAATGCCACTCACAACTTCAGCACAACATAAAATGCTTTATAGTCAATGAAGTATGTTTGAAGTCAGTCACTTGTTATATTTGGAAACATGGCAGTAACTGTGTACAGAGCAAGACCCTGCATAAGATGGTGTGTTGTGGCTAGGTGAGAACTGTTGGAATGGCTCCCATCTCTACCTCTCTACAACAGCAACAAGTCTTTTAAAACTAATTTTCTTGTCAATTTAGTGAGTTTTTAAAAAAAAATTTTATTAAGGCATTTATGATTTTATAACAACAATTGCAAACATAACTCTGTAAATAACACCCCCCACCCAACGAACAAACATACCCAGCCAACATAGCTTACACACACAGTTCCCCAGTCCCTTCCCCTCCACTCGCTGATCACGCCTCAACTAAACTAGACTGAACTATCTCCTCCTACTCCCCCCCCCCCCCCCCCCCCTCATTTCCTAACCCCTCTTACAGTATCTGCTAACCGTTTCATTTTCCCCAAAGAAGTCGACAAACGGCTGCCACCTCCGGACGAACCCTAACGTTGATCCTCTTAGGGCGAACTTGATTTTCTCAAGCCTCAGAAACCCAGCCGTGTTGCTAACTCATACCCCGATTTCAGAGGCTCCGAGTCCCTCCACGCCAATAAGATCCATCTCCAGGCTACCAAGGAGGCAAAGGCCAGAACGTCAGCCTCTCTCGTCCCCTGGACTCCCGGGTCTTCCGACACTCCACAAATCGCCACCTCTGCACTCGGTGCCACCTTGTCTTTAAAACCGTGGACATAACATCAGCAAATTCCTGCCAGAATCCCCTAAGCTTCGGACATGCTCACAACATGTGGATATGGTTTGCAAGCCCTCCCGACCACCGCCCACAACTGTGCTCCACGCCTTCAAAAAACCTGCTCATCCAGGCCACCGTCATGTGTGCCCGGTGAACCACCTTAAATTGTATCAGGCTGAGCCTGGCACATGATGAAGACATGTTGACTCTGCTCAGAGCATCCTCCCATAGACCTGCCTCTAGCTCCATACCCAGCTCATCTTCTCACTTGCGCTTTACCTCCCCTATTTGAGCTCCCTCCTACTCCATGAGCGCTTCATAAATTTCCGAGACCTTACGCTCCCCCACTCCCGTTTTTGAAACTACCTTATCCTGTATCTCCTGGGGAGGTAGAAGTGGAAAGGTCGAAACCTGCCTTCGTACTAAGTCCCTCACCTGCAGATAACGAAACCCATTCCCTCCTGGCAGTTAAAACTCCACCTCCAGATCCTCCAAATATGGAAAGCTCCCATTCACACATGCACCCAAGAGACTCACACACACATACACAGAAGTAGCTCACAAGAAGTTAAAAGGGTAGTTTGAAATGTTTAAGAATGTCCAAATGAAAGTACTAAATAGCTGGCTTTTAACGCAGACCAAGGCAGACCAGCAGCACGGGTTCAATTCCCGTACCAGCCTCCCCGAACAGGCACCGGAATGTGGCGACTAGGGGCTTTTCACAGTAACTTAATTTGAAGCCTACTTGTTACAATAAGCGATTTTCATTTCATTTCATTTCATTTCACTATGCACGGATCCTATAGGTTGTTGTTTTAGATTGTTTTAGATTGTTTTAGACCATGTTCGGTGATTTTTCCTGGATTCTGCGCAGAGACAACCTTTGTCTTTTCCTCTGAAGTCAGCAGCTGTTTGGTTTATATTGAATTAACTGCCTGCAGAGTTTAGATGCTTAGATACAGGCAGTATACACATTTGCAGATTGTTAGAGAAAGAGAGAGAGAGAGGAGGAGCACAAGTTCTCTTCTCATTGTTACCTATTCTCTGTCATAGAGTCACTCTGGAAAAGCTGTTTCTTTTTAAAGGGGTAGCCAGATTACCTCTCTTCACAACCTAGCCAATTACCAAATATGGTCACAGTGAGATGGTCAACCCTCTTTCAGGTGTATTAATTGTAGCAAGTTGAATAGTCCTGGGTGGAGACCCTCCTCAGCCATTGTTCATTGTCTACAATTATCATATTGAATGATGAGTGGAGCCCTCTCTCAGCCAAGATACATTGTTCAAAGTGATGAATTCAACTAATCAGTCCACACCCATTTGAATGAACAGATCTCACCTGGATGTCCATGAGTAATTCAGGGGATGGGTCACTTGCACTTGTTTAAGCTGATTGTTGTGCTGGTCCACATCCAGACAGCACATCTCCTTTCTGATAGCTTTGTAATTTGCAACGTGAAGTCATGTATATTTTCAATGGGCAGCACGGTGGCGCAGTGGATTAGCCCTGCTGCCTCACAGCGCCGAGATCCCTGGTTTGATCCCTGCTCTAGGTCACTGTCAGTGTGGAGTTTGCACATTCTCCACGTGTTTGCTTGGGTTTCACCCCCACAACCCAAAGATGTGCAGAGTAGGTGGATTGGCCACACTAAATTGCCCCTTAATTGGAAAAAAATAATTAGGTACTCGAAATTTTTTCTAAAATGTATATTTTCGACCACTTTATGAACTTCTGTTTAGGTCACTTAAAAATACAATTGTTAGTGATTTCTGGTGGTGGCATGTAAAAGGAGGTCGCACGCAAGGTTGCTCCCGCCAGAGACCTTGGTTTTTGACCCTTTTAGCAATTCCCGAGGGTAATTTGTGCAGATCTCCGTCCCATATGACCGTCTTTTACAAGACGATGTCAAAGAATACAAAAAGGAATACTGGAGGGAAGGTTACGAGAGGTAGTCCTTCAGCGAAATTGGAAGCAAAGTCCATTGGGAACAAAGATGGCGGAGACAAGCTTGTCATATGCGGTGTACCTATTATGGTGGATAAGCTAACAAAGGTAGGGCAGCAAGATGGCACAGTGGTTAGCACTGGGAATACAGCGCTGAGGACCCGGGTTCGAATCTCGACCCCGGGTCACTGTCCATATGGAGTTTGCACATTCTCCCTGTGTCTGCGTGGGTTTCACCCCCACAACCCAAAGATTTGCTGCTTAGATGGATTGGCTACGCTAAATTGCCCCTTAATTAGAAAAAAAAAATTGGGTACTCTAAATTAATTTTAAATAGTTAACAAAGGTAATGATGGCCGAATTTGAATGGTGACAATTTGGCAAGCATTTGAGAAGCAAGGAAGGGAGATGATGGAGACCCTCAAAAAGCTGTTGGGGATCCATTGGTCCTGATAAAGGAGGCATTGGGAAATACATTGGAGACAGTGCAGAAGCATGGTGAGGTATTGATGGGGGTAGAGGAAACCCTGTCATGATACAGCAACCAGATAGCCTCAGTAGAAGTGGAGCTGCTGATGGTGGAGGACAGGAACAAGGACCTGAGGGCTAAAGTTGACGACCTGGTGACTAGGTCAAGGAGGTAGAACTTCAGGCTCGTGAGGTTGCCGGAGGGGGTGGAGGGCCCAAAGCCAACTGAATACTTTTCTGCGTTGTTTGCAAGGCTGTTGGGTGAGGAGGATCAGGTTGTTCTCTCTTCCCCCCCCCCCCCCCCCCCCCCCCCCGCCCCTTGACTTGAGCTGGATAGGGCCCGCCCACTGGTCCCTCTAAGTGAAATCATGACCAACTGATGGAGGGACATAGATAAGCTGCAGAGCTGGGCTGACAGGTGGCAAATGGCGTTTAATGCAGAAAAGTGTGAGGTGATTCATTTTGGAAGGAATAACAGGAAGACAGAGTACTGGGCTAATGGTAAGATTCTTGGTAGTGTGGACGAGCAGAGAGATCTCGGTGTCCATGTCCATAGATCCCTGAAAGTTGCCACCCAGGTTGAGAGGGTTGTTAAGAAGGCGTACGGTGTGTTAGCTTTTATTGGTAGAGGAATTGAGTTTCGGAGCCAGGAGGTCATGTTGCAGTTGTACAAAACTCTGGTGCGGCCGCATTTGGAGTATTGCATGCAGTTTTGGTCGCCGCATTATAGGAAGGATGTGGAAGTATTGGAAAGGGTACAGAGGAGATTTACAAGGATGTTGCCTGGTATGGAGGGAAGATCTTACGAGGAAAGGCTGAAGGACTTGAGGCTGTTTTCGTTAGAGAGAAGAAGGTTGAGAGGTGACTTAATTGAGGCATACAAGATGATCAGAGGATCAGATAGGGTGGACATTGAGAGCCTTTTACCTCGGATGGTGATGTCCAGCACGAGGGGACATAGCTTTAAATTGAGGGGAGATAGATATAGGACAGATGTCAGAGGTAGACTCTTTACTCAGAGAGTAGTAAGGGCGTGGAATGCCCTGCCTGCAACAGTAGTGGACTCGCCAACACTAAACGCATTCAAATGGTCATTGGATAGGCATATGGACGATAAGGGAATAGTGTAGATGGGCTTTAGAGTGGTTTTACAGGTCGGCGCACCATCGAGGGCCGAAGGGCCTGTACTGCGCTGTAATGTTCTACGTTCTATGTACTGAGCCACCACGAGCGGTGATAGTATGCTTCATCACTATTGGATAAAGGAGAGGGTCCTGAAATGGGCAAAAGAAAGTCCAGAGGTGCAGTGGAAAGGCAACAGTGTTCAAATCTACCAAGATATTATTATTACTATTATTATTATGTCGTGGCAGTGTTGGCAAAGAGGCGTGCGGCCTTCAACAGGGCAAAGTCAGTGATGTGTAAGAGCGAAGAGCAGTGTGCATTTTGGCATGGTGTACCTGGTGAGGCTGAGAGTCACGCACAATTCCAGGGATCGTTTCTTCGAGATGGCGGGGGAAGTGAAGGCTTTTGCTAAAGCTCAAGGACTTGGACTGAACTGAGGGTGTTTGATTGAGACTTTGATGGTGGTTGCGACGGGACTGTTTGGGGATGTTGTATTGTTCTTCCTTTGTATATAGGTATGGGACTGGATTCTCCGATCCTGCAGCTATGTCCGCAGGATCCGTCTGGTCTCACGACCAGAAAGTCAGCGCCGCCCCCGCATCGATCCTTTGTCTGGCGGGGGGCTAGTTGTAACCAGCCTCGCCACCCCAGACCACTCCCCATCAGACCCCCAGCCCCAGCCGAAGCCCCCCTTGCCATCGGAACAGCTCCCCCCCCCCTGAATGTGGCGGCACTGGACTCAGTCCGCAGCCGCCGCGCGAGGTCCCTGAATGATGTGAGGACACGCGAGTGACACGGTCGGGGACTTGGTCCATTGGGGGCAGAGCATCGGGGGTGGGTCTCAGGTAACGTCCTGAGGCCGTCCATGCTGCATACTGCCGTTTTTGAGGGGGCAGAGCATCGCAAAAATGGTGCCGCCGTCATTCTGGTGCAAACGGGGATTCTCTGGCCGATCGGCGAACACGATTTTAGTGTTGGCAATTGGAGAATACAGCCATGGTTTATTAAAAATAAATTTAAAGTACCCACTTCATTTTCTTTCCCATTAAGGGGCAATTTAGCATGGCCAATGCACCTACCCTGCACATCTTTGGGTTGTGGGGGTGAGACACATGCAGACACGGGGAGAATGTACAAACTTCATAAGGATAGTGACCCAGGGGCAGCACGGTGGCCTAGTGGTTAGCACAGCTGCCTCACGGCGCTGAGGTCCCAGGTTCAATCCCGGCTCTGGTTCACTGTCCGTGTGGAGTTTGCACATTCTCTCCGTGTCTGTGTGGGTTTCGCCCCCACAACCCAAAAATGTGCAGAGTAGGTGGATTGGTCACACTAAATTGCCCCTTAATTGGAAAAAATAATTGGGTAATCTAAATTTTAAATAAAAGGATAGTGACCCAGGGCCGGGATCAAGCCTGGGTCCTTGGCGCTGTGATGCAGCAGTGCTAACCACTATGCCACCGTTCCGCCCCATATATAGATATGGTTAATTAAGCTTTATCATCTTGTATTGAGGAAGTATATATTTTTGGAAAGTAGGGGGGAGGGGGGGAGTGGCGAGGGTGTTGAGGAAACGGATTAAGGAAGGAATCCAAGTAGTTTGCGGCCCAAAATGGAGGATGGGGATGGTAATGGATTTGTGTTATTTCTTAGCAAAAGGAGGAGGTGGGGAAGTTTTGATTCTTGTCCGTTACTCATTTGATGTGGGCCCTGATGGGGGAACTACCTCACTTGCAGACAGAGGTTGGCTCGTAATTGGGGGCAGGGTGGGGAGGAAGGGCTGTGGCTTGTTAGGCCGGATTCAATGAGCCTGGAAGGTGTGAATGGGGGAAGGGATCGTGAGGAGAGATAATGGCTTGAGAGGAAGTAGTTGGTGGATTTCTGGGGTAGGGGTAGGGTAGGGGGAAGGGTAGATTGCTGATAGTGACCAGGGTTTTTGTCTTTTCTCATCCAGTGGATGGGGCTGGGTGCCACCTTTGTGGACCCTTGTATCAGGAGTTTGGGAGATGGAAGGGATGATCCCTCACGGTGGAAGTTGTTGACTTGGGGAAAGGGGGTGAGAGACCCCCGATTAGATTGGCCACATGGAATATGCAGGATTTGGTGAACCCAGCGAAGTGAGGAAGAGATTTCTCCCATTTGAAGAATTTGAGAGTCGATGTGGTGCTTTTGCAGGTGACCCACCTGCGGGTGAACAACCAGATTAGGCTTCAGAAGGGTTGGGTGAATCAGGTGTTCCACTTGGGCTTTGATAGCATGGCACAGGGGTAGCAAGTTTATTAAAGAAAAGTGTTCGGATGGCAGCATGATGGCGCAGTGGTTAGCACTGCTGCTTCACGGCACTGAGGATCTGGATTTGATCCCGGCCCCGTGTCACTGTCCACGTGAAGTTAGCCCATTCTCCCCGTGGGCCTCACCCCACAACCCAAAAGTGTGCAGTGTAGGTGCATTGGCCATGCTAAATTGCCCCTTAATTGGAAAAGTTTTTTAAAAATAAAAGAGTTTGGTTTCAGATGAGGAAGGTTGAAGCGGACCAGGGAGGTAAGTATGTTATAGTTACTTGGTAGGCAAGTCAGTGGTGTTGTAATTGTGTACACTCCAAACTGGGTCGATGTGACATTTGTGAAGAGGATGTTGGCTGCGCTACCAGAAATCGACATGCACCAGCTGATCGGGGGGGGGGGGGGGGGGGGGGGCGAATTTGAACTGTGTCTGAATCCCAAGTTAGACCGGTCTAATCCAAAGTCGTTGGCCCTTTGGCTTTGTTTTTTCTTTCTCTGGGACTGGGTGGAAGGGGACGATATATCTTGGCGGGGGGAGCCACCCGCGCTAGCTAACTAAAGCCAGCTAGCGAACGGAGGTGAGAGGAGGGCTGCGGACGTTGGAGCCTGGATAGCAGGCTTCAATGGGCCTAAGAGGCGAACGTGCGGGGGGGGGGGGGGGGGGGGGGGGGATTGATGCTGGGAGATGTTTTCTCAAGGGGAAATGTTGGGGGGGTTCTTGGGAGGGGGTGAAGGGGTTCGATGTTAACAATGGACAGGGGTGGGTCAGGCTTAGGGGCAGGGCCCGGTGGATGATAGTGGATAGGAAGGGTGGGGGGGTGAGAGACCCCCAGTCAGGATAGTCACGTGGAACGTGAGAGGGCTAGGAGGTCTGGTCAAGAGGTCAAGGGTGCTTGCGCATCTTAAAAGTTTGAAAGCCGATGTGGCAATGCCGCAGGAGACTCACTTGAGGGTGAAGGTCAAGTGAGACTTGAAAAGGGCTAGGTTCGTCAGGTGTTTCACTCTGGATTTGACGGAAGGGCTCGAGGGGTAGCGGGGCTGGTCAGTAAAAGGATGCGGTTCCAGTTGGAAAAGGTGGTGGCAGATCAGCGGGGTAGATATGTGATTGTGACAGGGGCACTGGAGGGGATATTAGTGGCGCTGTTAAGTGTATACGGTCCCAATTGGACGATGTGGGAATCGCAAAGAAGGTGTTCGGGGCCATCCCCGACTTGGACACACACAAACTGATTGTGGGGGCGGGACTGGAACTTGGTGCAGGAGCCAAGGTTGGACAGGTCACGGCAGCGCTCGCTGGTCCCATTAGGGGGGTGGGGCGAAGGCGTTGGCTGGGCTAATGGTGGAAATGGGAGGGGTGGACCCTTGGGGTTTCTGCACCCAAGGGAACGGGAGTACTTGTTTTTCTCAGCAGTCCATAAGATATACTCGCGGATCGACTTCTTTGTGGTGGGGAAGGCTTTGCTGGCTGGGGTTAAGGGGTCGGAATACTCGGCAATTACAGTGTCAGATCACGCTCCGCATTGGGTGGATATGGTGCTGGAGAATGGGGTAGCGCAGAGGCCGGGGTGGAAACTGGATGTGGGGTTTTTGGGGAACCAAGTGTTCTGTGAGAAAATTGAAAAGGTAATTGAGGACTATGTAGGTTTCAACTGTACAGGTGAGGTGTCGAAGGCAGTTGTCTGGGAGGCTCCAAAGGCGGTGGTGCGGGGCTGAGGTAATTTTGTTTAAGGCCAAGGTGGACAAAGAGGAGAGGTTGGAGCGGCGGAGGGTAATAGATGAGATGTTGGAGGTAGATAGGAGTTATGCAGAAGATGGGGACCCAGCGAAGCTGGAAAAGAGGAAGGAACTACAGGCGAGCTTCGACCGACTGTCTATTAGGAAGGCGTTGCGCCAACTGAGACGAGCAAGGGGTGCAGTTTACGAACATGGAGATAAGGCAGTATGTTAGCAGGTCAGCTCCGGAGGGAGGCAGCGGCAAGGGAAATCCTTCAGGTGAGGGATATGGCAGGGAA
The DNA here is from genome assembly GCF_902713615.1 of Scyliorhinus canicula. Lineage (NCBI taxonomy): Eukaryota > Metazoa > Chordata > Chondrichthyes > Carcharhiniformes > Scyliorhinidae > Scyliorhinus > Scyliorhinus canicula. Next base: position 84,387,711 of record NC_052153.1, on the reverse strand, counting down.
GTTGGTGGTGGCTCCGGAGCTGATTAACAAGGTTTTTGAGTTTTATGAGAGGTTGTACAAGTCAAAGCCACCCAGGGGAGAACGTGATTTGCAGGAATTTCCAGATGGGTTGGAGTACCCGAGGTTAGGAGAGGAGGACAGGGCGACATTAGAAAGGAACGATAGTGGAGCAGGAGATAAAGGATGCGATTGGGAGAATGCAGTCGGGGAAGGTGGCAGGGCCAGATGGGTTTCCGGTGGAATATTATAAAACATCAAGGATAAGCTGGCACCCCTGATGGTGAGGATGTTTGAAGAGGCGATAGGGAAGGGGGTGTTGCCACAAACCTTGGGGCAGGCATTGATTTCACTATTGCTAAAAAAAGATAAGGATCGGACGGAGTGTGGGTCGTATAGGGCCATATCACTTCTGAATGTGGACGCAAAAGTATTGCCGAAGGTACTGGCGGATAAGCTGGAGGAGCGCCTCCCGAAGGTGATAGGTGAGGATCAGACGGGGTTCGTGAGAGGGAGGCAGCTTTTTCAAACATTAGGAGGGTTTTGAACATTGTTATGGCACCGGCGGAAGGGAAGGAAACAGAGGTGGTTGTGGCATTGGTCGCTGAGAAGGCATTTGACCGGGTAGATTGGGGGTACTTGTTGTCAGTTCTGGAGCAGTTTGGGATTGGACCAAAATTTGTGAATTGGGTAAAGCTACTATATAAGGAGCCAAAGGCGAGTGTTCGCACAAACAACATCAGCTCGAGATACTTTTCTCTCCACCGTGGGACGAGGCAGGGATGTCCTGTGTCCCCCCTACTTTCGATTGAGCCATTGGCATTGAGCATTAAGAAGTTCGGTAGCATGGAAAGGAATAGTGCGGCGGGGGGGGGGGGGGGGGGGGGGGGGGGGGGGATAGAGCATAGAGTGTCCTTATATGCTGACAACTTGCTGTTATATGTGTCGGAACCGAGTGTGTCAATAGGGGGAATATTGGAGCTACTGTGAGTATTTGGGTCTTTCTTGGGGTACAAGCTGAACCTGGACAAGAGTGAGTATTTTGTGGTGTCTCGGCCAGGGGTGGGGGGGCTGCCATTCCGTAGGACAGGGACTCACTTTAGGTATCTGGGTGTGCAGGTTGCCCGGGAGTGGGAGAGGCTTCGCAGGTACAACATCTCGAGTTTGGTGGGGAGAGTGAAAGCCGACCTGGCAAGGAGTCTGCACGTCCTCCCCCTGTGTGTGTGGGTTTCCTCCGGGTGCTCCGGTTTCCTCCCACAGTCCAAAGATGTGCGGGTTAGGTGGATTGGCCATGATAAATTGCCCGTAGTGTCCTAATAAAAAAAAGTAAGGTTAAGGGGGGAGGGGTTGTTGGGTTATGGGTATAGTGTGGATACGTGGGTTTGAGTAGGGTGATCATGGCTCGGCACAACATTGAGGGCCGAAGGGCCTGTTCTGTGCTGTACTGTTCTATGTTCTATGTTCTATGTGGGATGGTCTCTCGCTGTCACTGGCGGATCGGGTACAGGTGGTTAAAATGAATGTGTTGCCGCGATTTCTGTTTATTTTTCAGTGCCTACCGATTTTCCTGCCAAAGGCTTTTTTCAGGGAGATTGAAGGAAGGATTACCTCGTTCATATGGGGAGGGAAGGTCGCCAGAGTGAGAAAGGTGCTGCTACAGAGGGGAAGGCAGGCCGGGGGCTTGGGTCTTCCGAACCTGATGTATTACTACTGGGCGGCGAATGTGGAGAAGGTGCGGAGCTGTGTCAGAGAGGTTGATTCCCAGTGGGTCAGAATGCAGGAGAGTTTGTGCAGGGGGTCAGGATTGAAAGCACTAGCAACAGCGCCGCTCCCGATATCCCCGGGGAAATACTCAGGGAGTCCGGTAATAATAGCTTCATTGAGAATCTGGAGGCAGTTTCGCCAACACTTCGGGTTGGGGGCAGGGTCAAGGGAAATGCCGATTCGGGGGAACCACAGATTTGAGCCAGGGAGGTGGGATGGAAATTTCCGGAAATGGGAAGAGAAGGGGATTGAGACACTAAAAGATTTTTTCCTTGGTGGTCGGTTTGCAGGATTGAAGGAGCTGGAAGCGAAGTATGGGCTGGAGCAGGGGGAAATGTTTAGATACATGCAGGTTCGAGATTTTGCCAGAAAGGAGATGCAGAGCTTCCCGGAGGAACCGGCCTCCACATTGCTGGAGGAGGTGCTGACGACAAGGGGGCTGGAGAAGGGGGTAGTGTCAGCGGTGTACGGAGCTATTTTGGAAGAGGATAAGGCACCACTGGAAGGAATCAAAGCAAAGTGGGAGGAAGAGTTGGGAGAGGTTATAGAGGAGGGGGTCTGGGTAAGGTGCTCCGGAGAGTAAATGCCTTCACCTCATGTGCGAGGTTGGGGCTGATACAGCTGAAGGTGGTATACAGAGCACACCTCACGAGGGCGAGGATGAACCGATTCTTTGAAGGAGTAGAAGATGTGTGTGAGCGTTGCGGGGGGGCAGGGGGTGGGGGGCGCTAATCACGTTCATATGGTTTGGTCCTGTTCAAAGCTAGAGGATTACTGAAAGGAGGTGTTTAGGGTAATTTCCAAGGTGGGGCATGTGAAACTGGATCCGGGCCCTCGGGAGGCCATATTCGGGGTATCGGGCCAGCCAGGGTTGGAAACGGGTGCGGAGGCAGATATCGTAGCCTTCGCCTCGTTGATCATCCGAAGGCGGATCCTGATGGGTTGGAGAGCAGCCTCTCCACCCTCGGCCCTGGCGTGGCAGGCAGACCTGTTGGAATTCTTGACTCTTGAGAAGGTTAACTTTGAACTGAGGGGAAGGACGGAAGGATTCTACAAGTCATGGGCATTATTCATTATGCACTTTCAAGAACTAGATAACATCGAATATTCGTTGGGGGAGGTGGGAGGGAGGATTGGGGGAGGGGGCAGGGGGGCTGTGTGTGTTAAGGGTGACTATGGGTAATCCCTGATTCCTTTTTGTCATTTGTTTATGTAAATATGCGGGCTAATGTTTGGGGGTTGGTGGGAGCATGGGATCGTTGTTATCGATATGGGGATTGACATATTTGTTGCTGATTATTGTTTATTGTTGGTGGGTGTAAATTTGGGAGAAAATGTGAAAAAGGAGGAGAATAAAAATATTTTTTTAAAAAAGGAATCCTCTGGTTCTTACTCCCACACAAAAGCTATAATCATTTTGTCTATTTTGTGGAAATAAGCCTTGGGGATGAAGATCGGTATGGATCTCAACAGGAAGAGGAACATCGGCAGTGCGTTCATTGCACTCTCCCCCACCAACTTTTCGCATCTCGCAGGGCGATTGCCAGTGATTCGATTGCCAGGGTGAACAGGAACGGGGACAGTGGGCATCCCTGCCTTGTGCCTTTGTGCAGCTGGAAGTATTCAGAGCTAGCGGCATTGGTCCGAATGCTCACCGTTGTACAGGAGTTTCACCCACGAGGTGAACCCTGCTCCTAGCCCAACCTGCTCCAGCGCCTCGATGAGGTACTTCCATTTGGCTCGGTTGAAGGCCTTTTCTGCGACCAGGAAGACGATCACCTCTGGGGTTCTCTCCCCGGATGGGGTTATTATTACATTCAGCAGCCCCCTGATGTTTGCAGTTAGATGCCTACCCTAGACAAAGCCCGTCTGGTCCTCTGCGATCACCTCTGGCACGCAGTTCTCCAGTCTCTTGGCCAGGACATTTGTGAGTATCTTTGCGTCTACATTAAGCAGCGAAATGGGTCGGTATGATCCACATTCCATCGGGTCCTGGACTTTTTTTTGGGTATCAGTGATATTGTGGCCTGTGTTAGCCTAGGAGGCAGAGTAGCCCTTGTTAGCTAGTCTGCGAACAAGTCCTGTAGATGTGGGACCAGGGCTGGTGTGAATTTCTTATAGACGTCCGCTGGGAACCCGTCAGGTCCCTGCATGGAGTTGATACTCCCCGCGATCTCCCCTCGTCCTATTGTTGCTTCCAGCTACCCCCGCCTATCGTCTCCCACAACTGTCATATTCAGTCCATCGAGGAACTGTTTAATCTCCGTGTTCCCATCAGGGGGCTCGGAGGTGTACCGCCATCGGTAGAAAGTCTCAAACGCTTGGTTTCTCTCTTTTTGCTCGATTACCAGTCTGCCTCTGTTATGCTTCACCTGCTCTATCTCTCTCGTGGCTGCCTACTTTCTTAGCTGGTGGGTCAGTAGGCGGCCAGTCTTTTCTCTGTGTTTGTAGAAGGTCCAACATATTTGGCGGAGTTGGTGCACTGCTTACCTGGTGGATAGCAGATTACAGTCCATCTGTAGCTCTTTCCTCTCCACCAGAAACTCTATGTTGGGGTCTCGGAGTATTTTCTGTCGACCTCCAGGATGGAGTCGATCAGTTGTTGCTTGGCTGCCCTCTGTTCCCTATCTCTTCGTGCCTATAATCTCTCCACTAATCATGAATTTAAAGAAAAATTTAGAGTACCCAATTATTTTTCTTTTCCAATTAAGGGGCAATTTAGCGTGACCAATCCACCTAACCAGCACATCTTTGGGCTGTGGGGGTGAAACCTATGCAAACACGGGGGGAGTGCACAAACTCCACAGTGTCCCAGGGCCGGGATTTGAACCCGGATCCTCAGTGCTGTAATCCCAGTGCTAACCACTGCACCACGTGCCCCCCCCCCCCCCCCCCCCAAATCATTAATTAATAAATCAGGCAGAGAGTCCCATTCGTCAAATTACAGCTTGACTCGTACAACTTTTAATTTTAAAGCTGACATTTTAGGATGACTCACAGTTCTCTAATTACTCATTAAAATATGTGATGTGTGGGCAGCACGGTGGCGCAGTAATTAGCACTCCTCCCTGCAGCGCTGAGGACCCGGGTTCGATTCCCAGCCCGGCTCACTGTCTGTGTGGAGTTTGCACATTCTCCCCGTGTTTCACCCCCACAAACCAAAGATGTGCAGAGTAGGTGGATTGGCCACATTAAATTACCCCTTAATTGGAAAAAAAATAATTGGGTACTCTAAATAAAAACAACTAAAACAAAAAATATGATGTGGAGATGCCGGCGTTGGACTGGGATGGGCACAGTAAGAAGTCTAACAACACCAGGTTAAAGTCCAACAGGTTTGCTTCGCATTACTAGCTTTCAGAGCCCTGCTCCTTCCTCAGGTGAATGAAGAGGTGGGTTCCACAAACACATCTACAGACAAATTCAATGATGCAAGATGATACTTTTAATGTGAGTCTTTGCAGGTAATTAAGTCTTACAGGTCCAAACCGTGCGACTGAAAGGTTA